>NC_081574.1:23329948-23704356 GCF_022355385.1 Mustela nigripes
GGGGGGGGGGGGGCAATTGTCGAGAGACAATAATAGAAGCTGCGCTGCTGCCTGACTCTCTGGCTGCTATCAACTTCAGTCTCAGGAGTTAGAAGACAGTAGAGGAAGGGGGTGGGAAAAAATGGGAGAAAGTTCTCTGCCTTTCTAACATATAAACAGAAGAAAGAGGAAGGAGTTTCCTCACTCCAGTGAGACAGGTGGAGTGGCCTGCCTGGTCCACGTGCATGGCAGCACACAGCCAACTTGAAAACATGAAGAGCAAAATTTTGCTTCAAAATATAAAATCTGTCAGGGGCACCTGGGTCGGTTAAGTGTCCTGCTCTTGGTAACAGTACAAACCTGATCTTAGGGTTGTGAGACTGAGCCCCATGTCGGGCTCCTCACTCAGTGGGGAACCCACTTGGGATTTTTCCTTCACTCTGCCCCTCCCCGACACTTGCATGCATGCACTCTCTCTCAAATAAATCTATCCTTTAAAAAACAAAAACAATGGGGCACCTAAGTGGCTCAGTGGGTTAAAACCTCTGCCTTCGGCTCAGGTCATGATCTCAGGGTCCTGGGATGGAGCCCCGCATCGGGCTCTCTGCTCAGTGGGGAGCCTGCTTCCTCCCTCTCTCTCTGCCTGTCTCTCTGCCTACTTGTGATCTCTGTCAAATAAATAAATAAAATCTTAAAAAAAAAAATAAAAAAAACAAAACAAAAATCCTGTCACTTTTTAACATCTTTCACTGAAACAAACTTTCCTTCCCACTCAATCCAACTTTCTTAATACACCCTTAAGAAAGCTAATATATAGGACTATGAAGTGAAACCAAGGAATAAAAAACTTAATTCAAAACGTTAACACCATGTGAAAAAGGACTTGAAAAGATCTCTCTCCGGGGTGCCTGGGTGGCTCAGTTGGTTAGGCATCTGCCTTCAGCACAAGTCATGATCCTGGGGTCCTGGGATCGAGTCCTCCATCGGGCTCCCTGCTCTCGCTTCTCCCTCTGCGTGCCCCCTCCCCCTTTGTGCTCTCTCTTGCTCTGCTCTTTTAAAATAATAAATAAAATCTTTTTTAAAAAGGAACATTTTTTCCTAAGAATGAGTACAAATGTCCCATAAGTGCATGAAAAGATGCTCAACATCAAAAGCCTTCCGGGAAACGCAATTCAAAAGCATGAGAAACCATTTCATACCCATTAGCATGGCTATTATCAAAATGTTAGTGAGGATGTGAAGAAACTGGAACTCTCTCAAATTCATAGAATGTAAAATGATACAGCAGCTATGGAAAATGATCTGCTGGCTCTTCAAAAAGTTAAATATAGAACTACCACATGACCCTGTATTCCACTCTTAGGTATATACCAAAAGGACCAAAAGCAGGGGCTTGAACAGGTATGTGTATACCCATGGTATACAAATTCATAAGAACCACAAGACTAAAGCAATCCAAATGTCCATCAAAAGATGAGTAGTGGGGCACCTGGGTGGCTCAGTCATTAAGCGTCTGCCTTCAGCTCAGGTCACGGTCTTAGGGTCCTGGGATCAAGCCCTGCATCGGGCTCCCTGCTCAGTGGGAAGCCTGCTTCTCCCGCTCCCACTCCCCCTGCTTCTGTTCCTTCTCTCGCTGTCTCTCTCTGTCAAATAAATAAAATCTTAAAAAACAAAAAAAAAGGCAATGAGTGAACAAGTATGTGGTACATAAATACAATGGAATATTATTCAGCCATAAAAAGGAAATTCTGACTCATGGTACAAACAGATGAATGTTGAAAACAGGCTTAACGAAATAAACCAGACCAAAGCACAAATATGGTAGCAGTCCTCTTACCTGAGGTACCAAAATAGGCAAACTCATACAGCAGTAGCAGAGAGGTTACCAGGGCCTGGTGGGAAGGCTGAATGGAAAATTAGCCTTTAATGATCTCAAAGTTTCTGTTTGCGTTGATGGAAAATTGTGGGACTAGATCATGGTACTGGTTACACAACGTTATGAATTTAGTTAATGCCACTGATCTGTATATTTAAAAATGGTTAAAATGGTGAGTTTTATGTTATGTGTATTTTACCACAAACAAATCAAAACCATAAACCAGAAGAGCTAGAGCTAATAGCATTAACTTCATTGCAACCTCAACTTTCCCAATTTACAGAATAGGAGAAAAATACAGTATTATGTATCTTAGAATTTTGGGCTGCCTCGTCACTATCTGGTATCTCCAGTATCTCCAATATTAAACCCACAAATGGAAGGGTCTACTCTCCAGCATGCATCACCGTGTTGCCTGCTGTGGCGACCCAGCTGCCAGGGAGAAGCTCCTCTGAGTTAGATCATCACATACAAAAAAATCTACTTATACATGTGAATGGATACCTTAACTTGGCAAGTTTCACTGTTAAATCTTCCTTTAAATTCTCATTGTATCAACATGAAGTCACAAAATGATTTCAGAGAAGGGTAAGATGATAGTAACCAGAGTGCATTTGCTGACAAAGACTTTTTTTTAAAATTTCTTTTTATTATTTTCATTTATTATTGTGTTCCATTAGCCAGCATATATTATATCCTTAGTTTTTTTTTTTAAGATTTTATTTATTTATTTGACAGACAGAGATCATAGGTAGGCAGAGAGAGAGGAAGGGAAGCAGGCTCCCTACCGAGCAGAGAGCCCGACACAGGACTGGATCCTCGGGGCTCGATCCCAGGACCCTGAGACCATGACCCGAGCTGAAGGCAGAGGCTTAACCCACTGAGCCACCCAGGTGCCCCATATCCTTACTTTTTGATGCAATGTTCAACACTGATCAGTTGCACACAACACCCAGTGTCCATCACCACACGTGCCCTCCCCAATACCCACCACCCGGTTGCCCCTTTCTTCCACCCCCCCTCCTTTCTGTAACTCTCAGTTTGGTTCCTAAACCCAGAGTCTCTTCATGGACTGTCCCCGTCTCTGATTCCTTCCCATCAAGTTCTCCCTCCCTTTCCCTTGGTCCTCTGTGCTTCTCCTTATGTTCCACAGGAGTTATTTAAAATTAAGAAGAGGGCACCAGAGGACCAGGGGGACGCATGGCGGGTAGACACTGGGTGAGTCCTGCAGACTCCAGGTAAAGCAGCCTGGCCAGCCCAGGGGACACCAGGAAGGGCCTAAAACTCAGTTAGCACAAGACACATAACCCCACAATGTGTCACACAACTTAGGAACAGGTTTCTCGGCAGGTATTCCATAGTTAAATCATGGTACTGAGGGTCCTACGGAGCCCTTCAAGCCCTGTAGCACCAGTATTGATATTATTGCCAAAGACCGACACAGCGACCTGTATATGGGACATTTCCACTCTAGGACCACTTACTGAGAAACTCCTCCAGGATTAAGTAAATCTCAGCTTGACCACATGGTTCCAAGAATAAGAGCTGTTTAATCAACTTCCCTGTATTTACAGAAATCTCAGACACAGTGCTTAACATAAAGCAAGCATTCAATAAATGCTAATAAATCAGATTTTCTTAGCTATCCATTAAACATCACTCACAGGGGATGGATCAAAACCAAGAAGAGGTAAACATCTTTTTTTCTTGTGATGAAAACTTTTAAGATCTAGGCTCTAAGCAACTTTTAAACATGCAATACAGTATCATCAATTATAGTCACTACACTGTACATTACATGCCCAGGACTCAGCTTATACGAATACGAAATGTTTCATCAAGTTGCGTGTCACCCTTGGGAAAGCACACCACGCTAATCCTTCTCTGTATTTTTCCAATTTTATCTATGTGCTGTAGAAACAGGTACCTGAATGGTTTTTAGTATGTAAATACAAATATAAAAAAATAAAGGTCATACTCCCGACTCTATGCTAAGACCATAGTGTAATTACCCTTTTGAAAAGCAACTTGAATAGTCCTAAAATGGATTTTGTAAAATCTTTTTTTTTTAAAAGATTTTATTTATTTATTTGACAGACAGAGATCACAAGTAGGCAGAGAGGCAGGCAGAGAGAGAGAGGAGGAAGCAGGCTCCCTGCTGAGCAGAGAGCCCGATGTGGGACTGGATCCTAAGACCCTGAGATCATGACCTGAGCCGAAGGCAGCGGCTTAACCCACTGAGCCACCCAGGCACCCCTGGATTTTGTGTAATCTTACTTTAAACAGGAACCTCTGAGTGTGGGCTTAGTTTACAACCACATTCTCTGAAAACCTCTCCTTTTGGAGCACTGAGGTGGGACCCACTGTATGAACAACAGTGAATTGTCCTGGTGCGACAACTACCTCAAAGGGCGTCCAAGTGTCTCCCCCGCACCGTATGGATTTGAAATTGCTGGTCAGGCACAGTGTGTCTGTGTCAGGCACAGTGTGACTTTAGGAAGTCCCGAAACTGGAGAACATAAATGCCAGCACTGTGGTATTCGCCTGCTCCTGCCACGCATCCAGGAGCGGATAAAACAAGTCTTCTGCAGAAAGAATGGTACCGAAGTCCCACAAGAAGCAGAAATGAACACCTAGGAAGAACGACCAACCTGACTTGGTTCCCAACAACGCCCCTTATGTTAACTTCTGAGAAATACTCCATACCCTTTTAACACCTATCCAATTTGTGCCTTGGTTAGCTTCAATTGATTTCTATTTCTTTCAATTAAGAGTCTTAAACTATTGCCAAGAATTTATCATAGGACACTTAAGATGATGGTTGGCACATTTTCTACAACTGTGATGACTTAAAAACTAAGGAATGGATTAGAAAATTACAGTGACTCAATGAATGCAACCATTTTAAAAATAGGCATTTTACAAAACTAGGAAAAAAAATGTTTGTGTGTTTTAGGACTACAACCATGCAAAACACATAGAAAAAACATGGGGAAATGAATACAGTAGACATGAATAGGGGTTTGTGCCTATGGGTCACTGATGCTATTTTAATTTCCTGTCTACTAATTAAAACCAGGAAGAAAAGCTAATAAATCATCAGAAACTAGAAACAGAAATGTCCATCACCAGTAGTTGAGTAAGAACAACTGCAGTACGTCCATATAACGAAATACCACTCGGCAGTTAAAAGGTAGACTGGTGATACAAACAACAGCCTATGTGTTTGAGATAATTGCTCTAAGTGAAAGATGCCAGACACAAAAGGCATGTAATGCTCTCTGCGTATCTGGAAGGACAAAGCCATGAAGAAATACTGAGATCAGCATTCACCTGGGAGTCAGGGGAGAAGGCTGAAAGGGACACAAAGAAATTACATGATAGAAAGTTCTATTTTTTTTTTTATAGTGGCTGACAACATATTTGCCGAAGTTCAATGAGCTATCCACCTAAAAAGGCAATTTTTGCCCTAAGTAAAAGATACTTAAAGTTCACTTAAAAAATAAAGCCACTGAAAGGTGCCTGACTCAGTGGGTTAAGCTTCTGCCTTTGGCTCTGGTCATGATCTCTGGGTCCTGGAATCAAGCCCCGCATGGGGCTCTCTGGTCAGCGGGGAGCCTGCTTCCCCATCTCTCTTTACCTGACTCTGCCTACTTGTGATCTCTCTCTCTCTGTTAAATAAATAAAATCTTAAAAAAAAAAAAAAAAATTAAGACACTGAGCTTGGAAACCAAACCAAAGCTACTGAGGCACCAGTTTTCTAATACTGGATGACATTCATTCAAATTTATCAGGTGCCCACATATGTCCAGCACTCAGGTAGGGGGTCACTACAGAGTGAACAAAATAAACAAAACAACTATACAAACAGAAATTGTATTCAGTGAAGAAAAGCACAGGCATTCCTGTTGCTATTATAGGATGAAGGTCTCTGAGAAGGTCACATAAGTAGCTGAGACCTGAGGAATAAGGAACAGCGAAGAGGAAAATCGTGGCAAGATTTTAGATGTACTATTATATCAATAGCTAACAACTCAATAGCAACTCAACTGTTTAAATATATTTAGTGTGGTTATATTTTAATATTTTGATATGATGTAGAATGGGGCTTCCTAAGCAAGCACGTGAAGCTCTCAAAACAGCACTGTGAGAAGTGGCCAGGTTAAAAAAAAAAAAAAAAGAAAAGTTGTGGAGGTTGGGGCCTTCAGAGATATTCTGGTTCCTCTATCCATGGCTGATATTTCAAAAATGATTAATAGAATGTACACAGTTCCCTGAAATGAGACTGTCTAAGGGTAATTAAATCTCATGTTTGGGGGTTTTCAAGTGATGTATTGTTCTTGTTTTTAATTTTGGTTGAATTTACCATGGTTTTCTTAAGCTCATCAAGATTCTAAATGATCACTAAAAACACATTTACTCTCCAAAAAGTGGACCTAAGTGTCCTCTGGTAAACAAAACTCTTCACACTATAGGGTTCGAGCCCCAAGACACCTCCTTCACTTGGCTTCAGAGGCATTCCCCTAGCTTTATTCTCAACTCATAGGAGGCTCCCTGGCAAATGCCTCTGCTGGCTTCTCCGACCAACCTCCTAACAGTGGGAGTAACTCATGGCTCAAGCCCCTTAGTCCCCTCTCTTCCCACACGCACCATCTTGTTTTGAATTTATTTTGATTGCAACCCCCACGTGCATCTCAGTGCTGGGATCTTTCCCCAAAGCCCCAGATCTGAACATCAACTGTTAATTCACCATTTGCACTTGCATACCTAACAGGCATCTCAAACTTCCTGCGTCTAGAATCACTCCAAGCTTCTAGATTCACAAAGAACAGTTAGTAACACATTACTTGCACCAAAGATAACAAGAAATATCTTCAAAGTCAAGCAGGTCCTCCAGTTACTCTAACTCAAAAAATACTGCTTAGACTTAGTAATCAACACTCAGATGCAGTGAAAGAATCCCTTAAAAAAAAAAAATACATCAATGACCATCCAGCCCTAAATCAATGTGTTCAAACAAAACACTCATCTCTTATCTCATCAGACCTCCAGTCACCCAGGAGGCTGGGAGGGAAAACAAAGCTCTTGGTCTTTTGGCCACAGGTATTTTAAATATCTGAAGTAATCTGGTTTCACCTTAAGAAGAAAAGGAGACTGGAAAGTAAATACTAGGTTTCAAATCCAAAACAGCTACCACTTGGGAAAGACTGTCTCTTTCTTTCTTTCTTTTTTTTAAGAGTCTTTTATTTATTTATTTGACAGACAGAGATCACAAGTAGGCAGAGAGGCAGGCAGAGAGAGGAAGGGAAGCAGGCTCCCCACTAAGCAGAGAGCCCTGGGATCATGACCTGAGCTGAAGGCAGAGGCTTTAACCCACTGAGCCACCCAGGTGCCCTGTCTATCACTTTCTTCTAATCAATATGACTTCAACATAAAATGTGTACCAAATGCATCCAAAGTGTTGTTGGTATGTTAACTAATCTTCCCAGAAACTTCAGTTTAAATGTATAGGTCCACAACTGCATGAAGTATAAAATGTCTAGAAGTATATGTTATCGAGGAGGTTAAAGACCTGTACTCTGAAATAAGATAAGGATAAAAAGAAACTGAAGTTGATACAAATAAATGGAAAGATATGCCATGCTCATGCTCGGAAGAATTAGTCTTGTTAAAATGTTTATACAACCCAAAGCAATCTACAGATTCAATGCAATACTTATCAAAATATCAATAGCTTTCTTTTCCCAGAACTAGAACAAATCATCCTAAAATTTTTAACTACAAAAGAACCCAAATAGCCAGAGCAATCTTGCAAAGCTGAAGGCATAATGTGCCCAGATTTCAAACTATACTACAAAGCTATACTAATCAAAACAGCTTGGCATTCTCTCTCTCTCTCTCTCTCTCTCTCTCTCTCTCACACACACACACACACACACACACACACACACAGAATAGTGGAACAGAATAAAGAGCCTAGAAATCAATGCACACTTGTATGGTTAATTCATCTATGACAAAAAAGGCAAGAACACACAAGGCAGGAAAAGTCTTTAAAATGGTACTGGGAAAACGAGACACCTGAAACTGGACCACGTTCTTACACCATACATAAAAATAAACTCAAAACATATTAAAAACCTAGACTTAAGACCTGAAACCCTACAAATTCTAGAAGAAAACATATGCCGTAACTCTTTGACATCAGCCTTTGCAGTGTGGTTTTGGTTTTTTGTTTTGCTTTTTTTTTTTTTTTTTGGATCTATCTCCTTGGACAAGGGCAACAGAAGCAAAAACGAGTAAGTGGGACCCCATCGAGTTAAAAAAGCTTTGGCGCAGCAAAAGAAGCCTTCAGTGAAATGAAAACGCCATCTATTAAATAGCAAAAGATATATACAATGATAAAGCCAAAAAGGGATTAATATCCAAAATGTATAAAGAACTACAACTCAGCACCAAAAGAGCAAAAAATCTGATTTAAAAAATGGGCGAAGAACCTGAATAGGTACTTTTCCAAAGAAGACAGGCAGACAGCCAACAGACACATGAAAAGATGCTCAACATCAATAATCATTTGGGAAAAGAATGAAACTGAACCACTTTCTTCCAGTTATAAACTTTCAGTTATAAAGGAAGACACAGAATGCAATGTTCAGCATAGGGAATACAGTTAATATCCCAACAACTTGTATAGTGACAGCTAGATTTATTGTGATCCCTTTGATATATAAATGTTGAATCACTATTGTATATCTGAAACTAGTCTAATAACATCATCAACTACACTTCAATTAAAAAAAAAAATTGTCTTTGTTTAAATGACCTGTCACCTTCAAGGTTTCAAACAATGCTTCACTTTGTGTTCTCAGGCATTATAGGAAACAGGGCACATCACTGTTTCCAATCCTCAACAATCTGTGACCAACATTAAATACAAAACGTTTTCTTACAAATTAGAAACATCTAGAAATATATCCCACTAAGCCAGCCCCATAAAAATAACCTCCCATATTTGTTTCTACTGCTTCTATGGTTTTTTTTTTTTTTTTTTAAAGTCAATCTTTAAATTGTTTTTTTCCCCCTACAGAAGCCAGAAAGAAAACATTCCCTCTCCTCTACACTTTTCCCACCTGTCTTCAGACACACACACTCCCCATTTGACGGTCCCCTTATGGCATCATCTTCTGGCAGCAGGAAGGAGCAGTGGCGCTGTGCCATTCAGGCCCTCCTCCCAAACTCTGACTATTTTTAGGCCAGCGGCCCCTCTCTGATTCCTAAATTGGCCCTAGATAATCATGAGACAGTGAGAAACCCTTCATAAACCAGGCAAGTCCCAGTGGGATTAACTACAAGAATCTCCCAGAGGCTACAAAGGAGAATGCCCTCCCAGGCACAGCAGGGTAATGACCTTTATTGTCCAACACATCCACTGCCCTCACTTGGCCCAGCTAAGGCTGGGCTCCCATTCCAGACATGCAATCCATAAGTGTCCATATTACCAATGATTTCATCGGGGAAAACAAAACAACAACAAAACAAAGCGGAGATTTCCTACTTTTATGAGAGTTTTAACCCATTTGCTAGAAAATTTAAAGCAATTCAGTGTTGAGTTTAGGGGTTTTTTTCTTACTGAAATGTCATTCCTAATAACAACACAGATTTTGGATTTGTTGACCTTGCAAAGAGGTAGGTATTGATAAAAATATTCAAAGAAAATTTTAGTCACCTTTCAAAAAAAGAATATACCAACATGGTATAATAAAGGTTAAATAGTTCCTTGTGCTATTTATAAATATAACCACATACTATAACATCTATAATTGGTACAGGCCCACCAGAAATACTAAATATATCTGATGTTAAAACTCTACACCATCACTGCTACACCTCTATAAAAGACAAGTATAAGAAGACAAATTTCAAGTTAAGTTTAGTTGATTTTTCCAGCTCACTACTAAAATGAGACGTAAGAACTTCAAACTAGGTTTGAATACTTGACAACTGAAATTTCAAGGGAGAGCACATCCAAAAAAAATAGGGAAAAAAATACATTCATATATTTCATGTTGTCCCTTTTCCCCAAGGACATCATGTCACATCAAATTTAATCACTTTCATTCATCCCCCATCTTGGATTTTGTAAAGAACGGTCTATCTTTTCTGAACCCATGGGTTGACCGTGTAAAAATGTTTGTTCTCCAGATTTCTCCCGATAACATCAAATGAAGACCTCATGAAAATGTTAAGGACAATACAGTGGCTCTAGGATTGGAGAAGAAAAGCTTGATTCAGAGGGGGAACTAAGGAGTGAAGCTTCAGTCACTGGTTTTGGCTGTGACATCTACTTAGTGGGAGTCTCTGGCCCTGAAGGTAAGCACACCTGTCAGATGTCTCCTTTTCACCCACTCTGGGATTCTAGGATGGCTCAATGTGGGAATGTGCCAGGAGTACGAAGAAATAGAGCATAGACCTCAGGAAGCAAGAAACCCAGCCAAGTCCCCTCCCTTACCCTCATAAGCAGAACAGAATCTCACTGTTCCAAAATTAGCTACTTTTTTTGTATTTCTCAGAGGGGAGTGTAGGAAGAGGAAGCCTATGGGATCTGAAGAGAATCTGTCCTCAATAGACTTGGAGGAATAGATGGTGTAATTTTTTTTTAAGGAGATTGAATATACAAATTGTTGTGCTACAGAAAAAAAAATGGAAATTCACAAATTGGACTTTGTTTGGCTTTCTATTTCTAAGACTAATATATTCAATGCAAAAATCTTTAGCTTCATGAAAAGGGTCCAGGTCTGGTTACCAATTATATCACAGACTGACTCCAATAGCCTTTCATATCAGTGGCATATCAAAGTCAATCAAAACCCATACTTAGAATTAACTACCCTCAGCAATAAATCCTTAAAAGAAATAACTCAGAGGCGCCTGGGTGGCTCAGTGGGTTAAAGCCTCTGCCTTCAGCTCAGATCATGATCCCAGGGTTCTGGGATCAAATCCCACATCGGACTCTCTGCTCAGCAGGGAGCCTGCTTCCCCCTCTTCCTGCCCGCTTCTCTGCCTACTTGCAATCTCTGTCAAATAAACAAAATCTTTAAAAAAAAAAAAAAATTCAGCAAAAGGAGGACTCCTATACTTAATGGTAATCTGTGGCTTGGTTCTGGCCAAGAAATCTCAAAGTGACCAAAGCCAAGACCTCAGCTCCCATTTGCACGATGGGTGGGCCCTAACAGCATGAACAGCTGGCCCAGAGTTTAAGGGTAGAGACTGATGCAAGAGGATTTGAACTTTGAAGCAGGAGGAAAATGTTTTATCCACATTCACTCAAATAATATTTTTGGAATTCAACAGTCCAATTTTTTTTTTTAAGTTAAGAGTTTCAGGATCTACTCATGCTTTCTCTAAATGATTCTGACCCTTATATAAAGTATTTTAATCAGACATTAAAATAACATCTCTCCTTTGGGATGATGACTTTCTAACTTTTACACCTAAAATGTCAGTGTGATTTAACTTAATTCCCATTTACAGTTTAGAAAAATTCTATTCCCACCACCACATAAATGCAAGATATTACAGTTAGTGATCTAAACTTTACCAATTTTCTTACCATTATTCCCTTAATAATAAAGACTTTCAAGCAGAGATAACTCCTCTTATTATTTTTAATATTCAGAACCTCCAATTAGCTACAAAAGGAGGAATCCCCTACAATACTAGATAGTCCCAGAGAAGCAAAGTGGGAGGTCGCATACTTCATACACCACCCTGCCCGTTTCTGTATCCCTGCTTTGAAGTGACCTTTTACTACAAGAACTTCCATTCATTCAACAAATATTACTTGCCTACCACATGCCGGCTGCTCTGCTAGGGACACAATGGTGAAGACAGTCCCTGTGATTAAGGAGCCTCAAAGAGCCAAGAATTAAGACCAGAGGGAGCCTGGGTGGTTCAGTCGGTTAAGCAGCTGCCTTAGACTCGGGTCATGATCCCAGGGTCCTGGGATCGAGGCCCACATCAGGCTCCCTGCTTGGCGGAGAGTCTGCTTTTCCCTCTCCCTCTGCCTATATAGCTCTGCCTACTTGTGCTCTATAGCACTCTGTCAAACAAATAAATAAAATCTCTAAAAATAGTTAAGACAAGAAAGTACAACTAAATAATTATAAAAACTGCAAAAGCAGAGATGCAACGCAGCCTAAGGGAACCCGGAGTGTGGACTCCACTGGTGTGGACCTGGAGAGAGTGACGGAGTGGAGCTCCCTGAAGAAGAGGGAGCTTGGACTGAGGATGAGGAACAGGCAGCTGAGTGGCTGAGCCTTTCAGATCCTGTCAACCAGCAACATTTCCCTCCAAAGATCTAAAGGAACAACACAAGAAAGTTGGGTTTTAATTTTGTCAGTAAGGACCTTTAGAATATAGTGGAGGTTCGCTGACATAATAGCTGGAAAATCTAAGGCTTTGAATGTCAGTGACCTGTGAGAGAAAATGTTGTGTAAACACAGTGTTTGGCCCATCAAGACTATCAAGTGGGGACTCTCTGACACCTCGTCAATCCCTCCTTGTCCACCCACAGTCCCCAGAAGTATGCGAGGCCAGGAGGGGGAAGCAGGCAGCGACCTCTTCCACAGACAGAGATAAGGATGTCAGCACACAGCACTTCCAAGTCTCCAGAATGTTCTCACAGCTGTCTCCCAGGTGACAGCCCCATAGCATAGACAGGTCCCATGATGACTTCCTATGCCTCTTCCCCTTTTATAAATCTTCTCCGAAGTTGAGGATCTTGCCCATATGCCCAAGAAACATAGTTAATAAGTAACAATGGATATTAAAACCCAGCTCAAATGTGTACCCTCCGCGTCTTTCCCCCTTCCTTCCCACAGCTAATAAGGTCGACCAGCATTTGCTGCCACAGACCTAGCTCTGCAAAACTGCTTACGTGTGGAGGGCACACATTACTCATGGAGACCTCCCTCCTTGACTCAGCTTCTGGGCTACCTACCCGGCTTGGACAAGTCAAAAGTCATTTTGGCCTCATTTTCCTCCTCTGTAAAAACTGGAGCAACAGTAAACAATCCATTTCTTAGGGTTGTTTTAAGGTTAAATGAAATTTTTGGAAGCTTTCTAACACACACCATTGTCAGTTGCTACTGTTACACTGTCAACAACCTTGTGAAACAAGCTTTATTATTATCCTCACATTAGGACCAGAACTTCGCAACTCGTTGAGTCAAAGCAACTTTCAGGGGTGATGGACATGTTCTAGAGCTTGACAGTTGCATAGATGGAGAACATTTGTCAAGATTCATATTCATACACTTAACCTAGGTGCATTGCACGGTACTTAATTTTATATCAGTTAAAAAAATGTGGAGCCACCCAGGTGGCTCAGTCAGTTAAGTGTCTGCCTTTTGCTCAGGTCATGATCTCAGGGTCCTGAGATTAAGCCCCACAATGGGTTCCCTACTCAATGAGGAGCCTGCTTCTCCCTCTCCCTCTGCTTACCGCTCCCCCTGCTTGTGCTCTCTGCCAAATAATTAAGATCTTTAAAAACAATTTGTTTTCATATATCATGTGGCCAGTGAATAGCAGTATGTATATTCCCTAACACATCTATTAACTCATTTTAGCATCTAAAGAGGTCCTGGTTCTTGTTCTATAATCTACTTTCCAACTAACCCTTCCTACAATAGTGAAAATCTTACATGTTGACAGCACCAACTACCATTCTGATCTGATCTTGCAGAGTTTTATGTTTTACTGTTAACTCCTGTGTACACTCACCTAGACCCTCTTACAGGAGTAGGTCTCTATCCATGACCCTGTAAGGACACTATAGCACCAGACCTAAAAAATCACTTTGAAAGTGAGTTTAGGACCACATACCAGGTACCTACAGTCTCACATCAAGAGACCTCGGAAAATCTGAATTAGGAGCTCTTAGTCTAGGTCAGCATTCTTCAACACTTTTTTTAAGCAGCTTACTAAAAGCATAGTCTAGGTACTCCTGAGAAAGAGGTGAACAAAATTAAATTCTTTTCAAGATTATATCATCTTGTTGATAGGAATTATTCCATCATAAATTAAGCTTTTTCAGGAGAATTGGTAAGAAGTAGAAGAGTCAAAAAAACAGTAAGACTAAGTTCCAGAAAACCACTGAGCCCAGAGAGAGAGGACGGTTCCTCTCATAGTAAGGAACTAAAACCATACCACCATTTGAACACAATGTCTATCAAAGACATTGTCAGGGGTTGTACAGTTTGGCTGAAGAAATAACTTGACGTGAAGACTCTGCCTTCTTTTGTTTCTAAATTATACACAGCTGGGTAACGGAATTACCCAAAAGCTAGCACAGGTTGTTGGAGGGAAATGGGGCTAGACTGGCTACACGGGGCATAGTTTCAAGGACTTGTCTCCCTGAAAGGGTTAAATGCCCAGGAGAGGCTCCTTGTTTAGAATCATTCAGATTGCCCTATCTTCTCAAAGTCCACTTGGCGAAAAGGAAATAATTTTCCATCTGAATCCTGCCAAGACCAGTTGAAAAAGTCAGTGTGTGTGTGTGTGTGGTTACGCAAGTTGGCACCTCACACTGTATCTCCCAACCTTTATTAAACAGCCACTTCCTGTACCTTTTACTTGGAAAATGATTACCTGTGTTAGGCTTTCCACTGGCAACTAAGAGTTCTCTCACAGAAGGTCAGTGTATGTACAGACCTAACTCCTAGAGGCTGCACAAAGAAGAAAACACCAACTCCCTAAAATGGCCTGCTTGTCAAGTCCTAACGCCGTGCATTCCTTAGAAGTCATTTTGGTAATACAGAACTGTTGACCTTTAGGGCTAGAAAGCAGGACTGATACTCGGGGTGTAACTGTGGTTTTATGGGACATTCTCTTCCCCGTTCTGAGACACCGGGCCTCACCTCCAAGTTAAATTTCTACCTGGGATTAACTCCATCTGCGCAAGAATTACCTGCCTCCATGTAGCTTAAAATAAGGAAATAGGATTCAGTATTTCTATAGAAAAATGTGCAAGTATTAGTCCCTGTTCAACATGCATGACCTCGGGTGCTACCTGTAAAATGGGTACATTTTACAATGTACTATTGAACCATCAAATGATTCAGAGGTCTGTTAGAATCTTATTTCGTGCTCTCTGAAACAGTGTTAAACCTGTAAAATGTCACAGAAATTTCTGTAACTATCAGTTTTCCGTTTGTGCCACTCATCTTAGTGGCTTACAGGATTTAACATTCTGTTTTACGTTCTGGAGTTAGATGATGGAAAAATAACAAGCCATAATTCCAAGCAACGTCATCTGAAATGTTATATACCCAAACCAGTCCTGCTTTTGATCCTACTTCAGCACGAGTATGAGGAAAATCCTAGTAATAGTGATTACTCTTTATGGCATGAAGAGTAGTCAAGTATCAGTATCCTACCAGGAGTGTGGGACAGACCAGGAGAGAAGACCCAGGTCCTAGTCCTGGTTCTAGAACTTACTCGTTGTAATACAAAACACTTATCTACATAGTTCCAGTCAATGTCCTCCTGTAGAAGATAGACCTTTACTTCATAGGTTGGTGTCCAAACTGAACAGAAAATTCCTTATGTCTTCCTTATAAGGTATTATCCAAAAACATACAGTTATTATTTTAATCTTATTTGTATGTGTATGAGAGGCAATTCTAGATGATTTATCTCTATATTGATTATTTAAAAAAAAAAAACATAGCTCAAATACATCAAAATATCAGCAACTCCCTAAACTAGAACCACAGAAAACCAAGAAGTAATAACGCTAGAATCTGAGAATAAATATTCTCAATGGTTAACTGGTAAAAACCAATTCTTTTTAAGCAAGAAAAGAAATCAGGCTCCTGTGCCTGGAATCTAATTCTCAGCAGAGAGCACCAGCAGGCCCCCGCTACCACCTTCTCAAAGCTCAGTTGAGGAAATGAAATGAAATTTCCCAACTGTCAATCACAAGAGGTGCCATATGTTTGGCACTGTGGTGTAATAAGCCCAAGCAACAGGTATTTCCCCACGTCCCAATGAGGGGACAGGGGTGCAGAAGGAAGAAAGTAACTTACTGAAACCATGCAGCTAACTCAGATGATCTCAGACATAAGCCCAGCTTGGTCATATTTTGAAGTCTGTGCATTCCCCATTATATTCTGGTACCACACGTACTGGCTACCAGTAACATTTTTTCCATTTCTATTAACAAAGTATGTCTCCAAGATTTCAAACTGGACATCAGGGAGAGCAAAACTAGCTAAATGTTGAAATACCACTTGTATTATTCCAATCTTAATGAAAACAGGGGAAGGGGCATTATCCTGCCTTGGAGTCTGTACTTAGACCATTTAAGGAGAAAATGACTTTCATTTGATTATGTACCTATAAGGTTTCAAATGTTAAGTGTTCAGCTTAACACAATATAACCATTCTGTAACTTAACAGTCGTACCTGCAATATAAAATCATTTAAAGTTCTTTATGAAAAGAGAAATGCAGGATTTTTCCTATCTCCACCCACATTTTATTGATACACCGACTCCTCTTATACTGGAAGAAAAATGTACTAGTAAATTCCTTTGCATAGTTGCCATTAGTTTCTCTATAAAGCACTATCAGCAGTTTTTAAGCCTTAAATAAAAAGTCAACTCTTAAGAGTATACAATCAAATTCAATAGCCAGCAAGTCTTATGGCCCATCAGAAAGTTTTACAGAAATGCAAGACTACTCGGAAACAAATCTTCTTACATGCAAAGAGAGAAATCAACCCCAGACCAAAAATTCACCCAAATTACTTTTTAAAACATAATTACATATTTCTCTAAACAAGAAACAGCCCAAGTCTCTAAGTGAAATTGTCAGTTGGTGACTGTCTGCACCAATGGAGAATGTAGTCACTTAGCACAAGTGGAATTAATTCTGTACAAGTATTTGCACATGGGTTTGCCAGATGTTCGGAGAATGGCACTTCATAATAAAACAGAATTATAACTTCGGAGGAATAGGAACCTCATACCTTCCAGCTCCAGGTTACCCTAATGCATGACAGCCCTGGCTTGCAGAAGGGCACAGGCCTCTCTCTGCTGGCTGAGGCTACCACAGAGAGTGAGGGGAAAGTGGGAGGGCCAGGACAGAGAGTCTAGAAAAGCAAGCAGTAAATTATGGTCTCTGGCTTAAAAGACCTTCTAGTAGCTGTGACTGACAGAGGAAAGAATTTCAAACTCCCATGCCATTAGTGCTCTGAGGATTTATTCCAGGCTCCATCTGGCACAAATAATTATAAAAGTACAAATGTACCCAACGTAAGGTTTGGACCCTATCCTCGAGACGCTTACAAGTTTTAAGAAAAACCTATTGCAAGAGGTCACTAAGAAGATTATCCGGAGCAAATAAGTGAAATTAGACCACAGTGTTAGGTATCCTGCTTCGAGACAATTCTGAGAATAATCAGGATCCCTGATTAAGGACGAAGAGTCTTTAGATGACCAAAAATGTCACAACAGGCTTAGCTTTACTAAACTTTGGTCAAGGTGGCAGGTGGAATTTCCAACATATGGCACAATGTTCATAATCTGGGAAGGATATTTCTAGAACCCTCAACACTACCATTTCCAAAACCACACTTTGGGGAGTTTTCTGCTGACTCTTCTGAAAACTGGAGCCAAATTTTTTTTCTACATCTGTGCCCTTCGACCTTGTGATGTTTGGCCCATAGAAAGTACTCAATTCATGCTCTGAAGCTTACCAAACTTCAGCTTTGAATAGCAAAGATTCTCCTTCATGCCTTTTATTTACCATTTAACATGTAAACATAATCATAACTATACACTCTGCATAAATGACTGCATTATACAGAGTCCAGATTGAAGAGCTAATAAAACAAGTGCATTTTTCTTGCAAGTAGAAAAATTCACCCTTTTTAACCCATTTCTCCAAACCTTCTGACTCCCTCACCAACAAGTAGGAATTCCAGAACCCTGCCTTGAATCACAATCCATTGAGCTTTCACAGAAAATTTAAAAATTTTAAGTTTTAAATTCTTAAATTCACTCTTAAGAGTGAAAATAAAGACCTTAATGGCTTTAAACCCCTCTTTTCATGGCATCTTACCCCGAACCCTGGTGTCTTCGCAGTCTGTTTTCTTCCCAGTCTGAGCTTTCTTTTGCGGTGTGAACAGTGTGGGAAGCTGGCCAGGTCCACCCTCCCACTTAGCATAACTTTTACTGAAGCACGAAATCAGTACGATTTCAGGCAAAATTAACACAAACTGGAAGTAATTTCCTGGCAACCGCTTTGCCCTTTGCAGCTAGTTTGAGAAACTTACAACCTGCACGTGACCTGCTTTCACGCTCAAAAAGAATGGAGTCAACCCAACTAAAAGTAAACCTGTCTCCTCAAAAGAAATTAAGAAACTTTAAACCTATTTAGTTTTATAACTTCAAAATGAAATAAAACTTCCATGTAAGAATAATGGTAGGATGTGGAATTTTTACCTTTACTCATGCAAGTAATATGTATACAGAACACTCATAAGCTTAGACATAAGCCTATTAGCAAGACGTAAATATAGTTTGCCTTTAAACATTTTCTCTTCAATATTGGGCTTGCACTGCAGACTATAGAAAACCTACCAGCTTTAATGAACGCCTAAAGTGATTTTGGAATCAAACATGTATATGTGAAAATGGAATTCTGAAGTGCTTGAAAGCTATTTACCTAACACCTCGAGATTCGACCTTGTTTAGTATTCTCTTTGTTGAGCAAACCTTCTTTTCCTTGATTGTGTAAACATCAGGGCAATCACAAATTGCAAAATACCTTATGGTGTATGAAAAATGAAGTTTTATTGTATCTATCTACATAGTAAAGATTAGCCCCCAAATCGGTCAGCCCCAAAATAGAAAAGGCTTTTTCATCTTGAGCCAAGTGAGTAAGATAAAATCATGCATTAATATCATGGATAAATGCCCACATGGAAGAATAACAAGTTCTGATTTCAAATAATATTGCAGTCACTTCTTTAAAAAAAAAAAAAAAAAAAAAAAAAAAGATCAGAGCAATCCTGTATAAACTTGATTTAGAAAAATACATCATTAGAAGTAGTAGTTGCCAGTCAATCTCAGTTACTGGTTATAACTGATTTTCTGAAGTTGTGTATGGGAAACCCTGGTTAAAGCAGGCCTTTCTGAAAAAAAAAATTCAGGTTGGTGAAGCCATACCCCATATGACCTAATCCTTTCCCTGGAGCATGGCCTCACTCATTCTCAGTCACTCCTCACCTCTCAAAAGACCACAGCCGCCGCTGCCCAGGTCCCTACCAAGTAAGCAGGGGAGTTACCTTTCACCAGAGGAAGTCTGGGCTCATTTTTACATGCCCTAAAACACACACAACATACCCCAGCCTTACCCTTGGGGCTCATGTATAGTCTGGTGGCTTACTTGTGGGTGCTAGGCAAGGCCTTTAAAAAGTCTTCCATAGTACGGAAAGATAACTCAAGTTATGCTTTTGTCCTCCACCTCTTCAATTTCATCTGCCAATAGGGTTGGAAATCTGCGAAAAATTTTAAACCACATATACATCTGTCTAGATATCAAAAAAGGATTTATCAACAATTCAGTATGAACGGTAATAATGATCGTACAATCTGGCAAAACACTACTACTACAAATAAATAAAAATAAAGGTATAATGAGCCTAATCACATATTTACAGAATCACAGAACAGATCTGAAACATTTTTATTCCCTGGGATCTAAAACTTTGCTCTGACTTTGAAGAATGTTGTTCCCAGTTGTATATAGCATATATAGTATATATATGTATATGTATGTGTGTGTGTATTTATGTATATATATATATATATATTTTATATACAACTATATCTTATCAACAAACCCCATCTGGTTTGCCATGGTCTCTACTCTAGGACATGGAGGTTGTTCTAATGGATTTTAAAGGAATGGTACTCAGAATGGGCGGGGGGGGGGGGTCGATTCTTTTAAAAGTTTGCCACTGTCACCAAGTTCTTAAGCTATGATTCAGAAGTGTTACTTTTGTTTTTGAGAAAGTCAGCGGACTTGACTACATGAAAGTATAGAACACGGCTAAGTCAAAACCACTATAAACTCATGGTATTGTCTTTATAAGGCCAAGACATCTTTATAAAGCCAAAAGTCTGCAATACGAAAGGCAAAAGTTTATTATCAATCCATAAAAGTTCTAATAAATTGGAAAATACTAATATCCCAGTAGAAAAAAAAAATGGTACTACATTCATAAAAAAAGGCAATAAAAATGAAAAATAACTAAAATTTTTCGGTATGCATGATTTGTAATTAAAGAACTGGAAATTTAGGTATCAAGAAAGCACTGTTTCCTTATAAAGCTGGAAGAGTTCATTTTCCTTTTAGAAATGAGTCCCCATACTAACAAAAATAGCAGATACTCTCAGAGTGTTGGTGGGATCGTACTTGGGTAAAACATTTTTTTGGAAAGCAAATGGTCCATCTGTATCAAGAGATCTCTGAGCCAAAAACTGTATTTCAAGGACTCCATCCTAAGTAGGCCCTGTAGACAAAGTTTTATAAGGGATATTTGTTGCAACAGTATATATTTAATAGTAATTATAAATAAAAGTTTAGCTTATAAATAATTTGTTACCTTTATATAATGTAATAGTATGTAGCCACTAAAATAAGACTCTTGGAGAACTGTAATGACCTGCAAACTCTTCCCTCTTGGTTAAGCAGGGAAAAAAAAAAAAAAATATTAAAAAAAAAAAAAAAAAATATTTATATATATATATATATATATGCATGCAACAGTATAGCTGTATAAACTAGAGAAGTAAAAAAAAAAAAAAATACATCTATTTATCTATTAACCAGCATGCAGAAAACACTGATTTTATTTGGGTGGTGGAATTGTTTAATTCCTACTTTTTCTGAGTCTACCCATTTTTACACAGCCAGCATACATGGAACAAGGCCAACCAAGGAAGGCTATTACCTGACACGCTTTCTAAACACTTCCATCTAATAACTGACATACCAAGAAAGAAATCTAGCTAGGATTTTATAATGCTATGAAATAATCCAAAAGTGTAACCATGTATTATTTATATATAATTAAAAGGTGCAGGTCTTCTGCAAGCACTATTTTCTCCATAATGCTGATTTTTAAGAGAGGGAAAAGTTAGCACAAGTAAATAATATATATTATTTTAAACTCAATTCCACTGGGTTTTTTTTTTTAAGGATAAAGAGTTCTAATCATTTTTTTAAAATAACTTTCCCTATGGACTACTGTATTGAAGAAAAAAAAAATCAGAGCATCTTACACATGGCAAAGCACTAGTCAAATAAGGCATCATTGGTTCAATTTAAATTGCCCATCATTTCCTGCCCTAATTAACCCTGGAAAAGAAAAAAGCTGGTCTACTGTATTGCATTTCCAAACTCCAGTTTCTCTTCGGGTTAACCACACACTGCTATCGGGGTGTATCTAGACTCCTAAAGGAGGTCATAGTTTTCCCAAGCAGCAGCGACTCATTTCCATTTTACTCCCCTTCCTCTGGAGCACCTGCCCAACTTCCCCCTATTCCTAACACCTGCACCCCACCCTCCACCCCCAGGGCTAAGGATTTAGTGTGCTGATGATTGAAATCCCATCACCTGGCAAAACAGGAACCCTGTCATTCCCTGCGTTTTGCCTAAGACTGAGTTAAACACGCTGGATTTCCTTTCCCAGCACACAAACTGCTACATAGTCAACAGCAGTTAACAGAGTAGGTGAAACTTTATGGAAGCTGAATGATTTAATCTCTCCATTCTCACTCCAAAATAAATTATGCTAAGTCAGAGTCAACAAACCATTTGGTTATCTGCCAAGAGTACATCTTGAGAAAGAAAAGAAGAGAAAAAGTTAAGATAATAAGTCCCATAATTACTGTAGAGTAGTAGTCCATCAGGTGACTTCTCCTTAGGAGTGGATTTTTCTAGAGAGCTAGGAAAGCACAAGTAAGCCGCAGGAAGTAGTAAGGCTCGGGACGAGAAGACCTTGGGAATTGCAGTAACCTCATTAATGCCACATTTCAGCCCCGACTGCTTATGCTGAGAATGGGCCCAAGCGAACCGCAACCGGAGAAGGCTGGGACAGCGGGGCCCTGGCGGGTCAAGTATCTGGTGGGCGGCTTCCGGCCGCAAGCATACGCCTGTCAGTCTGGGTCTCCGGTAAACCCCTTCGGTCACTTTCAAGGTGACAGCTACTGCGATCCGCATCGGTCCCCGCCGCACCAGCTGCGCGAACCCCACGTGAGACCCGATCTCCGCAGCCTCCGCTCCAGTGGGGTCGTCGCCCCACTTCTCCCCCAACGTTGGCACCCAAGCCCCTAGAATACCCGCCGCACCCCCAAAAAACTAGTTCCGTCACCCTATGACGGTCGCATTCACGTTGTCCCATCCACCTCTCGCGCCCCCCCCACCCCACCCCGAGATCTCCACCGCGGGCAGGCTGGGCAGCGGCAATCTTCTCAACTCCGCACTTACCCGCAGCTCCTCCTCCTCCTCCTCCCTCTCCTCCTCCTCCTTTTCCCGGGAGCCAAGACGCAGAGTAGGGGAAACCGGGACTGAGAGCCCCGGCGCCCTCCGGATCCCGGGCGGAGGCGCTTCGGGCCCCCCTTACGGAGACCCGCGGTGCAATCAGTGCCCGGCGGGCAACGTCTGCACCTGGGGACACCCGGCTCGTCGCTCACCCCACCCCTGCACGCCAGCGGCGGCGGCAGCTGCCAGGCGGGAACCCGGAGTCCGGGGCGCCCCAGCCTCCCCGCCTCTCGAGCCGCTGGGGGTGGAGCAAAGGCGGGGAGTTCGGGAAACTTGTAAATAGAAAAGCTCTGCCGCCTCTACCCTGCTCGCCCGCTGCCACCCCTTCCAAGCTGCCCCAGCCTGCACCTAGCTGCTGGAGACAAAGGGCAGGCGGCGTTCAAGGAGGGGAGGGGGGTGCGCCCGGAGAAACCGGGAAGACGCGCGTGGCTGTACCTCGGCACGGAGGCCCCGGAGACTCCCGCCGCGCTCCGCTCGGCTCCGCTCTACTCGGCAGATTGGCGGCTTCGACCAGCCCCGTTCACTCCTTTCTCTGGCGCTCCCGCGTCCGGATCCCGAAGCCCCGCACGTTCCCAGGCTAAATGCGGACGCGCCCCAGGCCCGGGGCGTCAGCCCAGGACTGCGCTGCACCTGTTGCCACGTGCAACGCGGCGCCCAGAGGCGGCTGCCAGCGCACCTGGATGAACCGCGCGTCCCCGAACCACGCAGGTCCCCGAGGGCGATTGAAGTTCCGCCGACTGCGGCTCTTGCCCCCTGTTATCCCTGCGAGCCCTCAGGCTTCCAGCAAGCCGTGGGGCATTGCAGCGAGGGCGGGCCGGGAGTGGGGGTAGGGAGTCGGGCGGTTGCAGACTTATCAGGGCGGAGGTTTGCTAGGAACCAGCACTGATTGTCTCTTCTGAGTGACCGACTCCTGGTCTGTTTTATCTTCGTACTACTAAGAAGTTTATTAGCACACACCTATTAAAGGTTAAAGAAATGAGCTCCAGCTGTTAGATCTTGGAATACGAAGTGGAAAGAATACAACACCAGGGAGAAAATAAACGAGACCCGACCCACTTTTCTCTGAACACAGATGAAGTCCTTCTTTGCTAAACGGAATGAATTTCATCTATATTTCATCTATTAGGCTCATAAAATATTTTCTTCTATAGACATATTTTTAATTCAACGCTGTCCTGAAGATGCTATTCCACTTGCGAGAGATGTTAAGATTATTGAGCCATTAAGTGTCAGACGACCTGGGCCCAAATTAAAAATAATAATAATAATAATAAACCAGTTTGGATTTGCTAAAAGCTTTTTAAGAGAGACTTTTTCAGAGAATTAATCCGAGGGCATTGTGTTTGACTAAGTTTTCTATGCTAGCAACATTAGATCAACTAACAGATGCATTGCCATTTATAGTTGCAAAGCCTTTTCACAATGTCCCAGTATTTCCTCAACAAGACCCGGGGTAAAGAGGTCAGATTATTATCGACATATTTCAGCTGAAGAAATGGAAGCTCAGAAAGGTCAAGGAACTTACTCAGGGTCACACAGCTAGTGAGAGGTAGTGCAAATCCATCTGGCCTAACTCATCATGATCTTGTCTTTTTTATTGTGTTATGTGCCAACTTGCTTTTGAAGTACTTGCTGCAAAGACAGACATGTAACTAACATATCTATGACTTCATAGGGATATCATTATTTTTAAAGAGATACAGCAGTAACCACCATTGAATGATTCTTATGCAAAAGCACCAAAACAAACAAGCAAACAAACAAAAAATCAGAAAAACAAACGTACTGATAGTTACTGCAAGTCATGAGGCAATTATGCTAATTAGCAACATGCCTCGTTCCTAAATAGAATAGTCCTAGTGTTAAACATATCATTTAATCTTTATAACCCTCATGTGACCCAAATGATTCTGTCCAATCCCCTACAGTTCTATTGTGTAGCTTAGTTTTATCTATAAATACAGAACCTGTTTTACCTCATTTTTCTAAGAGATAGATTGAAGCAAGGGCGGGGGGGAACCCACCTCTCCTAAGTAATTACAAGCAAATTTCGTGATCATTGGGGAATCTGAAATTTACCTTCTAATTGCATGTTCATAAAAACAAGTTACCTTCTAGGGACATCTTCAGAGACTTTATCAAGGCAAATATGCTTGAAATGGAGCCTGCTGATTTTTCTTTCCATCTTGGTTCTGGGCATGTTGCCATATTCTTGATCTCTGAACTCCAATGTTAACCTGCTACAGACTCCAGGAACAGTATTAAGGGTCAGATTATACTCCATATAATTTAGGGATCCTTTGTCCTTAACAACAACAACAACAACAAAAAGTTAGCATAATTTTTTTTTTCCTGCACTAGAAAAATGCAAATTACAACCACATTGAAAAAACACTTTTTCATTTATCAGAACCACACAGATTAGAAAGTTGGATCACAACTGTGTGCTGGTAAAGTGTGGAGAAACAGGCAGTCACAGCGCAGATGTGCATGTAAATCAGAAAAACTCTACTGAGATAAAGTCATGCTACCAAACAAGATTGTAAATGCACATGTCCTTTCAGTCAGTAAGTCTACACATAAGAATTGATCTTACCACACCCAAGAAATGGTAAATGTGTATAAGCTTATCCATTTCAGCATTGTATATAATAACAAAAGATTGAAAAAAAGTATAGTTTTTTTTAAAGATTTTATTTGTTTGACAGAAAGAAATCACAAGTAGGCAGAGAGGCAGGCAGAGAGAGGGAGAAGCAGGTCCCCACTGAGCAGAGAGCCTGATGTGGGGCTTGATCCCAGGACCCTGAGATCATGACCTAAGCTGAAGGCAGAAGCTTAATCCTCTGAGCCCCAAAAAGTATAGATTTTTTAACATTTTATTTTGCTTTATTTTTTCTCAGTGTTCCAACAACCATTCTTTTATAGATTTTTTTAAATAAAGGACTGGCAAGTTACAAAACAACCATAAATGACATCCTATGAAGGCTTAAGAAAAGAATGAAGAGGCGCACGCAGGTGGCTCAGTTGGTAAAGTGTGAGCCTTTGGCTCAGATCGTGATTTGGGGGTCCTGGGATCAAGGTCATGAGCTCCCTGCTCAGCAGGGAGTCTGCTTCTCTCTCTCCCTTTGTCCCTCACCCCTCCACACACACTTGTGCTCTCTCTCTCTCTCTCTCTCTCTCTCGCTATCTCTCAAATAAATAGATAAAATCTTTTTAAAAGAAAAAGAATGAAGAAAAAAGAAAAACTAATAGAAAATTTTCATTTGAACAATGTGTTACTTGGCAATGTTCGTAAGCACTGCTCTGTGTTCTAGTAATTAAAAAACTAAAAAAGTGAAAGCTCTTTGTACTCTTCTGAAATGATCTCCAAGATACATTATGTACACAATTTTTAAAAGATGAAAAACAATTATCTAATAGTATGCTACATTTTCTATTAAAAGGAAGGAATTATATATACCTGTATGTAAATGTGTGTGTGTGTGTGTGTGTATGTATTTGTTTGTATAAGCATAAACTATCACTGAAAAGATATCAGAAACTGTTAAGATTGGTTGCATGTTAGGAAGGAAACTGGACAGCTGGAGGGCAGGATTTGAAGAGAAACTTTTTACTAGATATAATTTTGTATTTTTTAAATTTTTAACCATATAAATAATAGTACCTATTCCAATATTTTAAAATATTTCACTACCTGAAGTTTTGCCATCAAGAATGACCAAAATTCTCTCCCTACTAATTTCACTTACAGATAGAAGTGTCGAATTTCTCATACATTAATGGGGAAAAAAGGAAAATGCTTAATTGATGCTTGCAAACTATTTCTTCCCTAGTTTATCTAACAAGAAAGTATTCAAAACATAAAAAGTAAATAAAAGAAAGTATTCGGTACATAAAATTCTAACATGCTGTGATTGTGGTAAAAATGATGACTTAGCAAATCCCTTAGAATTTTAACATTGACTTCTCCCTGGGGTAGAGCTTTCAGTTAATTTTCCCAAAGTTGCACTCAACCAGAAATGGGGGAAAAAAAAGAAAAAAGAGTTCCAGGCTTAATTCCTGAAGGGGAAACTCCAAATACATTGATTTAAGTGGTGAGGAAGTAATTTCATGGAAATTCCATGGTATCATTTTATTTTCTTCCCAAACCTGATCCCTTTTTTAAAATTTCTCACTTTATTCTTATTTTGGTATACTTATACCAGCACCTCGCTGAATGAGGGGTTTGAATAACTCCCAAAGAACGGCACAGTAAATTTTTTTTTAAGATTTTATTTATTTATTTGACAGAGAGAGATCACAAGTAGGCAGAGAGGCAGGCAGAGAGAGAGAGAGGAGGAAGCAGGCTCCCTGCTGAGCAGAGAGTCCGATGCGGGACTCGATCTCAGGACCCAGAGATCATGACCTGAGCTGAAGGCAGCAGCTTAACCCACTGAGCCACCCAGGCACCCCCGGCACAGTAAATTTTAAAAAAATAAATATTTGAAAGTATACACTAGGATCCAAGGAAAAACATTCAGGTAAGGGTAAACATACCATTGAGTAACCAAAATAAACCACTGAGCTTCCTGGTAGCCAAGTGCCCCGACCAGTTACATAATTGCCATTCGCAAAAGGGGCTGATAGTTCCTGATGGGAAGCAAAGCTCTTCTTAGCACTAATTTCAAAGAGAACATTTTTTTCACTCATGTTTCATATCAAGACATCCTGGATGGAAGGCAACAATATATTGTACATAAACAGTAAGGAAATTTACGTACTTCTTTTTCATAGTGGCTTTGAATAAAAAACCAAAGCATTTATCATAAAATTCAACTCGAAAATATTTACCCAGTCAGGGACCAAGCCAATGTAAGTCAAGCCCTATGACAGCACAACGGATCAAGGACTGACTGTAAACAGACATTCGTATATATAGCAGTTCTTCCATATATGTTTTTGAAAATCAGGTATGCTCATGGTAAAATTCTAACGTGTCTACAAATCCTTTGGCTCAGAGTGAGACTCAGGTGTTTTAAACAACATTCCAGAAGTTTTCTAGTCAGCCAACCATTTCAATAGGTACTAAAGAACTGTAGGAGTGAGAAGACCCAGAATGCTGGCATTTTGTGATACTGTTGATGACCTGTTTCCTCTTTCTGTTGTGAGAACACATATATTGCAAACAGCCACATGACATTTAATTCTTGTGTCCCAGGATGGTAAGACACCCACGGTCAAATACATGGACTGACTTGCTATAGCAATGATTGCAAGAAAACAGCATGAGAGCAACCAATGGTCTTGATTTATTCACAAATATCTCCTGGGTTTCTAATCATCCATCCTTTTTCCCAGTGGACTTGGAGACTTGAGTGGACTCTCCCATCAATATTCTGGAAGGGTAACTGTCAGAGCAGGAATGTTCTTATGTAGAAGTCTGCAGATTTGTAAATCAGGTATCTCAAGAAAGAAATTTCCTGTTGCAGATTCAGTTCAGTAGCAATAATAAGGAAGTAGAGTTTCCTCTTACAAGAATGACCTGAAAACATCTGAGAAACTCATTCATCCTCCCATACTGTGGAACAGCATAAAGTGGAACTGTGGAAGTCCCACACCGTGGATCTGCAACAGACCTTCTATTCCGTTTATAGACTCTGTAGAAGGAACCATTCTTATAGCACGATGCCAAAATTATCCCAGCTCACACACAAACAACTTGTTCTGCAATTCTACTTTTGACCTCTTCGTATTAGGAAGAAATTAAGAAAAATATAGCACCACCAGTTTGTTACGCAACCACTTTGAAAATGTTTACTTTGAGTGGTTAAATTGTCATGACTAAAGAAACTACTGGTGTGCGTAATCTACTCTTGACAATGAATCACAACTGTGTCACACTTGGAATCGGTTAATCTTTGCTCCAATCAGTCGGAGTCTTCCCTTAAAAAGAAGGATGTATTTTCAATTTCAAAGTATTTACTGCTTCATGACAAATATAATAACAAGTCTGTGGCTTTGAAGTCTCATACCTTTGAGACTATCACAGTCTACTTAGACTTATTGACTTTGCTTTTAATTTATGCCTCTGGCCTTGTTCTCTTGCCCTTAGCGAGCTGAGGGAAGCCTTCCATTTTGCCCCCATTCCCCTTGGGCCCTGCTAACTGATCAGTGGTCCTCTAAAGAGAGTGCAAAGAATGCAAAATCCATGAAGCCTAATGGGTTCAATGTTGATGCACCGTGACTGGTGCCCAGCATCCAGGCCTGATCTACTGATTGACTCTTCATGCATTCTTTCTGCACCTTCTAGTCCTGATTCATAGCTAAGGATCCATGCTTGACACTGAGATCTTCCCCCTTGAAAATGGTATGCTGTCAAATAGGCTTAGTGCTCCAAATTCTAACAAATGTTTGCAAATCATAATGACTTAGGTAGGAAGAGCCGTAAATTAAATGAACAACAACAATTAGCCTTCAAGATGTTACACAAGCATTCCTCAGACTATAATCACTCTTCTAAACATAGGCTGGTTGGCAATGAAGAAAAGAGCCAGTGAAAAACTATCATCATTATTTTCTCCAAACAGTAAGTAGGGCTAACACTAAGTTTGCCTAAAATACATTGCAGTGTGCCAGCATTGTAAGTCAGTGTCTGATTAGTTACCAGAAAGTAAGACAATCTTAACTTTGGGTATCTAGAACACTGAGAAGTCAGGTTGCTGATCCAGGCCAGTAATTTAACACCACCAAAGATTTATCTATTTTGGTTAAGAATACTTCTGATCTCTTTTTCAGTACCTACAAAATTATGGTTAATTCCCACTAATTTACAATTTGATTGTCTACTCTAGAAACCCACACCTAATTGTTATTTGTTGTTTAACTTAGGACAAAAAAAATTATTGTCTACATATCTTAAATAGGAATGTACTTCCACTACAAACAACAAAACATAACATTATCACTCCAAAATTAAGGACACAGATTGGAGTTAGAAGATTTAGTTTTAACTCCTAGATATGTTTTAATTGATTTGACTTGTCTAGATCTCTGTTTCTCTTTTTATAAAATTAGTTCTTTAGATTTCATGAGGATATTGTGAGGATAAAATATGGACTTATTATCCATGTATTTATGATTTGTATATGTGCTCATGTTTAGGATTATTGATAAGACTCATTTCCTTTCCCATTGGCCTATGAACTTGAGGCAATGGACAGACTTGCATTCCTAAGACAGCACTCTCTTCAGGATACCAAGGCCTGCCATCCCTCCTCATTTCAACCTTCAGCTCACTCCTGAACTCTTCAAGTGAGTAGACCAGTGGCCTCTAAACCATTCTGCTTATAATTCCCTATCTATTAAAAAAATAGAGGATGCAGGCCCAATATTTACTTAATTACAAATTATATACAGCACTAGAATACTAATATGAATGCAGTAAACTATACACAAAAATAGAAAATAAGGTGACGAATATAGATGCACAGACAGATAACTAAATAGAAGTTCTCATATTTTCCTCTCATACCCTACCAGATAGCCTACGGTACCAGGAAATGATCCCACTTCTCTCAATGGTTTTTAGTGGAGAAGACTTTTCTGTTGCTAAAAAATTGAAAAGCAAAAATAAATACCACTTTTCATGTAAGCACCTCGAGTTACCTATTTTAATAGTTTGGCATTCTAAGTAAACTTCAACAGTTTTCCATTTAAATACACATACCTGAAACAGCACTTTAAATATTAATTGAGCTGTTTGAAACCTTGTATCCAAAAAGATATGGCAAGATTCTTTTTTAGCTTTTTCCAGTATGTGTTTCCCAGCTCAAGAAATGTAATTTTCCATGAACACTGACTGGGTATCCTACACATTTAACTCAGTTCTTAGAAACATCAGATCCCACAGGAGAAGACCTCAATCTCATAAGGCTGCTTCTACTCAGATGCCAAATACATGCACAGGGTGTCATTTCTGCTTCTGACCAGCTGCCTATAAATTGGAGATCTCCAGAACTTCCTCGTCAAGCTCAATCAATTTGTAGGGAGGCTCACAGAACTCAGAAACATGTACTTACATGTACCCATTTATTATAAAAGATATAAAGGACACAAGCAGATGAAGAGATACATAGAATAAGGTCTGGAAGGGTCCAGAGGCTTCTGTCCCCATGGAACTGAGATTTTCCACTTTCCCAGCACATGGAAGCATTCACCAACCTGAGAGCTAAACAAAACTTGTTTTCAAAAATTTTCATAGAGATTAATCTGCAGCGCACACAGCTCCCTTCCTGGAGGTCGGTGGTTGGGGCTGAAAGGGCCAACCTTTTAATCACCTGATCTTTCCCATAACCAGCTCTGTCCTGAGGCTCTCTAAGGGTCCCATCCTAATTCACCTTGTTAGCATAAACTCGGCTGTGTTGGAAAGGGGCATCTTTTGACAAAAATACATCTATCACTTGGGAAATTCAAAGAGTTTTAGGAACCGTGTGCCAGGAACTGAGATCAAATATATTTTTTATTATACCATGCCTTCAACTGTAAAATATAATACAGACACAGAAAACTGCATGAAACAAACTCACAACTTAATAAATATTATAAGGTACACATTCTTGATACTACCTTGGTCAAAAAATAAATAGAATATTGCCAAGGACCCTACTGATGATGACCCGCCACTTCAGCCCTAACAGTAAACACATCTGACTTTTGTGGCAATCACTTCCTTGCTTTTCCTTGTAATTTTGTCATCCATGTATCCATTGCTAAACATTACAGCTTAGTTTTGCCTATTTTTTAATATTTATTTTAATCTCTAATATTCCATTTCCCTCATTCTCTCTCTCCCTCCCTGTCCCCCCCCCCCCCCTCCAATTCCCTTTGCAATATATTTGTTGAAGAAGTAAGATCATTGGAGCGGTAGAGTTTCCCAGTGTCTAAATTTTGCTGATTGCACCTCCATGTTCCTTTGTTCTGGCTCCTGATGGTTTGTGGTTGGTCCTATAGGCTTGGTCAGAGTCAGGTTTGATTTTGGTTGGGGGAAGAATACCACATTGATGGTATTATGTTCTTTCACCAGGAGGTATAAAATGTTTGAGTGACTCACTTTTTGTGATGCTGGCAGGCATCGATGCTTAATGCCTACATCCATGATTTCATTAGAGTTTGCAGTAGAATGGCATTAATAATTCATTTTGTCAGCACTTATTAGCTGGAATCTTTCTTTTTTTAAGATTTTATTTATTTATTTTAGAGAGAGAGAAAGCATGAGTAGAGGGAGAGGAGCAGAGGGAGAAACAGGCTCTGCACTGAGCAGAGTGCCCAACGTGGGGCTCCATTCCAGCACCCTGGGATCATGACCTGAGCTGAAGGCAGACACTTAACCCATTGAGCCATCCAGGAGCCCCTAGCTGGAATATTTCTATAACAAGAAACATAACCCCCTATACTATATAATTACTCAGTGGCATAGTTCATATAGGAAAGAGGAAAAATACTGAATTCTTTCCCTGTGTTTACCGTTTTAATAAAACAATGAGTTATTTCCCTGGAATCTCACAAAGGTAACCAAATGGGTCACTGTTTTTGTTTCAACTATGAACTCATGTATTTCAATACATCATAGTTATTAAATTTTCTCATCTTTGGGATTTGAGAACTTCTTTAAGTTGGCTCTTAAGGCTTCATCATATAATATTAGTCACCTTTAAGAACTTCCCTGCTACCTGAAATGACAATATTTTCCAGGATTCTCTTGTATACTTCCTGACCTAGACTTGGAGTTAGTTATTTCTCTAAGAAGCTGATTTCTTTTTGTGGTAAAAGGTATTCCCAGACCACAATCTGAGTATTAAAGAAGTTCACAGATAATAAGTTAGTCACTATTTCTAGGACAGAGTTAGGCAATATTCTATATCTGTATCTGTTACTTATTGTCTGTATCTATATCTCGACCATTTGTAATCTTTCCACACCAAGAATCTTGGTTTCCAGGGACAAGAGAGGTGACAGAATTAGAATATTATGAGATTATTAATTTGCTTAATCACACAGTATACAAACACAAGGCCCCAGAACATAACACCATCAATATCAACTCTAATAAGATCACTGAAAACAACTAAATTATCATTTTATATTTGCTACTCCTATTATCTTTCCATGTTGTTAATAGTTGTATTTTATCTACATTGTCAAGTGTATTGCCATTACAGATTGTACTTTCACACATCCTGTCTCAACATTATGGCTGTCCAAGGCTTGTTCTCAAGTCGATTTCTCAGTAACTCTTCATGGGAACCCTATCCCTGAGTTTGGGCACAGCAATAACATTTGATATGCAGCCTTTATCCTTGAAAATCCTCTTTCGCAGTCTCTTTTTCCTTGTCATAATTTTGTGTGGGATTTCAGCTTGATAATTTTTTCTCAATTTTTAATGTGAAATAGTTTTCCTGAACTTTGGGGAAGGATTTAAGTAAGGCAGGATTGGAGACAGTTTTTCTAATTTCACAGCTGTATTGCTCTTTTCTGTTGCTTTTGTGCAGTGTTTAAAAATATAGCTGCTTACTTTCTGAGATCTTGTGACTTTACTTTCCCATGGACTGTCTCTTTCCTTTGTCTTTACTGTCCCTGTTCTGCTTAATTAGCATTATTTTCTCACAAGGTTCTCCTCTGTGCAGTGCTTGTCCTGGAGTGGAAATTTGGCTGATTAGCTTTGAACATTGATCGTGCTCCCCTAGACACTTTGCACTCCCCTGTCATCATGGTATGCAAATTTCTTCCAGTTTCAGCAGCTAGCCTCAAACTGAACCTCCAATCTTTTGCATGAGTGTTTGTTGGCTATTTTGAGATTCTCGGATCTCTCAGTGTTTCATTGCTTCCCTCTGTGTTCTACTATACAGCTGGTGATATCACCCAGCTCTTGGGCTGTCTGGAGCTTTCCTCCATTACAGGTGTTTTGAGCTTAATGCACATACCCTAGTCAGCTAGTTTTGTTATAGATGTTGTCCATGGCTTTTAATTTTGCTGTCCTTGCTCCTCTGTCTGTCTTTATGGGGGGGATTGGAAAGTTCAGAAATGACCTCTCATCTTCCACGCACAGGTGACTATCAAACGGAAGATTTTCATTGCCAGAAGCCCTCTATTGTGTGTGCTCCTTGAGGTACAGAGAATAAAAAGCTTAGACAAGTTAGTAGAAGTCCCTTGTGGATGCTGAAAAAGAACCATAGAGAAAGAAAAGCAAAAAAGCAGAAGGCAACCAGCTTTTATTGGAGGACTATTATGTGTGTACTGATGTTTGGCCAATAGTTTCCATATTTATCATTTTATTTGACTTAACCTAATGATCACCACAACCTCTTGATGTTGTACCATGCATTATGCAAGCATTTTACACTTTACATATATTAATTTTTCATTATTCATTACAACCCTATTAAACAGAGGGATTTTTTAAGTTTTTAAAATTCTAGTTAGTTAGCATACAGTGTAATGTCAGTTTCAGGTGTACAATATAGAGATTCAGCACTTTCATACAACACCTTGTGCTCAACACAAGTGCCCTCCTTAACCCCCACCACCTGTTTCACCCATCCCCCACCCACCCACGTGCTCTCTGGTCACCACCAGTTTGTTCTTTGTAATTAAGAGTCTATTTCCTGGTTTGCCCCTCTCTCTCTTTTTATTCCTCTTTGTTCTTTTGTTTTGGTTCTTAAATTCCACTTATGAGTAAAATCATATGGTATTTGTCCTTCTCTGATTTATTTTGCTTAGCATTATACTCTAGCTCTATCTATGTCTAGTAAATAGCAAGATTTCATTCTTTTTATGGCTGAGTAATATTCCATTGTGTGTGTGTGTGTACACCAATCTTCTTTATCCATTCATCACTGGGCACTGAGCTGTTTCTATAATATGACTACTGTAGATAATGCTGCTATAAACATCGGGGGGCCTACAGTCCTTTGAATTTTCAATTTTATATTCTTTGGGTAAATACTGAATAGTACAATTGCTGGATCATAGGTTACTTCTATTTTTAACTTTTTGAGGAACCTCCATACTATTTTCCAGAGTGGCTGCACCAGTTTGCATTCCCAACAGTGCAAGAGGGTTCCCCTTTCTCCACATCCTCGTCAACAGTTCTTTTCTTGTATTATTGATTTTAGCCATTCTGACAGTTTCGATATCTGATAGTTGTGATTCTCTTTTTCATTGCAGTTCCCTGAGGATCAGTGACAGTGAGCATCTTTTCATGCATTTATCAGCCATTTCTGTATTTCTTTTTAAGATTTATTTTTTATTTGTCACAGGGAGAGAGAGAGAGAGAGAGAGCACAAGCAGGGGGGAACGGCAGGTAGAGGGAGAGGCAGGCTCCCAGCTGAGCAGGGAGCCAGATGCAGGACTCGATCCCAGGACCCTGGATTCATGACCTGAGCCAAAGGCAGATGTTCAACCAACTGAGCCTCCCAGGCGTCCCTGGCCATCTCTGTATTTCTTTGGAAAAATGTTTGGTAATATCTTCTACCCATTTTTAATTGCATTATTAAGTAGGTACTTTTTTTAAGGCTTTATTTATTTGACAGAGAGAGAGCATATGCAGGGAAGCAGCAGGAAGAGAGAGAGGGAGAAGCAGGCTCCCTGCCCAGCCTGACACAAGGCTCAATCCCAGGACCCTGGGATCATGACCTGAGCCAAAGGCTGATGCTTAACCAACTGAGCCACCTAGGGGCTCCCTAAGTATATATTTTTATACCCACTTTATAAATGACAGAATTGGAACCCAGTCTGGTTATAAAAATGCGCAATGTTACACAGCTAATAAATACAGGATTAGGATAGAAACCAGGTTAGTCAGACCTCCAAGCACTGAACAACTGCACCTTTATAACTCTTCTTAGTTTTGTGTTAGATTTGCTTTTGGGCTTCAGTCCCAAACGTATAGCTCAAAAATAATACACAACTTTAGTTCTAATGGTAATGTTTAGAAGAAAAGGGCCAGGATCAATCGTACAGTCTCTTGCTAGAGATCTCTTAACAAAGAAACACTAGAGTCAGTTCACGCTTAAGTCAATTTACTCAAAAAACCAGAAACGTAATAAGGTTATCTTATCACCACTATCACTACAGAGAGAATGTAAACAGATCTGACTTTGCATGTTACATGGTTGCATACTTAAAATTTCAATGTAATCAAGCAACAACTAGTCATTACATGCAACTAGAAAACAGAATTCACCATATCAACAAATGCATTCAATACTTTGGAATAAATTTGATTTGAAACACAGGGTATTTTGTGTTAATAATGGAAAAAAAATATAAAAACATAACTAAAGAACCACACCATACGTTTATTTAGAGAAACTAAGATATCAATACTTTTTATTTTAACATACAGATTTAATGCAGTCCAACTAAAATTCCTATGAGAATTACTAGTGAAAAGCGAATGGATGGTAATATCAAAACACGTTCATAGGTAATAAAGGTGGACTCAATCTAGCCTAGATCCAGCCTAGTTGGAAAACTGAACATACTGAAACAGTGATCAAAATCATATGGAATTGAGTTATCATACTTTGAAACATGAACCCAACCTAGAGCAGAGACAAAACAAATGTGGGGCAAGAGATAATTGCTTAATATGCTGTCTTCCAAATAGTAGGCTGACAAGTTGGAAGGAATCAGCTTAGAAACATAAACACATGTGACTCAAACACTACAATAAATTCCAGCTGTATCAAAGAATAGAAGAATTTTTTAAAAACTGAAGAGTAGCTTATTTATCCCAGATGTGGAAAGAACATGTACTTCTAATCACTGGAGAAATGAATGAAGGTTATTACCAGGAATATGATAGATTCATAGAACATATTTTTACAACTTTTAATCTCCATGCAACAAAATATAAAATAAAAATAATAGGAAAATTTCTTTCTTTTTTTTTAAAGCTTTTTATTTATTTATTTGATAGAGAGATCACAAGTAGGCAGAGAGGCAGGCAGAGAGAGAGGGGGAAGCAGCCTCCCTGCTGAGCAGAGAGCCCGATGGCAGAGGCTTAAACCACTGAGCCACCCAGGCGCCCCAATAATAGGAAAATTTCTAAAATAAAAGACACTACAAACAATCTGATAATAGATTTCTCTCAAGAACATATGAGAAGGGGTGCCAGAGTGGCTCAGTGGGTTAAAGCCTCTGCCTTTGGCTCAGGTCATGATCCCAAGGGTCCTGGGATCGAGCCCCACATCGGGCTCTCTGCTCAGCAGGGAGCCTGCTTCCCTTTCTCTCTGCCTGCCTCTGCCTACTTGTGATATCTGTCTGTCAAATAAATAAATTTTAAAAATCTTTAAAACAAAAAGAACATATGAGAAAAATCAGTGACTGTGTAAGTCAATAACCACTTTCCACTTGATGAATGGTCAAAAAGTGTACTTTTAAGAAAATATAAACTAAACCACAATTTTTAAAAAAATCACAGTTGTATTGAAGAAAAAGGGCAAACCCAGTGAATTTGAAATTTCCCTGACACACTACAGAAATAAATTTAAAAATTATAACACCCATTCTTGACAAATCTTTGGGGAGAGGCAGAGGGTATACTTTATATATTAATGATACAAATATAAAAGGGCTACATCTTCCTTCAGGGTAATCTATAACATTTTCTTTGACCCATTACCCATTTCCTCTCTCTCGACAGAGGAAAACTAACATATCAAAATTTTCCATGAAATATTACATGCAATGGGGAAAATTAGCATTAGTTCAAGTGCCCAAAAATATGTAAGTATGTAAAACCATCATATATTACCATATACAAATTAATGACAAGTACCTGGAAGACATAATGCATGGATATGTTTATATGAAATAAAGTAAAATAAAAGAACTTGAACCCATGATCGCATTACAAAATTATACAGAAATATAGAAATACAATTGATCTGCATCAGAAAAGGATTTTGCTTGATATAAATGGCATAACACTGTTCATTAAATTTTTTTTTAAAGAAAATGCAAACAATGACAATAATGATGTATAACATTTGAAACACTTGCTACTTGCCAGGCATTATTCTAAGTGTTTTTATATCTATCACTTTTATTTGATCTTTGTAATACTCTATATGTTGGGTACTATTTTTAAGCTCTATTTTATAGATAGAGAAATTGATATATAGGGTTGTCAAATAAATTACTCTAAGTTACACAGCTTAGCTTAATTGTTTCAAAGTGACAGTGCCTTAAGAATCTTTAGATAATTTCTGTTTGTTGGTTGTTTTAACTTACCCCCAAATTTTGGGCCTTACATCCCTTGTAAATATCCTCATTCATTTCTCTAGTGTGAAAAAAAGAGAAGTAAGAACCGAAAATCTCGAGAGTATTCCAAGAAGCCAAAACAATGAATTGTTGAATATAGAACTTGAAAGGATAAAGGTAGAACCATACCCCCACAAAAGCTTACTTAGGAAGCACAAAAGACTAATAATACAGAAAAATACTCTGATATTCAAAAGAGCTACCTCCTCCAAACACACACACATGCGTGCGTGCACACACACACACACACACACACACACACACACAGAGTCATCTCCCTTCTTATTCCCTGACTCATCACTTGGCACAGACACACCGTACTCACTGGCCCCCTATAATCCAAAGACTTTGAGGAAATTGAGTGGATCCCTCTGAAAAACAGGTTAGAATCTCCAGAAAAAAAAAAAAAAAAGTCCTCACAGAACAAAAGGACGACGGCCATTTCATCTCTAAGGGAATGGACTAACAAAGCCATTGTTTTTACAGGGGGAAATTTTTCCAATTGGATTGATTTCAAGCCTTTGTAGGTTGACTGTTTCCAGGTCAGACTGACCTGTTAGACTTCTTTGTTGCCGTTTGATGGAATTATTCCTTATCTTTCATTCAGAGACCAAGGTGAACTGGAAGCTGGGAGGTCTTTGAAACAGCTTTTTAAAAACATTGTAGGTGGTCAATATGTCTTCTGTTTTGTACCCGAGGTAAAAAATGGTAAGTAAGATAATAATAAAGTTAAATTTAATCTCAGGTTCATAGACCCAACATGGATAATAAAGAGTTTGTATTATCTGCGTGCGTGTGGAGAAGCTCAGTGGACGTGAAAATAGGATTTATAATAAAACAAGACTAGAATTTCAGGACAATGGCCATAAAGGAAAGACTTAAAAGGTTCCATCATTAGACTAATTGTAATTCATTTGATCCACCAATGTAACAAAATCCTTCTATCTGCTCTCCCAAGCCATTATTCCTCACATTCAGCATATTGGCTTGTCGATCATTAAATATTCATTCTCTGCAGTGCCTTTTATATCGATTGTAGGTTGTCCTTAGGAAAAGCTTTCAGTGCGTTCAATAATTTTGAAAGATACTTAGGTTTACTTCATGACTGACAAGTATTTTCCTTTCTTCAAAAAAAAAAAAAAAGTGGAATAGTAGAACTTAGATCTTTTTATCTAGTCTGGATTCTCATTATTAATGACGACCTCAAATGATACTTAACTGTAACTGAACTCTATTTATAAGAATATTAAAATAAGAAACAGAATAACTTTGCATTCTTTTACCAAAGGAAGTTTTTCAACCAGTGAAGAATGGAGTCTGGCAAGACCAAGGGCTTCAGGTATAGTTTTGCCTTCTTAGAGGAAGAACTAAATAGTTTTATTTAACTGATAAGTCCTTTCATCAAGATTTATTTACAATTGTTTTAAACCCAAGCTTGTGATTTATAGAAGCCTTCCAAGCAGACCGAGTGCTTTTATTTAAAGAGACAGTTCTCACGTGTATCTAGGTTTCGATGAAGAGTTCTTCTTTGGTTTGAGTACACTATTTCTCATTTCCCATAATGTGGATTTAAATAAAATAATGCCCCCTACAATCCCAAATATTTCACCACATATTTGTTGTGGTAAATATTTAAGAGAGGCCAATTATTATTATGGAAAGGAAATACATGGATCCATGGAATAATCCTTTTCTTTTTTCCAGTTTAAGGGAGATGAAACTGAGATACAACATTTTATAAGTTTAAAATGTGTCATTTTCTTTTATCATAGCGAATCCCAAAATGTTTACTGAATGGAATGCTATGTTTTCTGTGTGCTTTAAAAAAAACCCACTGTGTAAAGTATAACTAATATATAAAATGCAGTTCCTACCCTAAAAGAGCTAATAGGAAACAATTATTTGAAATTCATACAAAAGATTTTCCCATTTCATTATTCTTTTAACCAGTTATTTTATTATTTAGACTTCATAAACTCATTTTCTTCCTCTGGTTGTGATCTGAAATTGCAAGTAAACTCTGAAACATCCTACCTTTTCCTCTATTGCCACAATTCCCTTGAAACTTTCAATAAATTATGTTAATGATGAACTTTGTACTTAATGTACATTTTGAAAAACTAATCATTCAGAAACTGGGGACAGAGCAGTCGTCAACAGAGCACTTGAAATCAAAACCATTTCAAGTGTTTCCTGACCTTCTAGGTGAGCTCTCCTTCTCTGCTTTATGCATGTGTAGGTGATTAGGAATCCAGTCACCTGGGGGCAATGAAACAGGATGTATTTTTCGGGGCTTTAGCAACTACACTGAACATAAAAGTATATATTTAAGTGGCCATTTGGTTTAACATTTATGTTAATGACAGAGTAGCTTGTATCAGATTAGACCTGGTGTGGAAAATAATTATACTTTAAGAAAAAAAAATTTAAAAATGTCTATTTGAAGGCACTGGAAAGTGACCAAAAGTGGGTAGAAACTAGAAGGGAGTTAATTCTTCAAAGAAGGTACTATGCATGACTTTTTTTTTTTTTAATGCATGACTTTTTAATTGAAGACACTGCCCAGTATCTGTGATGCAGAGTGGCTAGAACACAAGTAGAAAAATATAGTCTTAATAGCTTACAAAGTTAAAGGACAGAGTTTGGGGCACATAATAAAGCAGATACACTCATGACAGAACTCCCAACAAACTCGGACTGGAAAGGAACTTCCTCAGCTTGATAAAGGGCATTTATGAAAACCCTTCAGCTAATGGCATCCTTTTATTTTTTTTTTAATTAACATATGATGTATTATTTGCCCCAGAGGTACAGGTCTGTGAATCATCAGGCTTACACATTTCACAGCACTCACCATAGCACATACCCTCCCCAGTGACCATAACCCAACCACCCTCTCCCTAACCCCTAACCCCCAACAACCCTCAGTTTGTTTCGTGAGATTAAAAGTCTCTTACGGTTTGTCTCCCTGCCCAGTCCCATCTTGTTTCATTTTTTTCCCTCCCTACCCCCCCTGACCTCCTGCCCTGCCTCTCAAATTCCTCATATCAGAGAGATCGTATGATAATTGCCTTTCTCTGGTTGACTTATTTCACGTCGCATAAGAAACAAAATCTTGCCATTTGCAACAATGTGGATGGAACTAGAGGGTATTAAGCTAATAGCATTCTTGATGATGTAGGGAACAAAAAAAAACCCCAACTTTCCCTTTACCATTTTGAGTTCAATGGCCAGTGACTAGGGCCTGCAAATTAAACTGACATAAGACAGATTACAGGAGAAAGGACTTACACATTTCATCAATTTTAACATTTTTATGTGCATGAGAGCATCACAGAAAAGAAATGAAAACCCAAAGAAGTGATTAGACTAAGGGGTTATATACCATTTTAACAAAGTCAAGTAATGTGGAGAAGTGACTAGACAAAAGAAAGGAGGTTTGGTTAACTATATATATATTGAAGAAACTAATTTGAAATAAGGATTATTTTAGTAAAGTTTGCTTATGCAGCTTCATCTCTGGTGATAAGAGTTGTTCTCCTCATCCTGGTTCAGGAGATAGCAGGGGGAAGGAGGAAATTTATGCCAGTGATACATTCACAAAGGGAAATTTATGTCCTGCATTTAGGCACTAAAGGGGAAGACAGAGGAATTTTCTTCCATCTATTGATTTTTAGTTGTCTTCAGTTCAAAATAATTCTTATACCAAAGTGACATATTTGGAAGCAGCATATTTTGGACCCTCTCAATGGTGAATGACTACTGCTCCTCTCCTAAGGATGGAGATAAGGCAAAAATGTCGACTCTCTTCTTACTACTATTTTATTGGTAAAATAAGAAATAGAAATAAAAGACATGATAATTGAGTGGAAGAAGGAAAATGATTCCTATTTGCAGGTAATATAATAGCTTACATGGAACATTTTTTAAAAATGTTATTTATTTATCTGTCAGAGAGAGAATATGTGTAAGAGCACAAGCAGGGGGAGAGCCAGAGGGAGAAGGAGACTCCACACTGAGCAAAAAGCCTGATGTGAGACTAGATCTCAGGACCCTAAGATCATGACCTGAGCTGAAGACAGATGCTTCATGGAAAGCAGTTGGAGGCTTAACCAACTGAGCCACCCAGATGTCCCTAAATGGAACATTTTAAGGAATTTACAAAAAAAGGTACTGAAACTAAATGTTGAGTTGAGCAAGATTTCAGGATATCAGGTCAATATAAAGAATCTATGTATTTCTATGTATTAACAGTAAATAATTTAAAAAATCAAAGTAAAAAATAATTCCATCAACAATAGCATTAAAAACTTAAAACAGGGACAAATTTAACAAAAGACATACAAAACCTCAATGTCAAAAATTATAACTGATAAGAGCCATTAAATAACACTTAAATAAATATAGAGATACATCATGTTCATGTTTTGGAGGACTCCATATTATTAAGATGTCAATTCTTCTCAAACTGACCTAGAAATGTATTGCAATGCTAACCATAATCCCAGAAGATGTTTTTTTTTTGTTTTTTTAAGATTTTTATTTATTTATTTGACAGAAAGAAATCACAAGTAGATGGAGAGGCAGGCAGAGAGAGAGAGAGGGAAGCAGGCTCCCCGCTGAGCAGAGAGCTCGATGTGGGACTCGATCCCAGGACCCTGAGATTATGACCCGAGCAGAAGGCAGCGGCCCAACCCACTGAGCCACCCAGGTAGGTGCCCCCAGAAGATGTTTTTGTAAAAGTGACAGTCTGATTCTAAAAGTTCTATGAAAAGGCAAAGGATCTAAGATAGACAAAATATAATGAAATAAAATCACAGAACTGAAAGATTTAGACTACTTCACTTCAAAATTTAATACAGAGTTATAGTTATCAAGATGTATAATACTGGCAAGAGAATAGATTAAAGGGACGGACTAAAGAGCAGAAATTGGCCAACACTTATATTGTTACTTCACTTTGGACAAAGATGTCCATTCACAGAAAGAGAAGAAACAATCCTACAATTTGTATGGAACCACAAAAGACCCTGAATAGCCAAAGCAATCCTGAGAAAACAGAACAAAGCTGGAGCTATCATTCTCCTGGATTTCAAACTATATGATAAAGTCACACTGATAATGGCCCTAAAGCAATTCAATGAGGACAGGAAGTCTTCAATAAATTATCTGGAAAACTAAATAGCCACATGGAAACAAAAGAACTGTAACCTCTACCTTACTAATTCAAGTCACAAACCTAAATGTAAAGGGTAAATTATAGAGATTCTAAAGGGAAAACATAAGTATACTGTCAAAACCCAGGGAAAGGCAAAGATTTCTTAGTTAGGACAGAGAAAGAAACAACCATAGAAGAAAACTGATGAATTGCACTTCCTCAAAATTAAAAATTAAAAATTTCTGTCAAGAGACACTTAAAAAAATGAATAGGATACAACAGCCTGGGAAATGTGTGTTAACATATATCTGACAAAGGGCTTATATTCAGAATTTTTAAATGTGGACTACAACACGATCATTAAAAGACATAAATCCAAGTGGCTCCTGGATGGCTCAGTCGGTTAAGCATACAACACTTGGTTTCAGCTCAGGTTGTGCTCTCGAGTCCTGAGGTGGAGCCCCAGTTATGGCTCCGTGCTCAGCACACAGAGTCAGCTTGTCCCTCTCCCTCTTCCTCTGCTTCTCCCCCTGCCCTTGCCAGCTTCCACATGTACACACATGCTCTCTCTCTCTCTCAAACAAATAGATATATAAAATCTTTAAAAAAGCATAAAATCCAAGAAAAAAGTGGATAAAAACTTTAAGAGACACATGACAAAGGAAGTGTTATGAATGTCAGATAAACACAATAAATTGTTCAATCTTATTGGTCATCAGAAAAATGTAAATTAAAACTGCAATGAGTAAGCAAAGGAAGGTGAGGCAAGGTGGGGAGAGAAACCAAGAGAACAGACCCTTCTCAATAAAGAAGAAACTGACCAGAGGAGAGTTGGGTTGGGGGGATGGGTGAAACAGGAGATGGGGATTAAGCAGTGCACTGGTGATGAGCCCAGGGTGCTATCTGAAAGTGTTGAATCATTATATTGTACACCTGAAACTAACACTACACTGTATATTAACTGTACTAGAATTAAAATAAAATTTAGAAAACTGCAATGAGATACTATTCCATACCCAATAGAATGGATAAAATTAAAAACACTGAAAATACCAAATATTGGCCAAGATGTGGTGGAACTTTCATGAACTGCAAAGTAACACAACAGTTAGAAAAGATTTGGCAATTTCTTTTAAAGTTAAACATACCCCTACCCTATGACTCAGAAACTATATTCCTAAATATTACCAAAGAAGAATGAAAAGGCATGAACAAGAACATTCATAGCCATCAAAAACTGAAAACAATGCAAATGCTTACTAATAGGTGAATGGATAAACAAATTTTGGTATATTTAAACACTGGAAAATTATCCAAAGGAAAGAATACCTAAAACCATAGATGAACCTTGGACATTATGCTCAGTGAAAAATAGAACCTAGATACAAAGAGTATCACTGTATTATTCCACGTACACAATTTTTTAAAATTGAAGTACAGTTGACATAGAATATTATATTAGTTTCAGGCATATAGCATAGTGATTCAGCATTTATATACATTACAAAAGTCTCACCATGATAAGGGTGGTTATATGTCTCTATACACAGTATTACAATCTTATTGACTCTCTTTCCTATGCTGTGCATTATAATCCCATAACTTATTTCTTGTATTTTTTTAAAGATTTATTATTTATTTTTTTGAGAGAGAATGAGAGTGAGAGAGAGAGCATGAGAGAGGAGAGGGTCAGAGGGAGAAGCAAACTCTCCACTGAGCTGGGAGCCCGATGCAGGACTTGATCCCAGGCCTCCAGAGCTGAAGGCAGTCGCTTAACCAACTGAGCCACCCAGGTGCCCCCTTATTTTATAACTGAGAGTTTGTACCTCTTACCCCCTTTACCTATTTCACTCATCCCTCATTATTCTCCCCAGTAGCAACCACCAGTTTGTTTCCTGTATTTATGAGTCTATTTCTGTTTAGCTTTTTTTTTTTTTTTTAGATTCCCCATATAAGTAAAATCATACAATATTTGTCTTTTCTTGTCTGACATATTTCACATCACATAGTAGTCTCTAGATCCATCCATGTTGTCACAAATGGCAAGATTTTATTCTTTCTTATGGCCGAGTGATATTTCATTATGTGTGTTTGCATGTGTATATATATGTATATATTGTGTATATATACATCTGTATATGTGTGTGTATGTGTGTGCATAGATAGACAGATGTGCATATACCACATTTCCTTTATCCATTCATCTACGAATGGATACTCAGTTACTTCTGTATCTTGGCTATAAGAAATAATGCTGCAGGGCACATAGGGGCACATACAGCTTTTCAAATTGGTGTTTTCATTTTCTTTGGGTAAATACCTAGAAGCTAAATTACTGAACTGTATGATACTTATATAATTTTCTTGAATAGGTTAAAAAAAATCTATGCTGAAATAATAAATCTAGGATAAAAAAACTAGAAGAGCATTTTGTCTCTGGCGAGGTGATAATTAGGAAGAAGTATAAGGGAAATAGTTGGAGTCAGGAAATGTTCTAAATTTTGAAAGGGACGTGGGTTATATGGGAGTATGCATTTGCCCAAACTCATCAAATCACGTATGTTATGGAATGAATGTTTGTGTCCCCCCAAAACTCATACGTTGAAATTCTAACCCTTATGGTGATGCTTTAGGAGGTGGGACATTTGGCAGGTCTTGAGAGTGGCACCTTCATGAATTGGATTTGTGCCCTTATCAAAGAGACTCCAGAGAACTCTTATCCTCTTTTCACGGTGTGAGGATACAGTGTGAAGTCTGTCTGGAAGCAAAAAAAGGGCTCTTGCCAGGACCTGACCATGCTGGCCCTCTAATCTTGGATTCTGAGCCTCCAGAACTGTGGAAAACAAGTTTCTGTTGTTATAAACCCCTCAATTTATGACATTCTATATAGCAGCTTTAACAGATTAAGACTGTATACTTAAGATTTGTGCATTTCATGGCACTGACATTTTACCTCAAGGACAAAGGACCCAAAACAAACATTAACTGTAATAGGTTTGCTTTTCTCAGCGGATTAGCAATTCCAAAACTATTTTCTGTGTCTTCTAGACTTGAACATGTGTAAAAATATATTGCGGATAATGAAAATGAACTTTCTCCTTTTTGCTGAAGGGAGTTAGAAATATTGAAAGGGAAAGAATGAAGTGTGTCTTGTGCTACTGGATTGGGATTGGAGATACAAATATTAACTCATGTTTTTAATATATTTATACGTTATAATGGATTGAATGTTTGTGTCCGTCCCCAAATTCATTGTTGAAACTCTAATCCCAATGTGATGATATTTGGAGGTGAGCTTTGGGGTTGGGGGCGATGATTAGGTCATAATGGAGCTGTCCTCATGAATGAGAATAGTGTTCTTATAAGAATCCAGAAAGCCAGCTACCTCTCTTTTTGCCATGTGAGGACACAGTTAGAAGACAGCAGTCTGTAAAGCAGGAGGAGAGTTCTCACCAGAAACTTGACCATGCTGGCACCCTAATCTGGGATTTCTAGCCTCAGAACTATGAGAAATAAATGTTTTTTTGTTTTGTTTTTAAAGATTTTTTTAAATTTATTTATTTGACAGAGAGAGATCACAAGTAGGCAGAGAGGCAGGCAGAGAGAGAGAGAGAGAGAGAAGGAAGCAGGCTCCCCGCTGAGCAGAGAGCCTGATGTGGGACTCGATCCCAGGACCCTGAGATCATGACCTGAGCCGAAGGCAGCGGCTTAACCCACTGAGCCACCCAGGCGCCCTAAATGTTTGTTTTTTGAACCACACATCGAAGATGGTAATTTATTATAGTAGCCCAAACTGACTGAGCTATACAGATAGGAGCAGTTACAGATGCAGAAATAAATCTAAATATATGTGTTTGTATGTGTACATGTATATATAATTTCCTAGATACAGCTACTCACAAGGCCCAGAAGAGATTTTAGCAAAGAGCACACCTGTCACCCAGATCATTGTTTCTAATTACCTTTTATCCATTAAGTAGAATCTGAATTCCTCGGGGGAAATGCTGGTTCCAAAAGTGGGGCAAGAGAAGTGCAAGATGAGTCAGGAACATCTTACTGTATCTGTAAAGATACGCTCAGAATAAGATGAGCACAAATCGGAAGGATTTAGAATTTGTCCTGAAGTAGCTCCCACTGACCAACACTGGGACAGATTGAACATTGAGGTAATAAGGGTTAATGCACAATAACCCATTGAATAAAGTTAAAGGTTTTGAGTCAATACTGATATAATGAAGGAAGGACGGGACGGACGGAGGGAGGAAGGAAGGGAGAAGAAAGAAAGAAAGGAAGGAAGAAGAACTGCCTGCACTACGCTAACTAACAAACACAGAGGGGATGGCGGAGTTAGAAAATCATTCCAGGGGCTCCTGGGTGGTTCGGTGGGTTAAAGCCTCTGCCTTCAGCTCAGGTCATGGTCTCAGGGTCCTGGGATCGAGCCCCACATCTGGCTCTTTGCTCAGCGGGGAGCCTGCTTCCCTCTCTCTCTACCTGCCTCTCTGCCTGCTTGTGATCTCTCTCTCTCTCTGTCAAATAAATAAATAAATAAAATCTTAAAAAAAAAAAAATCATTCCATGAGTGGAAGTATGAAGTGGAAAGGACATTTACAGTCTCTGAGTTTCTCCCCACAAGTTTCTTTAATTCATTTGAAATGAAAAACGGTAGTGACTTGATCATGGAGAAACCTCCTATATACCATCCTAACCAGAAGACCAAAGTGACATCACCAACACTGAGACCACCGGACATCAAGGGGCTCCTGGTTTGATGCCCCGAGATACACTTTTTGAAGCACATTGTATCATGCATCCTGAACTAGGACGCACACAAACCTGGACCAGGAAGAATCCCCAGACAAACCAAAACGGAGGGAGAACTGTACGCAATAATTGGCCTGCACTTGTCAAATGTGCCCTGGTGAGGGAAGAAGCTGAAGAAGTGTCGCACAGGACAGAAGTCTCAGAGCTGTGGCCTCTGAATGCAGGGGGAGTTCCTGGATTGGATGCTTGAATGGAAGAACACGTAGCTACGAAAGGATACTCAGGGGGCAAATGGCAAGATTTGAATATGGGTTTTGGGTTAGATAATAGCATTTATCAACGTTTAATTTCTTTATTTTGAAATTTTGAGTATGCTTATGAAAGGGAGTGTCTGTATTCTTAGAAAATATACATGACTATTTGGGGGTAAAGGAGAAAAATGTCTCCAACTCTCTCAAATGGTTCAAATAACAGTGTGTGTTTGTGTGTGTGTAGAAAGGTGTGCACGTAAAAGGGGCAGAATAGAGATAGTGAATATGGTAAAGAGCTATAGAAATTTCTTGTATTATTCTTTTTTTAAAAAATATTTTATTTATTTATTTGACAGAGAGAGCGAGATCCCAAACAGGCTGAGAGAGAGAGAGGAAGGGAAGCAGGCTCCCTGCTGAGCAGAGAGCCCGATGTGGGGCTCAATCCCAGGACCCTGAGATCATGACCTGAGCGAAAGGCAGAGGCTTAACCCACTGAGCCACCCAGGCGCCCTCTTGTATTATTCTTATAACTGTTCTGTAAGTTTGAAATTATTTTAAACTAAAATATTATGCAAGATGTGGTCACCTACATCTATGTAACTCTTGGCCCATGTATCTTAATCTTAGAGCTAGAACATAGGCAAGACGTCACTAAAACTATAACTAAGATTTTAAAGGCAGGAACTTGCACCTTGAAAAAGATGAAGATTAATGACTGTACTACCCGTTTCAGAAGAAAGCTTTTTACAACCACATATACTCATTTTAATAGGCATAATCTTCATTCCGTCTTTTAATTTACCATATCGATCTCCTATTTATGTCAGCAGAAGAACATGTAGGTTTGAATTATTTGAAATGCAAACTATTTTTCTTCTATTTCATTCGTTTATCAATGGTATTGGTTTTCTGTTATTGTTATTATTGTTAGGAACGTCAGGGCTTACAGCAACACAACTCTGTTCTCCAGTACTCCAGAGATCAAAATTGCACAATAAGTCTTAAGGAGCCGGAATCAAGGCGTCAGTGGGGTTGGTTCCATCTGGAGCCGTGGGGAGATTCTCTTCTACTTCTAGGGGCTGCAGCCTTCCCCTTTCCTCCTGGCTACATTCAACCAACCTCAGCAGCCTTGGCTTTTCCTCTCCTGTGGTCCGATATCCCTCGGCTTCCATCTTGTAAGGACACTTGAGATTGCATTAGGGCCCCCTGGGATCTTCCAGGTAGTCTCCTCTTCCCCAAATCCTTACCTTAGTTACATCTGCAAAGTCTCTTTTGCCATATAAGATAAATTCACAGGTTTGGAGTATTAAAACCAGGAGTGCCATTACGAAGCCTAAAACACTGACTATTTTAACTACTCAGTCTGTCTACAAAACCAAATGAAATATTTGAAATTATAACAATTTAGGTATTATGTCATAGAAATTAGAATCTCGAAGAAAAATATCAAAGTTAAACTAATAGCTTTATAGTATTACTTAATTTTAAGGGTTTTTTTTTCCCTATTAATTCACTTCTAACTATACTGAAGAAAGATTCTAGATAAAAAGTAGCTTATTGTGAAAAATAATAAACATGAATCAACTTTGGAAGATCATATATCTTTCTCTAATTACCTTTTTATTCATTGAGCATTGAGCAAATACTCATTCAGTGCCAAGTCCTGTTGTAGATGTTGGACAGTAGAGAAGAGGCTATTTCCAAGTCCATTTATTTCTTGTGGCAGACTGTATTTTCCACCATGGCTACAAAAACATCTCCCACTGTACCTGCTTATCTTACAGTGAAACTGTCACTCCTCCCAGTGAGAGGTGGACTGTATCCCTTTCTTTGAATCCAGGCAGGACTGTGAGTACAGCAGTTGGGTTGTGGTTTGTTTGTTTGTTTGTTTGTTTTTTAAGATTTTACTTATTTGAGAGAGAGAGAGATAGCATGAGCAGGGGGAGGGAAAGAGAGAGGAGAAGCAGACTCCCCTCTGAGCAGGGAGCCTGACTCGGGCCTCTATCCCAGGACCCTGGGATCATAACCTGAGCCAAAGGCAGATTCTTAACAGACTGAGTCACCCAGTTACCTCTTGCTACATGACTTCTGAGATTGGGTCATAAAGATCAACACAGCTTCTGCATAGTGGTCTAGGAACTCAACTCCCACACTGTGTGGAAGCTTAACCACATGGAAAGGCTAACATATTGCCTTATGTGGGTATTCCAGCCAAAAACCCAATAATTACCAGCCAGACATCTAACTAAGGAAAGTTTAAAAAATTAGCTACATTCATCCAGTCAACCCCCAGGATCATGAAAAACAATAATAAAATAATATAGTTGTTTTAAGCCTCTAAGTCTTAGAGTGATTTTTTATACAATGATGGACAGCCCAACATCTCTTGTCTGCTCCTTTTGTAAACATAGATAATATTTATACTTATATTTCCCAGTTCATATGAAATTTAGAACAAATTGCTTCTTACCAATTTCACTAAATGATACTATGTATATATCATTCTTTGAATGCAATAAAAAAAATAATGAAGGAAACTCCAAGTGCTTTTATGTGTTTCTTAAGTGGTTATTGATGAAATAAAATGATAAAAACAAATAGAGCAAGAATAAGTAAAAAATTCTGAAGCTTTATGACTTCTAGAGCAAAATCACTGCTTTTTTTTTTTTCTGTCTCATCAAGGAATTTTAAGCTTTAAAATTTCTCCACTAAATCTGGCCTTCTAGAATTTCTATTTAAACATCTATTATTATCTATCTAGTAGCCCAAGCCAGAACCTTGGATGTTAACCTTGATATCTCTCTCCAACAGCAGCAGTTTCCAATCAAGCAATAAGTCTTGGTCATTTCTTCTCAAAAATCTTCTGATTTTTTACCCCCTATTTTTAGCGAGGGAAAGAGAGAAATAGAAGGAGAGACAGAGAGAGAAAGAGAATCCTAAGCAGTCTCCATGCTCAACATGGAGCCCAATATGAGACTTGATATCACAACCCTGATGACCTGAACTGAAATCAAGAGTTGGATGCTTAACCGACTGAGCCACCCAGGTGCCCTGAGATTCTGAAATTTTACTCTTCTTTTCAACAATTCGGGCATGACTTAAATTCACTGGAAGTGTGTTTAGAATTTCCTGCACATCTCCCAAATCTCTCGTTTCCATCACTTCTTTGCATCGGAATGAAAATCTGATCCCATGACTTCCCTTCTTCCCTTTGATAACTTCTCACTGCTCTCAGAGAAAGGGATCACATCTTAAACATGGTCTACATTGCCTCCCTCTCTGGCTTCTTCCCCTCACCCTCTTACCTAGTATTCTAGCCACCATGGCCTTTTGTTATTTCAATGCTTTTTCCACCAAGAAATTTCACTGACAGTGATCCCTAAGCCTGGAAGTGTTCTCACCCCCTTTCTTGGCCAATACTTCTTTAACAGTCTGAGCTCAGCTTCATGGGTCCCTTTCTCAGAGAAGTCTGCCCTAAGTCCCCCGCCTAGGTCAAGTACTTTGCGCTTTTACATTTACCATGCTGTGCGGATGAAAAAAGTACAGGTATGAAAAATCAGTTCATGAGATTTCGCATTGTTTTTCCACTACCACAATCAATTGAAATCTCTTATAAGGAGGTAGCTTCATTTTCGTGGATAGAATAGATGGAAAGAAGATGTCCATCAACCAACGAATGGATAACAAATATGTGATCTTCTTTCTAGAGGGAGACAAACCATAAGAGACTCTTAACTATGGGAAACACACTGAGGGTTGCTGCAGGGGAGGTGGGTAGGGGGGATGGCGTCACTGGGTGATGGGCATGAAGTGGAGCACTTGAAGAATGAACACCGGATGTTATATGCAACTGATGAATCACTAAATTCCACCTCTGAAAATAATAATACACTATATGTTAATTAAATTGAATTTAAGTAAATTTTAAAATAATAGATGGGAAGAGAGATGATGTGGCAGACCAAAGTGCTAGGAGCTCTTCAGGCTGAAGGTCAGGAAGAACATTTTGAGAAAGCTGATTTTTTTCTCAGTGACCAGCTGCTGAAAGCTATATTGAGAGTGTAAGATACAGGAAAAAATGCTAACGATGTTTCGTTGTGCAATAAGAATGGACTCTCCCTTGGGTATTTTCTGGAAAGTCTGTAATAAAGATTTGAGCTGTTTTTACTTAATATGTTCTGCTGCTCGAACCAAGAGAGTGGCTGGTTCTGTGGGTTACCTACATTGAATATTCATTTAATGACTCTCTCTTCCCTTCTCCCACACTTAGATACAAACTGTATAACGTGGGTTTCCTTGTCTGTTTTGCTTATTATTTTAGCCCTGGTGTTTGTACACTGAGCTGCAGATGCTGAATCAATATTGGTTGAGTTAATATGTGAGTTGGGGCAATTTGCTTACCCTCTCCAGGCCTCAGTTAGGATTGCACTTCATGCTTCGCAATGTTTTCAACAGAAACAGCACCAACTGCAGAGGAGGAAAAAAATAAAAATTACCCCCTAGAAGTCTGGTTAGCCTGATGCAGCCAATTATAGTTCTGATATTTCTCTGGAGTTTCTTTGAAGTGTCATGTTTCATCTTAAAAACTTATTTCATGATTCATCTTAAAACTTATTTAAATTTCACATTTTATGTCATGCTATGTCAGCATGTATTTAAAACTAAAGTAATTTTAATTTAAAATTTTTCAGTAAAAATGAGGGGCATTGTATCTCTTACCTCCAGGGCAATGCAAACCTTAAACCTGTTAAGGCATACAAGTATTCATTAAGTGATCTGCAAGGTTCCCTTTTTGCTCAAAGTTTTATGACTCTTTTTTTTTTTTTTAAAGATTTTATTTATTTATTTGACAGAGAGAAATCACAAGTAGATGGAGAGGCAGGCAGAGAGAGAGAGGGGAGCAGGCAGAGAGAGCCCGATGCGGGACTCGATCCCAGCACCCTGAGATCATGACCTGAGCCGAAGGCAGCGGCTTAACCCACTGAGCCACCCAGGCGCCCCAGTTTTATGACTCTTTGATCCTAATAGGTCGAACAACTCATATTTACTATGTTCCTTTCCTGTTCAAGTCACAGGTGGGGGAGAACCTAAGGACAGTCCAATAAACTATGTGTTTTTAAGGAAATGGAGCTGTGATGACAAGTCATACACACGTAGAAAGATAACATTATGAGGTACTATAGAGTGAGTGCCAAGTATGTGGAGCAGCTTGTCAATGCAGAAGAGTCCAGAAGAAGGATTAAGACCCATAGACCTCCATTTCCTTATTTGAACACGGGATAAGGATGCTCACATTTTATCTCAGAAGGCAGTTATAAAGCTCAGTGAGATTAAGTATGCCCACTTACAAACAAGCAGTAGTATTGTTAGGGGTTCAGGGTATCTCAGTTACATGGTAGAACCTGGAAAATTGCAAACAAGTTGACAGGCTAGCATGGGGAATGGCCTTCATGAGGTCATGGAAAGAGAAATACACCACCAGAACTCAAGAAACTAAAAATAACATAATTAAATGGAGCTGAGAGAGTTAGGGGAGATATCTCTGGAAAAGCAGAACATTACAGGACTTGAAGTCAAAGTTAGGGAATTTAGAACCATTCCTGTGGGCTTTCTTTTCAAGAGATAAGTCCCTTGGTATAATTTGGTTCCTATTTTGAGACAGCTGGGAACGTTTTGGCGCAGACCAGAGGGCTATTTTAAATATTTCAACTCCTTTAAAGAATATTAAAAGGAGAACTGAGAAAAAAAAAAAACAAAAAACACAAACAACAACAGATAATTGCTTGCAGAGATCAAGTGTCAGGATTGCAATATTGCTAAAAGAATAAAGAAGGAGAATATGGTTACATTTTTTTAGTAAGAAATGAATTGGCATTATTCCAGGTATGGGAGAACAGGATAAAAGTAGTTTCAATATAATTCTTAATAGGAAGCTAAAAGCCAGTGGCCTCCAGCATAATTTGGAATAAATTCCAGCATTATTGAATGAGTAACACATGGTTCAGATCTAAATCTGAAAACTAAATCAGTTATATATGATGAAGCCTTGACATTTGTAGGAGGTTGAGCTTTTTGGACATGATGTAGGAAAAATAATACCTCATGATGATGATAATTCTAAATATTTGATCATTTAAGTGGGATATTTGAAAATCAAATAAAATGATATTGTTAGTGTACATAATTAGAATTTGTTTAATGGAAACACATAAATGCAAAACAAATCCTTATTTTAAGAAGTTTCTATAAAGCATACCCTCTTTTACAAAAAATGGTAAAAACCACAAAACTTAATGTTGAAATTATATATGTTGAGCACTATTAAAAATGGCTAAATTTGGACAGCGTATAAAAAGTACACTACAGCTTATGTAGAAAAGAAATTAAAGAAGGAACACACCTATTTTCTAGAATATGTATAACATCACCTTGGAAAGATACAAAACAAACTTCAATGCAGTTCACCTCCAGGACACAAGAGTAAAGAGGAGAGATTTCTTTTTATGCTCTTAATGTATTTTTAAAAATGTGATTCATGTTATCGATGTAGTCCAAAAAGGGATAAACAAATGATGGCAAATAAAATAATTATTCCTGGCATGGTTTCTGGAGATTTGATCTTCAAGTTATTAAGAAGTAAGTCAATTTACATCACTTAGTTAAATGGGTAAGTTATTAATACTTCTTCAGCACATTCTTCCCAAACTTTAGCATGCATCAGAATCACCTGGGGCGGGGGGTTGTTAAAAAACAATATGTGGCCTTACACCAAATGGTTTCTAATTCACAGGTTCTGGGATGGGCCCTAAGAATCTGCATTTCAAACCAGTTTCTAGGTGATGCTGCAGCTGGTCTGGGGAACACACTTTGAGAATCACTGTCCTATCAGTTTCATCAGTGATGAGTCACCAGTGCTGGAGAAAAACTCTTTATACACCAAAGCAGAAATAAAAACATGTCGAGTTAGAAATCAGACTACAGAAAACATCAGCAAAACTTTAGAAGTCTTAAATGTAACAGGATATGGAAATAACGTGTCTCAGCAACTAGCTTCTTTGAGGTCTTCTCCGTGATCCATAAATCAACACCATGCCCAGCACTGAGCTGTTTATTATGGATAACATCATGACATATAAGAGGCAGCTCTGCTATCAAGAAGCTTTGCCTCAAGTTGAAACAAAGGAGAGTCCCTTTAGGATGATTCATTTAACTGAATCATCATTTATGATTCATTTAAATATATCATTCATTTAAACAAATCATTCATTTAAATGAATTCTCCTAACAGGGTATGACGTATAACTCAAAGAATTTTGTGACAAGTTTTGGTACCCCTTGTGTTTATTTCTAATTTTTACCCAAATTCAGATCTGTTCAGTTTCCAGTAAAAATTTATAATTTTCACAGGGTGAATTGAAAGCCCACGAAATACAGATGTGAGCTTAAAGACAAGATTTACTGCTAAGGTCGTATAAGCTTAACTTCTCTCATAGTGTGTCATCATCTAAAACTGGATACAGGGGTGTCTGGGTGGCTGAGTTGGTTAAGTGTCTGACTCTTGGTTGCAGCTCAGGTCACGATCTCAAAGTCATGAGATCAAGTCCCCTTTTGGACTCTGCTCTCAGTATGGAGTCTGCTTGAGATTCTCTCTCCCTCTCCTTCTCCCTCACCCCAAATAAATAAATAAATTCTAAAAAGACAAAAAACAAAAATTGGGCATCATTATAATTAGCCCAAGTTTGGTGTTCCATGATGGTAATAACTACGTCTAATATTTGTTGGACTCTTACTAAGTACTTTACATGCATTCATTTATTTACTCTCCACAACAGTCTTATGAGATATGTGCTATTATCATCATCCTCATTTCCAGACAGTGACCCAAATGGCCTTCTGTTCTTTTTATTTTTTAATACTTTGCCATGATATAAGTTCTTGCAAATGTAAGGAAAACACATGTACATAGGTGATTGTACAATATGTGATTGTGTATGTGTGTGTGTGTGTGCACAATGTAATACTGTACCATAAGATCATTGACTAGAAGGCCGTTAAATCCAGGCAATACCTCTATGTTGGGTCTCACACTCTTTCCTGGTTTCTGGTAAAATTTTTTTCTGAATATTTTTTAATAGAGGCATAATTGAAATATAACATTTTATTAGCTTCAGGTATACAACAACCTTAATGATTCAATATTTGTATAAACTACAAAATGATTTCCATAATAAGTCTAATTAACGTGTCACTGGAAATAGTTACAGATTTTTTTTCTTGTGATAAGAAGTTTTAAGATTTACTCTCTTAGGGGAGCCTAGGTGGCTCAGTGGGTTAAAGCCTCTGTCTTCAGCTCAGGTCATGATCCCAGCGTCCTGGGATCAAGCCCCATATCAGGCTCTCTGCTCAACGGGGAGCCTGCTCCCCCTGCCCCCCGCTCTCTACCTGCCTCTCTGCCTACTTGTGATCTCTGTCTGTCAAATAATTAAATAAAATCTTAAAAAAAAAAAGATTTACTCTCTTAGCAACTGTCAAACATGCAATACAGTATTAATAAGTTCAATGACCATGCTGTACATCATATGATTTATCTATTTTATAACTGGCAGTTTGTACCTCCTGACCTCCTTAAGCCATTTCTTCCTCCCACCCTCTACTCACCACCCTCTGCTTCTAGCAACTACCAATCTGTTCTCTGTGCCTATGAGCGCAGGTTTTTATTCTGCTTTGCTTTATAGATCCTACACATAAGTGAAATCATGTAGTATTTGTCTTTCTCCATCTGACTTATTTCACTTAGTATGATCCCCTCAAGTTCCATCCACGCTGTCACAAATGGCAAAATTTCTTTTGTTTTTATGGCTGAATAATATTCGATTGTATGCACACACCACATTTTCTTTATCCGTTCATCCATCATTGGACACAGGCTGTTTTCATATCTTGACTATAAGTAATACTGCAATTGACACAGGGATGTACGTATCTTTTCAAATTAGCGTTTTTGTTTTCTTTAGATACACACCCAGAAGTAGAGTTGCTAAATTGTATGGCAGTTCTATTTTTTAATTTTTGGGAATGTCCATACTGCTTTCCACAGAGGCTGTAACAATTTGTACTCCCACCAACAGTGCACAAGGGTTTTCTCTTCTCCAAATCCTTGCCAACACTTGCTATCTCTTGTCTTTTTGACAGAGACATGAAAGTGACTATCAAGAATGTAAGATAATTTCTAAACTTATCAGCTAAAATCAAAGGGAATACTTCATTAGCTCATTTGATTTTCCATAGAGATTATTATCTTTTTGAATATAACCACTAAACAATCGAGCACTACAACTTCAGAATGATAGGATAATCCTGTTTGTATCTTTCACTTAATCAGAAATTCATCATCCTCTGGCTATAGGCCAGATATACAGGCCAAGATTTCTTAAATAGTCACAAGAAACACTAACCACAAGAACAAGATTGATACATTGCACTTGTTAACTTTAAGAATTAATCATCAAAAATACCACTAAGAGAGTGAAAAGGCAAGTTATAAACAGGGAGAAAATATTTGCTGACTTTACATCCAACAAAGATCTTACAGTGAGAATATATGAAGTCTTTAGGAAAATGAAAAAACATCGGAATTTGAAGATGGGAAAAAGACTTAAATAGGCACATTCTGAAAGAGGATATCCAACTAATCATAGTGCTGTATATATATGGAAAAATGTTCAGCCTCTTAGTCACACAGAAATATGCCTTATTAAAACCAGATTGAGATACCTCTACATACCCATCAGAATGGGTACTGTTAAAAAGAAACAAAACAGCTGATGATACCAACTGTTGGTGACAATATGGAGCAAGTAGAGCTCTCATATATTGCTAATGGAGATTTAAATGGAAACACCACTTTGAAAAACTGTCAGGATTTACTAAAGCTAAACATACACCTACCTTATGAACCAGGTACATACACGAGAGAAATTCACATTTTTGCCCACTGGAAGGCATCCCCAGCGATGTCACAAGAATATTTATGGCAGATATATTCATAACAAACCCAACTGAAAACAAGCCAAATACTCACCAATAAAACAGATAAGTAAGTGGTGATATCTTCATACAACAAAATATCCTATAAGCAATAAAATGGAATGAGCTGCCTTTGCAGGCAACAAATTGGGTGAATCTCACTGATAAAATGTTGAGTAAAAGAAGCCAGACATAAAAGTACGTATTTTAGGGCACCTGGGTGGCTCAGTGGGTTAAGCCTCTGCCTTCAGCTTAGGTCATGATCTCAGGGTCCTGGGATCGAGTCCTGCATCCGGCTCTGCTCATCAGAGAGCCTGCTTCCCCCCCCCCTCTCTGCCTGCCTCTCTGACTACTTGTGATTTCTCTCTCTGTGTGTCAAATAAATAAATAAAATCTTTTTTAAAAAAAGTACCTATTCTACTGGTATCTCTCTGTATATGTGTGTCTATGCATTTGTATATATACACATACATACATGTTTATATATACATATACAGGTATATGTGTGTATACACACACATATATAACTTTATATGTTAATAAACAAGCAAAACTATAGTGATAGAAATTAAGACAGTGATTGTGTTGAATGTTGGAAGATGGGGAGTAATAATTGACTGGAAGGGGCATAACAGCTTTGGGGGTGCTGGAATATGCTGTATCTTGGTTTAGGTGTTGTTACACTGGTGAATAAAAATGAAAATTCATCAAGACACACAATTAAAGTTTATACACTTAATGGGATATATGTTACACCTCAATAAAAAGGAGAAAAAACTAATCTCTCTGATTAATGTTATGAAATATATATTGCCACCCTAAGTAATTTCTAGCTCTGGAAAGACTGAAAGACTGAAAAAGTATTGAATATTAATCCAGTCAGAAGGATCCACAGCTGACTTTGCAAAATATAGAATTGACGTGGTAATGTTACACTTTACCCATAGCATTATGGGCAATGCATCACTGGAGCATTTGGGGGAGAATATTGAATAACTAATACAAAGTGAACATTCTTTCTGTTGAGTAATGCTTGTTTCTAATTGCTTTAAATTTGTGACTCAGAATCTGGAGGAGGAGGGTATGGAAACATTCCCACTCTCTTCTCCCTCGTGGCGCTCCTATTGACCGCAAATTCTTAGCTTTGACTCTTATTAGGGGTTTTCTGTAAGATTTTATGGCTTTCTAGATTCTAAAATACAAGTTGTATAAATAAATGACACATGTTTAAGGCCTGCAAATGCCTTTAGATGTTTCCTAGACTTCCCTGTGGGCCACTTCTCTCTCTTCCCTCATTTGGACTTGAATTAGAGGTAACAATTGGGTATTTACTTTGGATTTTCATTCGCTTATTTGCTTTGGACGTTCATTTGCAGTATCTCTAGGTGGTGTTTGATTAAGGTACATCCCACAAGATTTTAATTAGCAAACTTTTAGAAATTGCTTGAAAGGTTACATCTACCAAAGTAAAGACTTTGTGATGTCTCTAAGAATGTTAACATGTTGGTGTATCATGCCACATTCTGTAAAACTAATGTGGGACACATCGAATGTAACTGGTAAAGGTAGAATTCAGTCAACCCCTATCCCCAGGTTCAAGGATCCATCCTGCCATGTAGGTGGAAGGAAGAAGCTAGAATTTCTGCCTAGCATCATGGCTTAAACTCTAACAAGGCCAGCACATCAGAAATAGTAAAGAATTTTTGTGAGCCCTTCCCCCATCCAACACCACCTGTACCAAATTCATGGGAGAGAAATATCTAGGATCCACAGGGAGGACTGAACGTTATATTCTCCTGGCCCATAGCAGCAGGGGCAGATTAATGTTTATGGGGTGGAATAGCATTTGGACATTTCTTCTACTGCTCCCCGCCACCAGCCACATGAAAGACATACTCTTTTCTAACTACTCCGCATTTGAGTGTGCCTGAATTCTCATTCATCCCGAATGAGTTTGAGCTTGGGTACAGAGATGAGGATTAAAAGAGGTGCTTTGTTTCCTTTGTCCCTGTATATAATCGCAAAGGAAATCCTTCCAGGCTTGTATCACTGGGACATTAGGTGAGATCCATAAGTCACAACTGGCCAGTGCCTGAAAGACATTCAAAAGTGAATTTGTTAAAATGATTCTAACAGGGATCCCTGGGTAGCTCAGTCAGTTAACTGTCTGCCTTTGGCTCAGGTCATGATTCCAGGGTCTGGGGATCAAGTACCACTTCGGACTCCTTGCTCAGCAGGGAGCCTGCTTCTCCTTCTCCTTGCCATTCCCTCTGCTTGTGTCCTCTCTCTGACAAATAAATAAATAAAATCTTTTAAAAAAATAAACCCATGTTGGAGAGGATGTGGAGAAAGGAGAAACCTCTTAGACTGTTGGTGGGAATGCAAGCTGGAGCAACCCCTTTGGAAAACAGTGTGGAGATTCCTCAAAAAATTAAAAATAGAGCTAACCTATGACTTTGCAATTGCACTACTGGGTATTTAGTAGATACAGATGTAGTGAAAAGAAGGGCCATCTGTACCCCAATGTTCATAGCAGCAATGGTCACAATTGCCAAACTGTGGAAAGAACAGAGATTCCCTTTAATAGACAAATGGATAAAGAAGATGTGGTCCATATATACAATGGAATATTACTCAGCCATCAGAAAGGATGAATACCCAGCTTTTGTATCAACATGGATGGGGCTGGAGAAGATTATGCCGAGTGAAATAAGTCAAATAAGTCAAGCAGAGAGAGTCAATTATCATATGGTTTCACTTACTTGTGGAGCATAAGGAATAACATGGAGGACATTAGGAGAAGGAAAGGAAAAGTGAATTGGGAGAAATCAGAGGGGGAGACAAACCATGAGAGACTGTGGACTTTGAGAAACTAACTGAGGGTATTGGGGGAGTGGGAGAGACTAGTGGTGGGTATTAAGGAGGGCACGTATTGCATGGAGCACTGGGTGTGGTGCATAAACAATGAATCTTGTAAAACTGAAAAAATAAATAAAATAAAACAGGAGAATTAGGATGTAATTATAAAAATTTTCCCATATTCCCTGATTTTAAATAAGACTTTCATATATAATGGTTATTTACCTCTTTTAGGTGGAATTTAAGGAACTGGAATTGCTAGTCCATTTCTGCTTAGTAGGTTTTTTTTTTTTAAATGCTTACCCTTACTTCTTTCTTCCTCTATGACTTGTTCCTTCCTTCTCAGCTTAGAGATTCTTTATATAGTTAAGTGTGTGGATTCTAGAGTGGGGATACTTGGGTTCAAATCCCAATTCATCAACTAGTAGCTATGTGATCTTGGGCATTATTACTTAACTTCTATGTGCCTATGTTTCTTCATTCATCAAAAGGGGATGATTATTATAAAACCTAGTTCATAGGGTTGTTTCGAGGATTGATGTGTAAGCAGAAATGAAGCACCAGGAACAGCGTCTGGCACTTAGTAAACCCCATGTTAAGTGTCAGCTGTATTCTGTGTTAAGTGTCAGCTGGCTGAAGGATTCTTACACCTTTTGCTCCATGATTTGTCCCTCTTGGTGCTGTCTTTCTCTTAGCCTTCACTTAGCCTTTGTTCAACATCAGCATGCTAACTTCCTTTGTTTGTTTCTTGTTGTACATTTTCCCCCAATAGTTTTGAATCACAAGATATTCTGGGTGGTAGAGAATGACCTTATTATTAACCACCAAGACCTTAGTATAGTGTGTTAAGGCGGTCACTTGCTAAGTGATTCATTTATCACCCACTACTGTCATGCATTGGTCATAAGACAATCAAAAGGCAGAGATTAAAAGAACACTCATCTACTTCGTTATGCCTTGGAAATAATGTGTCATATTAAAACCACAACTCCAAATTATAAAATCTAAGATTTGGAAGAGACAAAAAAGGTCACTTGGTTTAACAACCCAACTGATACTTGAGTGCACTTGCAATATTGCTGACAAAAGGTCTAGCCTCAATTAAGTAAACCCCTGGGACGAAAGTAATCTTATGAACTCAAGAGACAGATCGTTTTTTCTTTTATATAGCTATGATTCTGGGATATTCTTTTAACTTTAGCCAAAATTAGCATATTTTCAGTTTCCATCCATTATGTATTTTAATCCATTTATTTATTTTACTCTTGAGGTTTTCTGTAATAATCATAATACTTTTTTTTTTTCAAAAAAATCCTTTATATATTTACTGACTGCTAGTATGTTTTTCTCTTAAAGTTCTCTTTGGATACACCAGTTGAACTAAATATTACTCATCTTATTCACTGCAGATGGTTTCTTCTGAATCAGCTTATGGTTTATTAATATCCTTTTAATTTTAGTCCCAAGTTAAACCCAATATTCCTATAAATAATTGGATAAGTACAAAGTAGTCACTACTATCTACTATTCTGATTGTAAATATTATACTTCTATTATGGACCCCAAGATCATATTTGCTCATAATTAGTAGCTACATCATCTTTGTGAATAACGTGAATTAATTCTATTCAACTCACTGTCCCAATTCAGGTCTAATTAGTAGCTCATTCTTTGGAAGTTCCGTAGCATTTCATGCAGACTACTTTTGTAAGATGAAGTACAAAGACATTTTTATTATTTTATTGTGTTTTGATTCTAACATATTCTAATTATTTTGTTGTGCTACTGCATTTGACTATGAACTCTGCATTGGTTCATTTTTCTTTATTTTGCTGTAGTGACTAATAACATATCTGTTACTCAAAACACATTTGCCAAATAAACAATCAATTGACTCAATCCCTTTATATTGCTTTTTAAAGGGAACTGTAGATAAAAAAGATCACTCTCCCACAATGTCACATGAAAATTTTGATAGAAGAGATCCACGGAGATGAATACACCCATCTTCTTTCTTAGAGTTCCATTTATACCAAACCATCCAGCTGAAAGTTTCTGATCAGCATCAAGATAAGGATCACTAAACCCAAACACTTGCCAAGGGTATGCCCCATGTATATTTCCAACTGTACAACCACTGGAAATGTTATGTAAGAATGTGGATGGCTGACAGTCAATGGTCAGCACCTACCATGGCAAAGTCATCAGCTTTAGAAGACTGAGCCTTGTACGGACCTGTTTCAAGGAAACCTGATGCTGGAAACTTTCAGGGAGTTCTGCTGCCTTGGCAGTTACATGTCATCCAACAGTCTGGACCAAGAAAACTTATTTAGAAAACAAGTATGTCTTTCAGGAGATTGCAATGAATCTGACCTTAAACTAAACACTGGGGACTGAGATTATTTCTATTCATGTTGTATTTGTTTGTGTTTTATAGGTATTTCATACTTTTTCTTAGTTATTTTATTTAGTCAGTATGTATTTTTTTTTTAATATCTTATTTATTTGTCAGAAAGAGAGAAAGTACAAGCAGGGGAATAGCAGGCAGAGGGAGAAGCAGGCTCTCAGCTGAGCAAGGAGCCCGATGCGGGACTCCATCCCAGGATCCTGGAATCATGACCTGAGCCAAAGGCAGATACTTAACTGACTGAGCCAGCCAGGTACCCCGGTCAGTATACATTCTTTGGTAACAACTACTAATACCGTACATAGAGGAACAGGTATATCAAAACCTTAAATTCTACTCAATTTTTCAAAGTTGATATTCAATTTCCAGCTTAGCTTTGAGTAATGCTTTCAAGCGATAATTAATAGAAAGTGTTGAAACAGGTTCTGACAATGAGCTCTCATGTGCACTGGGGAGATATGGGACACGGAAAGAGGAGGCGTCCATGTCTTTGATGTGATTTACAGGGTACACCCAGTCAAAGCTCCCTTCCTTTTTGTCCAGAAATTCCCAACAGTAAAGTTAGAACCAAAATAAATAAAGCTGTTGCTTGAGGGGTATTTCCATTACCTGAGAAGGAAGGGAAGACATTCCAGCCCTTCCTTATTATTACCTTATGAGGCACTGGTGAATCAACATCTGAGGAGGTAGAAGAGAAAACATACCTGAAGGACTAAGGCCCCAACACCAGCAACTAGTGACTGAACTTGTCCCCAGGCCCATACATGGAGCCTTTCTGAAGACTGAGCAGCTGTGGCAGAGAATGTTAATCAGTGGTGGCACATGAAGGCCTCAGCCAATGTCTGGGGAGTTCACCAGGCTGGTCCCTTACCGAGGAAGGGACAAAGACAGGGGAGGAAAATGCCTGGATTCTCCTAGGATTGGATCTGTGAAGAAAGTTGACTCTGGGTGGTGTCCTTTGCCACTGTAACTTTGCAGGGTAAACAAAGCCAGGAGATAGCAGGAGCAGACCCACCAAGCTGTTCTTGGGCCATTAGAGTCAATCACCGTGCCAGAACCCACATTGCACAGGCAGGGAGAAGAGGCCCAAACTGTACTCAATTCTGGAAACAGTGGCCACAGTGTCTTACCAAGATGACAGAACCTAGCTTACAGCCACCCTAGGAAGGACCTCAGGTCTGGTACTCCCTTTGCCAATAAACACTAGTGGTATAAAAAAAAAAAAAAAAAAAAAAAAGGGACGCCTGGGTGGCTCAGTTGGTTAAGTGACTGCCTTCGGCTCAGGTCATGATCCCAGTCTTCTGGGATCGAGTCCCACATCGGGCTCCTGGCTCAGCAGGAAGCCTGCTTCTCCCTCTGCCTCTGCCTGCCATTCTGTCTGCCTGTGCTCCCTCTCTCTCCCTCTCTCTCTCTCTGACAAATAAATAAAATCTTAAAAAAAAAAAAAAAAAAAAAAGCAAACAAGAGTGTCCTCATATCGTGCCACGTTTGGAAACTTTCCCCATCAACACTATGCAAAATACCCTCTTAATACATAAGAAGTTTCCTTATGTTTTCTTTCTGTTACTTTAGGAAATTTGAACAAAATATTTTTTAGGGAAAAAGAACAAATATTTATTTTTAAATATTTAAACCTCTATGTTTTAAACCCCTGTCTGGCCCAGAAAGAATTATTTATTGAGGACTTCTCACATCTTGGCAAGCAATACTGTGTAAGACAGGTTTTATTTATGGATATAAGGGAGGGGAAAAAAAGCGTAACTGAAAATGGCCAAATAAACTGACCCACACTTAACGGGAGAGAAAAAAAAAAAAGCCCTCTGGGCCTGCATCCAGCATGGAAAAGTTTCAGTCTCTAAATAGGCTCTTTTAGGAAGTTTTGGATATTGTCGGAGATGGTATAAAGAATAGTGGTGTGTCACCCCTGTTTTAGCTTTGATACATGTTTTCCTACAAAGGAATAAAGTCATCAGTGAGCTCCAGGGATTGTATTTTGTTAAATTATGAAACAATGAGAGGGACAGCTGGCATCACGCCCCTTGGCAGGTCGTCCGACCTAGGCGCGCTGACTGAAGGAGTGAGTGTGCAGAGCTTACCAGCTGTCTCAGCGTCCTGCCTCAGGCCACCTGATCCGCAGGAGTTGTTCAAGAATGGGGGTAACACACCTGAGAGCCGTCTGCATACCGTGATCACCACAGCATAGTCGTTTCTCTGCTCTGTTCCAGAAAGCTGTGTGAGCATAAAGCTCTGAACTTTTCACTTAAACTTTCTCACATTTAGGTTTATCCTGGAAGATTGTCCTTCAACTAATTTATCAAACTGCTCAGCTTTTCTGGAGGAGAAGGGTGCTGAGGAATGATACCAAGGATCCTTGAAGGTTGAAGTGAATCAGACTTATCAAAGACTTGTTAAAAATTAAATAACCCAGGCCTACAACTTGATATTGAAAACAGCCTTGAGAGTAAAACACATTATCCTTCCAAACTCCAAGTTCCTCTGAGTTACACATTCTATTACATGCTGACTCACATACAAACAATATGCAGATGTTCTTTGAACTTGGATTTCAAAAGATCCCTATTTAGAAGAAGTTCTTAGTTGTATTCACCAAATTCCTTACATAGTCTAAAAGTTTTCAGAATCATTTCTTTGCTGGTCCTACCGGTCTGAGTCAACATGGAACTCTTGTTAAGATATAATTTTCACTTGACATTGCTCACTTTGAATAATCATTGCCTATATAAAAGTTTATCAGCTTCTGACTTTTTTTTTTTTAAGATTTTATTTATTTATTTGACAGACAGAGATCACAAGCAGGCAGAGAGGCAGGCACAGACAGAGAGAGAGGGAAGCAGGCTCCCTGCTGAGCAGAGAGCCTGATGTGGGGCTCCATCCCAGGACCCGGGGATCATGACCTGAGCCGAAGGCAGAGGCTTAACCCACTGAGCCATTCAGGCGCCCCTCAGCTTTTGACTTTTTGGAAAGGTACACACATATATTTTTTTTTCCAAGCATATTATTTCTTGGCTCTTCACCATGAGTTTAAATACCAGAAGATACAACACGCTTTCAAATCACAACTATTCGACCAGCAGAAAAGCTGCAAGGTGACGGTGGTGATTTTCCACCCATGAATTACTTAGTGTTGTTTCAAATTTAACTTTCTCATAACTAGGGAAACATGGACTATTTTTAATCTTTCTAAAACTAGTGATGAAAAAGCTGGTATTATCTCTAAAGGACCTTCTTTGAGGAATATGCGATTTCCGAAGAATCTGAATTAGTTGGTTGGCTCCCAGAAGAGGACAGAGAAGCCTTTATAACTGACTTTTCAGAGGTTTCATTTTACATTTCAAGATCTCTGTGTTCTAATATCACTCAACTGAAAAGAGATACTACAGGTGTAATAGAGGAAGAGAGTTGAAACAGCTGGCCCATGTTAGCTGCCTTTCATTGCTCCAAAACTACCTGGTATTCCAAAGAACTTTGCCGTTCGTGGTAATTCCTAAGGGTATGATCATTCCATTTGGGAGACAAGCTAAGAAGAAACCAAAGAGTGAGCTAGTGGCAAACAAAGCAGTATCTGTTTAGCACCCTGAAGAAAAAAAAATCAAATTACTCCAAAATCTAAACTCTGTAATGTTGTCGCCTTCTCATGCACGTAAAAAGCTAGTACTTCCAAAATACACTCCTGGCCCCACTCCCATTGCTACGTGACCTTGGAGAAGGTCTCTTGCAATTTTCTGTGTCTGTAAAAGCTGGGTAATAATACTCTCTGTCCCAGATGGTTGGAATTGTATGAATTAATTAGTTCAAGCTGGAAAAGTCTTTGATAGTGGTGAGTGCTCAACACTGTTAGGTTATACATACAGGTGGAGGCAATGTTACACAGTACATCTATAATTAGAAAGGCCTAGAAACTGCAAACAGTGCCAACACCCCAGGAGTTAAGGAGACAATACCCTATGTCATTTTCTCCATGATACGAGGTTGGCTTGTTATGACTGAATGCTTAATTCCCTCTTTTATCTTCTTTGAAAGGTTGCAGCTTGTCCTGGGCTTGTCCACCATAGAGCAGAGTTTTTACCAGGTGTATATGCTTTTTAAGGCAGTATTCTAAATGAAGTGCCAACATTCATGAGAACACAGAGTACAGCCCTGGGTATACAAAGCTTGTTAATTCATCTGAGTCAGGGGAGTAACAAAGTCCTTCCCAGAAATACCTGTCATCTGAAAAATGCAGGAAATTTCTTGATCTATAAAATGAAGGGAGAAGGGAGAAGTCTGAACCTTTTTTTAGAGATGAAAGCTTTCTTTTCTTTCCCCCCCAAACAAGGACAAAAATCACAAAGTGTTACGTGTAACCCAAATATATATCATAGATAAAAATTAAGCCACATCAACCTATAGGAGAAGACCTTCCTGTTCCCTGCAAGGAACTTGACGCATGTTGTCAGAATCTAACGCTCCCCTGGGCTCGTTCTAGATGCATGGGACCAGACAATCTCTGCACCAGGTGTCAACCCCTCATTTCTGAGGATTTTTTTTTAAGAGTTTAATTATTTATTTGACAGACAGAGATCACAAGTAGGCAGAGAGGCAGGCAGAGGGGGGAGGAAGAAGCAGGCTCCCTGCTGAGCAGAGAGCCTGATTCAGGGCTCGATCCCATGATCCTGAGATCATGACCTGAGCCGAAGGCAGAGGCTTAACCCACTGAGCCAATCAGGCGCCCCTAATTTTTGAGGATTTTAAAGAATTATTTACTTACTTGAGACAGAGAGAGAGCAGGGGGGAGGGGCAGAAGCCAAGGGAGAGAGAGAATCTCAAGCAGACTACCCACTGAGCACAGAGCTTGGCGCAGAGCTCAATCCCACGCACCTGAGATCACGACCTGAGCTAAAATCAAGAGTCAAATGTTTAACCAGCTGAGCCACTGGCTGCCTAAAAGACCTCACAACACCTAATCTCATCAGGTAGGCATTGGCTTTTTGTTTGTTTGTTGTTGTTTGAGGATTTAAAATCCAAGTAATATTAAGAACCTGAACTGCTGAGCTTGTAAAGAAGATATAGTTTACCCAGAGTCATAAATTCATTTGATATGCTCTTATCTGGAAAACCTCTGGCCATTTCCTTTCTTCTCACACCTACAACCCTTGAGAACATTCCAAATCACCATTATCATATTCCATTTTACTTTCCTCTTCTTCATTAGCATTACCATCATCATCACAGTAAATATTTACAGAGCACCTAGTACAGCTGTTTCCCCCTTATGTGTGGGGTATACGTGAATTCCGAGACCCCAGTAGATGCCTGAAGCTGTGGACAGTACCCAGCCCTATGCATACTATGTTTTTTTTTTCTGATATGTACATACCTATGATAAAGTTTAACTTGTAAGTTAGGCACAGTAGGAGTTTAACAACAATTACTAATAACACGGAACAATTATAACAATATAGTTTCGCACAAGTTACATGAATGCAATCTCTCAGCATAGCTTGTTGCGCGGGGCTCAGCCTTCTTCCTGAGATGCTGTGAGATGGTAAAATCCCTACCTGATGAGATTAGGTGTTGTGCGGTCTTTTAGGCAGCCAGTGAGCTGACTATACTTCAGGAGGAAGATTACCTGCTTCCCAATGTGGCTGGCTGCAGGTAGCTGAAGCCATGGAAACTGAGGAGAACGGGGGTTCACTGCATGTGCCCAGCACAGTTAATTAGCTCATTTAATCATCGCAACCTGATGGCTATATTATTACTCACATTTTAGAGATGTGAATACTCAGCACAGAGATGTAATTTACCACCAAAAAAATGCAAAGGTGAAATTTAAGTTCCTGATGGTCTGACAGGAATCTTCTTGGGCAACAACCAAATGCTAAACCATCTTGTTTATCAATTGATGTAATTCCTATAGGTTGACTTGTCTTTCTCCCCAGCTAATTTTGGGGTCGCCAAAGGTTAGATTATGGGCTTTATGGATGGATCTTGATTTTGATTCACAGCATTTCTGAAACTCTAGGTCTTGGACAAATTTGTGAAGTTGGTACTTCTAGATTTCAGGAACATAGGCCCTTTTCACTTAAAAAAAATACTTTTTGTTTCTTGGTAAAAATCCCTTCTACGTGTCAGGCAATCAGCCTTCTTACATTTTCTCTATCCTTTGCTCTATTAAAAGCAAAAACACAAAAACACTCATGAGTTTATTGATCCTAATGTGTCATCAGCTGCTATAAATTAGAAGCCTCTTTGCACTTTAAAAAGGCATAAAGCCTGAAAAAGAACTCCTTCGTGGTGGCATTTCAGAGGATATTATTTTAGACTGGCGTCTCTTCATGTCTTGGCTTCAGGTAAACCAGTCAGATCAATTTCCCTCTTTTATATCTCGACTCCTCAAATGATCTATTTTATCCTAACTGCTTTTATTTTCTGGTTTCTGGTTATTCTTCCCCTAGTCCACTGAAATTGAAAACACAAAAAACATTATCACTAAATCCAGTGGTCTTTCATTTGAATGCTTTCTCTTTCATCTTTTTATGGCACTAAAGTTTTTAAAATCATTCCTTCTGCATTGAAAAACTGTTCTACTGAGATTTATGCAACACTATGCTTGCTTAGTTACCCTCCTACTTCACCATGGAATCATTTTTTCCCCCTCCTTTAAAAACCTTTCTTCTTTTGATCTCCTAATTGTGTGAATTCGTCAAGCTACTACTTGAGCAAATAATACCCATATTTAAAATGGTCACTGGTGCCCCATTATTTCTACCTTCCCAAAGTCTGATTTATGAAAGTGTTCCCACAAGACTGCGTTAAAGAAACAAACACCCAGGAGGCACGGCAGACACTCCTCTTGCCTGTGTGTTCTAAAGGCTATAACATTAAATATTCTCTTTCATGATCTTAGTTCCAGATGGAGTGACCATGTAACACAAGTCTTGCTAAAAAGGAGTAAATGAGGGGCGCCTGGGCGCCTGGGTGGCTCAGTGGGTTAAGCCTCTGCCTTCAGCTCAGGTCATGATCTCAGGGTGCTGGGATCGAGCCCCGCATCAGGCTCTCTGCTCAGCGGGGAGCCTGCTTCCCTTCCTCTCTCTCTGCCTGCCTCTCTGCCTACTTGTGATCTCTGTCTGTCCAATAAATAAATAAAATCTTAAAAAGAAAAAGGAGTAAATGAAAGTCTGTTCACCCTTCACCCTTCTTCCTGTTTTTGACATGGACCTGAAGCTGGAACTGCAGTGGACAACCTGGGATTTTGAGGAAAAAGCAAAGTGATTTGCAGAAATACCTGCTTCCACATTGCAGAGCGCTGAATGTTCTACTTCTGAGTTCTTGTTAGGTAAGAACAAATCCCCATTTGTTAGGACTGCCATAATCACGTGATGTATACCTAACAGCTGACCATAGTCCTGACTAAATATAAAAATGCAGACCACTGCATGCTCTTCTTAGAACTTCAGAATGCAGAGTTGAATATTAAAAAGAGGCAATCTGAGGCACCTGGGTGGCTCAGTGGGTTAAAGCCTCTGCCTTCGACTCAGGTCGTGGTCCTGGGGTCCTGGGATAGAGCCCCTCGTTGGGCTCTCTGCTCAGCAGGGAGCCTGCTTCCTCCTCTCTCTCTCTCTCTCTGCCTACTTGTGATCTCTGTCTGTCAAATAAATAAATAAAATATTAAAAAAAAAGAAGCAATCTATTTAATTTTGTTCAATAGATCATCTCCTAAATTCAGTTGATCAAGGAGCCCTTTTCTTCTGTATTATTACAACTCCATAGAACTCAGTTCCCTGCATCATTGCTTTCAAAGTGTGATCCCTAGACCAGCAACATCTGCTCCATCTGGAAACTTGTTTAAAAAACCTGAAACTCAGGCCGCAGCCCCAAATTAAAATCTACATTTTTAACATGTGTGCCATTAAAGGTTCAGAAGCACTGCTTCGGGGAAACGCTGGTTAGAGGATAAAGTACAACTAGCCTTAAGATTTTTATGTGAACTATTATTCAAGATACCTATTATTATTGTCCCTGAATACCTATTCACTAAATAATCACATAGTTCTTATTCACTGCTTACCTTGCACAGACATTATTTGAAATACTTGTATAATCCTCAACCTAACCCTAAAATCTAACCTAACCCTGTAAAATCTTCATTTTACAGATGAGATAGCTGAGGCCCAGAGAAGCTAAAAACTTACTCAAGGTCACACAGCTATCAGGTGGCAGAATCCTTAGTTTAAGGATTTAAGGGTCACTAAACCCTATTGCCTCTCTAACCTGTTCTGTTGTTCCCAAACTTTCCTACTTCGTGTATTTTATACAATGTTTCCCTTAGCCTGCAATGATTTCCCATATACACCCAGTTTAAAAATCTCAGCTCAAAAAGTTAGTTCTTCCAGGAAGATTTTTTTTATCCTTTCCCACCAATCCACGTCAGGTCCCCTGCTCTACCTTCCCCAGGAACATATTTTTCCTTCATACCATCAGCTTTTAAAATTATTTATATTTTTCTGACTATATGGTTAGTGCATATCTTTATTTAAAAAATGAGCTTCACTTGGGCTTGAACAGTTGGCACTCAAATATTTTTCAGACTATCTTGCCTTTATTCATACTTTTACTCTAACTTGAAAGGTTCTCTCCCTCCACCTCACTTATCCAAGTTCCAAGTTCTATCCACAAGAAACGGTAGCATGGTAGCAAAGCATTGGATTTTGGATCAGAATTTGAGTCTGAATTTGGATTTGAGTCCTTGTTCCCTGGCTGACTAGCTTTGTAACTTTGAGTAGTCACCAAGTCTCAGACCCACCAATGTTCAGCTTGTCAGTTGCAGGGGATGAGGGGCAGTGGTGGTGGTGGTAACAATACTTTACAGGGCTGGTGTAAGAATTAAAATGAAGTGTTAACCTACACAAACGTCCTAAAAATACAGGATAATATTTTAAAGTGATTAGGACCCTAGTCAGATGTAGTCAGAGACCTGCATTCAAATCCTAACTCAAAGATGCCTGGGTGGCTCAGTTGTTAAGCACCTGCCTTTAGATCAGGTCATGATCTCAGCGTCTTGGGATCAAATCCCGTGTTGGGCTCCTTGCTTGGCAGGGAGCCTGCTTCTTTTGCTACCTCTGCCTGCTTGTGTGTTCTCTCTCTCTCTCTGGCAAGTGGGTAAAATCTTTTAAGAAAAACAAACAAAAACCAAATTCTAACCCATATTTATTGTCTCTGCAGTTGATTTGGCAATCTGTTACTTACTGGATTATTTTCGTGTGAGTTTTCAATTGCATGTATACTTGATTTAATATGTATTTACCCAAGACATATTATATATTCTGTGCTTTTTATTTTTTGTTCAACATAAGCGCTTATTATAACCTTCTGCACATAAGAATTCAATAATCTATATTTATTTGAAAAATACAAGTATTTTCTGTATTGAAAGTGCATTAAGGAATCAAGGTAAGTGGGAATCAAAAGAAGTACCCATAACAGTTACCATCGTCTTATAGGCATGTATATGTTCAGAAGTGCTATTTTTCAAATCACGTTAAACCTAGATTAATTATAGAAAGAAAGCCCACCAGGGAAAATTAAACAGTATTTGGAATAAAATCATTTGGCCTAATTTTCATCACCACAGCTTTCAAAGAATACCACCAGCCATGCCAGGTATGCCAGACAATCCCATTGTCCGTTTTGGCCGTGTAGGACCCGGTGTAGTATAAACCATTCAGGTTTGCGGAGTGACACCTAGTGGGAAGAAAAATACACACAAAACAGTCAGACCAGAAAAATCGCCCCCCTAAAGCCCTTTCATTGGCTAGCAATGATCAAAATTCATTTTGACTAAGAATCCTCCCATTTTGCCAGACAAGGGGATATTGATTAATTTCCCAAAGCCAGGAGATTGCTACAACAGATGGGTTTTTTCCACGGATGGATCTTAACTGCTGTAACAAATCTTAAGATACAACCCAGGTCACCTGCAGTGTTCTGTAGGAGAAAAAAAAAGCATTTCTGTTCTTAATGGCTTTTACACAGAAAAAGGGAAAACAAGCACACAAAAACACGACTTTGTAACCTTCAGCCTTTGAAAGCGTGGTGTCGGTTAACAAAACCGGGTTGGGCCAGGCGCTCTCTTGCCAGCTTCCCTGGATAATTCAACTTAGACATTCATCCTTCTGCTGCTGATACTCAGCTTTTGCACAGCAAACTCCCTTCCTCCCCCTTTAAAAATCGCCAACATGTCCATTATTTTAACCTCAAGGGTAGGAACAAACCTAAACCACCACTTAAACTTTTTCCAGCAATTAACCAACAATCATTTGTCTGAGTTGCCGAGTTAATTTTTTAACATATATCATTCCGATCTAGATAAGTTGGTTGACTGATCATAAATTTTAAAATGTCCCACTTCCTCCTTTAAAACCTGTACATTTTGCCCCTGATATGGATAACTAAGAGCACGTGATAATTTTCTGTGTACTCTTAGGAATGAGTTGCTACCCATTTCTTTATTGATTAACCAATGAGAAGATGGCAGATAATAGGATATAAGGAGAATGTTCACAAGGGATAGTTCTGAAAAATCTATGGAAAGTACCTAAATTATTGAATCAAAAAAGTATATAATTTAACCTAGATGCTGAGTTTTGGCGTGGATCACTTAACCAGCTTAGTGATTTGCTATGGCTGACTCTCCAGTCTCCTAATTTAACGGGATACAACTGAAACCATGTACCCTAACTCTGCAAGTATCGAAAACCTACTGTGTTCTTAAAACTGCATAGAAAGTAATGTTAGGAAAAAAAAATACTTTGAGCCTCCTGATTTTATATTTTGGCCTATCTCTGTTTTCCTAGAGACATTTACTATGTATACAATTTTTATTGGGTCTGCGATTTGAATCCCATTAGGAAAATGGACTGCATGGTAAACATAAAAAATCTTGCAATTCTAAGACGAATTTTCCAGCTGTTTTTGAAGCAGAAACTGAACTTGCAACTAGCTGGGGAGATGGCTGGGGCTCCCTTGGTGAAGTGGCTGTTGGTATTGCATGAGCAAAGCAGAGAAGACATCCACACTCAGGGACTGGTTTGCTATATCTACTGGTTTGCTACATCCTTCTACAAGGCAGAAGGATGCCTTGTAGGTGAGCGATGGCTATGAAGTGCCACATTTCATGTACATTACAAGAACTTGAGGATGCAAAAAAAAAAAAAAAATGAGGGTAAGGAAGAAGAGGATGATAGGATTAAACAAGAGGACTTGGAGGCATGACAGAAATAGCACCAAACTTCTGGGAACAATGGACTTTTTCTCCACCTTTACTGATTTTGCACCTGTACAGACTTATCCTTTGGCTTCATCAAGGATAATGAAGGATTCTTTGGCAGCCCCGGCTACTGAACTGCCTTTCTTGGTCATCTCTGAACCCCTATATCTAGAGTCAAGTAAATCATTTATTTGCCCATGTTAATATGTGCTGGTTGTCCTTTAGATACAATAGCAGCCAGTCAATGAGGGAAGTTCATGGTAATGTTAACTGATAGGATTGTTATTTCTGTGTCTGGCCTTCTGTTCCAAATCAAACATTAAGGGATCTTGCAACTTAGTGATTTATGGATAATAAGTTTTATATAATACTGATAATTTTTACATATGCTAATTTAGAAGGACAGGGGAGGAAAAAGGAGGAGGAAGAGAAGCCTTTTTAAAAGCACAAGAAAGGGCGCCTGGGTGGCTCAGTGGGTTAAGCCGCTGCCTATGGCTCAGGTCATGATCTCAGGTTCCGGGGATCGAGTCCTGCATCGGGTTCTCTGCTCAGCAGGGGGCCTGCTTCCCTTCCTTTCTCTCTGCCTGCTTCTCTGCCTGCTTGTGATCTCTCTCTGTCAAATGAATAAATGAAATCTTTAAAAAAAAATAAATAAAAGCACAAGAAAACCACCGGGGAAAAGACTCTCATCACCTTTGATTTGCCAAGCTGGAAAGACACCATTGTTTCTCTGTCCTCTCTCACTGCTGTATGTGCTCTAGTTCCTTTACAAGTGACCAAAAATTACATGGACTCAAACTTTTAAAAAAGCAAGGTCCAGAGAAAACATTGTTTTTTTTACAAGCACTTAGTTTCAACTTGACATGCCATTCTACCTACCACTAGCTGTCTTGCCACAGAATCTACAACTCCAAAAGCAGCACATCCCATAATGTTCCTGATGTTCCTGGGGAGGAATCTCATGCTTTTAGGGAAAATTAACATATGCTTTGTCTACCTCCTTAATAAGATAGAGAATTGCAAAATGCTTTAAAAGTACTTACATCACAAAAATAAGGTTAAAATTTGGATTATGGAACTTAATGCTTAATCTTCAATAATATGGAAAATCTGACACTCCAGAAACACTCACTTACTGGAGATTCCATAATGGAAAATCTTAATGTCTAAACATTTGAGGTGGTCCTTGTTTTCTAAAGAGAAAAGCCATTCAACACTTGTGCACTGCCTAGCAGTGGGAGCACATCTGCTTTGCAGACATAGCAGACCCATCAGGTTATTTTTAAGGAAGACTGTATGAAGTTTCCATTCTTGCCTAAACTTTGTAATTACAACAAAGGGAGCTATCTGGAAAGCATCTTGGGTGGAGAACAGTTAAACGAGTCAAGAATACCTGGCCTAGAGAAGAGAAAATATTGAGGAATACAATAAATATCTTCTCAACCATTGCCTGCAGGGTTCTGTTGAAAGGGATTTACAGTTGCTCTATTAACTACTGAGAAAAAAATCTGGCAAGATATAGAAAGGCAGATTTCAAGTTAATAAAAGGAAAAACTGAGCGCAATTAAAAAATGGAATGAACTAGCTGGAAAAGTAACACTGAAATATTCAGCCAGAGGGTGGAGTTAGGTGTGAAGAAGATTGTAGAAGGGAAAACAGCATGGAGGTTCCTCAAAAAGTTGAAAATAGAGGTACTGTATGGCCCAGCAATTACACTATGGGTATTTACCCTACAGATACAAACGTAGTGATCCAAAGGGGCACATGCACCCGAATGTTTATAGCAGCAATGTCCACAATAGCCAAACTATGGAGAGAACCTAGATGTCCATCAACAGATGAATGGGTAAAAAATATGTGGAACATATATATATAGTGGAATACTATGCAGTCATCAAAAGAAATGAAATCTTGCCATTTGCAAGGACGTGGATGGAACTAGAGGGTATTATGCTGAGTGAAATAAGTCAATCAGAGAAAGATAATTGTCATATGATTTCTCTGATATGACAAATCTGAGAAGCAGGGTGGGGGGGGTCGTGGTAGGCAGGGAAGGAAAAAAATGAAACAAGATGGGACTGGGGAGGGAGACAAACCATAAGAGACTCTTAATCTCACAAAACAAACTGAGGGTTGCTGGGGGGAGGGAGGTGGCTGGTTTATGGACATTGGGGAGGGTATAAGCTATGGTGAGTGCTGTGAAGTGTGTAAGCCTGACGATTCACAGACCTGTACCTCTGGGGCTAATAATACATTACATGCTAATAAAAAATTAAAAATTTTAAAAAAGAGTATTGTAGAGTAAATTTCTGTATTGGGAGGAGCTTGGATTCAGTGATGTAATGGAAGTCACAGTGATTGAAAAGTAGTTTTACACAGAAAAAATTACAAAAATAACACAGCCATTTCATATGATAGGAGAAGGTGAAGACCAAACTGGTTATTAGAACGCTGAAAATATTTCTCCTATATAAATGTTCTCTATATCTTCATGTTAATTTGTGGTCAACTGTTTATAACTCACCCATTTTTGTTTTGCAAGCAATTTTGGCATACGTCGTAATTTGATCTATTTCTATAACACCTCTCAAGCTTTATTAATGCACACAATGAACAAATCTTTAAAAATACCTCATCACTGAAGAATTCTAATAAGGATGATTACTTAATAATGTCAGTACTACAAAGGAGACAACATTACCTCATGTTATAATTAATGCTCACCAGTGAAATATCATCAACACCATCACAACTATGTTTATAAAATGCAAACCTGTTAAACCACCAGCCAGACCGATCTTCTTCCGCACAATTCCCTTCATAGTTGTCATTATCTCTGTCCCGTGTGCTGAACTTCATTCTTTGATGACTACCCCACCATTGCACCTCAGGATGAAGATTCCGTCCAAGCGAGTCTCCGGCTGTTCCCGAATATTCCCCAATATTCAACTCATAGGAATTCTAAAGGAAAAGAGGCAATTTCCACTATCAATTGTCATGATAATGTGTTAAATTAATGTTAAGAATTAATATTATATTATATATTAATATTATATTAAATTAATAATATATTTATTTAATAACCAAAAGAACAGGTCCTATTACATATCTTTGTTTCCCCTGACTTCAAGGTTTATATTTTACACATTAATTCATGATGTTACTTATTGGAAAATTTCAGTACCTTTTCATCTCCAACTTTGAAAAGTTTATATTGTGCATAACGGCTATTTTTTTCAAAATCTGCAAGGTCAATTTTTAAAGTGTAGTCTCCTACAAAAACAAAAACAAAAAACAAGCAAGAAATTAGAGGATATTTCTGATGTGTGAGATGACATTGATTTATTCAGGTTTTAAAACAACTCCTGGCTTTATTTTACTTAAACCATTTCCTTCTGCCATGAGTCAGTTTTCAAAGAATGAACAGTGATTCCAGTGTGTTTACAACATGAACGTTTTATTGTGTATTTTACTTGAAAATAACTAGAGACACAATATTAAAAGTGGGAGTTTTCTAGAGATCTATCACGGGTAAAAGCTGTGCAATTCACTTGACAAAGAACAACAGAAAAGTCATTATTTAGTTAATAGATTAAGAAATATAACAATGAGCAGTGCCGTGGTGGCCCAGTGGGTTAAGCATCCGACTCTTGATTTTGGCTCCATTCATGATCTCGGGGTTGTGAGATCAAGTCCTGCATCAGGATCCACCCTGGGTATGGAGCCTGCTTAGGATTGTCTCTCTCCCTCACCCTCTGGCCCTCCTCCTGCTCACACACATGCCCTCTCTCTCTCTTTCTCTCTCTAGGAAAAAAAAAAAAAAACCTAACAATGAAAGAATAGAAGTTTTAAGACGTTTAAACATTTATCTTCTTTTTCTTATTTTCAATAAGAATGTTGATCTTAAAAGTAAATAATAATTGAACTAGTTCGTATCCTCCTAGTGATCTTCTTTTCTACATTTTCCATCATCTGTAAATCACAAAGACTATTCTTTTTTTGAAAAACAGAACTATTGTCAGGAACCAGAAATTTATAAATCAAACTAATTGTTAGATCACATATATTCTATCCTTCTACTTTGACAACTAAAATTTCACAATGACCTCTAAGACTGGGTTTGAATTTAGTATCTTAGTCTTTTTGGGTTTCCAAGCCAGAATGTGGAGGCCCAGGGATAAGGACCCTCTGGACCCCATCACACAGGGTCTCCTGTGTGGTCTGCCTCCTCTTTTCTTATCTCTATCCCCATCACTCACAGAAAGGGACCCTGTCCACATTTGTGGCTATTCCAGGCTGCACGGGAAAGCTCTGTTTATACCCACGCTAAAAGCTTTTGTTTTGCCTTCCCTCAGGCTTAAGTACTCACTTGCAGGACAATCTTTTCACGGGGGACAGATAAAGGAGGCTTGCACAGGTCCTGGAAACAAGCTCAGGGCTTTTTGGGCAGGGATTGCTGGGATTGACCCTTACTGAGTGCGGAGAAGTGTGGGCTCTTGTTGCCCTTGGCAGTCTAGCCACACAGACCCTTCCTCCCATGGAGCTCTCTAATGTGGGATTCTGAGAGAGACCCTCTAATCTCATCAAAGACAATAAAGTTTATCTGAGCCAAGACTGTGAAGTGGATGAGAACAGTAAGGCAGGCTAAGTTAACTCTCCGAAAAAAATACTTCTACATTGTCTAAGAGATATGAAGTCAGACTCCATGTTTCAGGTAACCATCTTAATATCTTTATGGTCGATAAGTAAATATAAATGCAATTACAGGCCATTCCTAAATTAATGTTATTGCAAACATTTCCAGTCAAAACTTATGTAATGGGCATAAAGCTATTTTCAGAGGAAGTTCACTAGCCTTAAGTGCTCTCACAATTAAAGAATTGCAAAACCTTGGGTTTTCCTTGGGATGATGTGATATGCGGTTGTAAAGTCTAAAATTGCTAAATTCATTTTTATTGTCGTGGGAGTAGGGACCTGAACATCAGTTAAAACATGAAGGGGAAGGAGATGTGTTGGTAATGTGTCTCTGGGTAAATAAGCATTTAGTAATAAACTGACAAATGATTTTGAACTTTAGAAGGAGCCAAGGGTTACTTCTTAAGTTTTTCAAACTTTCAATAAGAAACCAGATAAATATTAACACGCAAAAAAAAGCAGGTATGGTAAGTGTTATATACCTATCATAAAACAGTTCAAAGTAGGAAAATAAATACAACGAAGCAAGGGAAATCTTATGTAAATTTAGAGAGCATTGATCACAAGAAGGGCAAGCAAAGAAAGGTATCGGGCTTCTAGGGTTATCTATCCTTTCTATTATTCTGGTGTCTCAAAAATCCCTATAATTATAATCCAACTTATGAATTATGAATATAGAAAAAACAATCACTTTCCTTAACTTGGATGAAGGAAGCAAACACTTGCTTTTTTTTTTTTTAAAAGATTTTATTTATTTATTTGACAGAGAGAGATCACAAGTAGGCAGAGAGGCAGGCAGAGAGAGAGAGGAGGAAGCAGGCTCCCTGCTGAGCAGAGAGCCCGATGTGGGACTCGATCCCAGGACCCTGAGATCATGACCCGAGCCGAAGGCAGCGGCTTAACCCACTGAGCCAGCCAGGTGCCCCAAACACTTGCTTTTATGTTTAACGCACCACCAGTGGGATAGAGCACGCCTTCTTGAACAATACAATTGCCTTTTATAAAACATTCTGAATCAGACTTGAGTGGGACTCAGAACAATCTCAGATTTACACTCGAGGCAAGGAAGGGAATGAGGTGGAGTAAATGATCATGGAAATGAGAGGCTCAGAAAATTCATCACACAAATGATATTCTAGACAAATATTGAACCCTAGTAGAAGATACCCAGGCAGTACATAAGACATGAGGGGAATTGTACAAGTATCTTCAATTTGAAATGTGTCAATAAAATAAAATAAAATAAAATGGCTCAATGGAGGGATAGATATGTGATTAAACTAATAAAAACAGTAAAATGTTAGTGTAGAAACTATGTGGTAATTTGACTCTTCTTTCAGTTTTGCTGGATCTTCGAAATTCTCAAAAATGAGAGCTGAGGGCGGTGGAGACAGGGACATTTAGTACGGTATTTATTTGCAAAATCAGCGCCTAATGCTCCAGTTGTTTGTCTCAACCTTTGCGATATGACTTTGTAACGCCTTCCATTAAGTCCATTTCTTTCCCCTTAAAATGTGACGGTCCCCTGACTTGCTTTTACCAGAAGAAGGCAGTGAAAATGACCATGTGCCAGTTCTGAGGCTAGATCTCAAGCAACTTTCATACTTGCCCTCTCTTTTTTGGAACTTTGCCTGAGCTACAGGAACAAGTCCAGGCCGGCTACCTGGAAGAGAGACTGTATAGCGCAGAGCCCAATCATTCCATCTGAGGGCAACCTATAGCAGCCAGCCTCCCACAGACCAGGGAATTGGCCCTAGACCCACCAGCAAGTCCAGCCAACATCGGCGGCCCTGATGAGCAAAACTGCCCAGCCAACTTGTACATTTGTGAGCAATGATAAATGGCTGTGACTTCAAACCAGTAAATCTTGAAGTGGTTTGTTATATACTGTTACTGTGGCAATAGATAGCTGACCCAGTATAGATATTTTGAGGAACTCAAGGCAAGGAAGGATGATGACATTCCATTTCTTTTCTGGAAATAGAAAATAAATATATGAGAAATCTCCCACCCCCAGTGCAGATCTAGTTTCTTTGCCTCTGGACCTAGTTTTCAGTGGCCATGTTGCATAAAAGGGATGATTGCCCAAAAGGGATGATTGCCTGCAAAACACAAGAGTTACTGAATTGGTTCCGTTGCCTGTCATTTAGTGAAAAACATTTTATTGTTTTTTTTTTTTAATTGTACTTCAGGTGAATTTGATAACAGGCAAACCTTACCTTGGGTGGTCAATAAGTGAAGATTTTTATTTCCCAGCCAATATTCACCATTTTCCCGAACAAAATTTCCAAAGCCATTTTCATAGTCATTCCAGCCTCTAAAAATTTTAAAGTGAAAGCTAATTTTAGCAAAACCCAAAAGGACCTTTGTAGTAACCGAGGCGCTCACCCCTCCCAAACTACCACCACCACCCCCAGCATTTTTTCAATTAGTAAATGCACTTTCAATATTCTTTTTTTTTTCTTTAAAGATTTTATTTATTTATTTGACAGAGATCACAAGTAGGCAGAGAGGCAGGCAGAGAAAGAGGAAGAGAAGCAGGCTCCCTGTGGAGCAGAGAGCCTGATATGGGGCTCCATCCCAGAACCCTGGGATCATGACCTGAGCTGAAGGCAGAGGCTTTAACCCACCAAGCCACCCAGGCGCTCCCTCAATATTCTTATTTAGAGAATGAAATACTAATTATAGACCTCAGGATGTAATTTTTAAAAGGCTTAACTTTTTATTAATCTCACATATGCTAATCCAAATAAATCCTATGTCATAATTAGCACACCTGTTGAAGTTCTCACTGCCGTCAGATCGTCTCTGAATTACAGTCCATCCTCCTCCATCAGACATGTCACAGTAAACGGAGAATATTGTTGGGCTCTGGAGAGGTTTGATTTTGTAAAATCCACTGCGCTTATAACCATCATTAAAAATCTCTGAACAGTCTGTTTGCAAAACAAGGTAATATAATAATTTGTTATGTGTCTTCCTCCATGCCCCCTACGAGAGCCTCTGGATAAGATTACTCAATACTAATGGAGACAGATAAACACATGGTGTAGATAATCAGCTTTTTAAAATTGCATCTTGGACATATTCCAGTAAATATTAGGAAAGTCTTATTTCCTTTCCTACTATTTAATTATCATCTGACTCCTTGACATGATCATGAAAATAAAAGAGGGATTTGGTTCCTCATTTCTGATTTTTATGGAAAACAATTAAAAAATTATGTATGTTCAGTTAATTACAGTGTATTTAATTGGAACTTAGAGCTTTATCTGACAGCATAGTAGAAGTTATCTCTCCTAGGAAGCTGAAATGAAAGTAAAAATATAACCTCAAACAAATAATTTAATATGGGTTATCTTGACTCAGAGGATTAGAAATCATTCTGAACAACTTGAGGTTAATTCAAAATAGTAATCTTCTTGTTAGATTCTTATAACTTCCCAGTCTCAACAGATTTTTCTTTTTTTACTAACCCACTGAAATTCCTAACAGTCCATACATTCTTAGATGTTTTTGTGAAAACCTGTAAGCTTCTGTTATTCCTTTTATTCCTATGTTCTTCTTTGCCATATTTCTTTGATATTAAAGCAAACATATGTATCCATTTGTCAGCAAAAAGTAGTAGCTATTTCTTAAATTACTTGAGGATAAGATCAATTAATAGCCCACTGGGTCTCATCTAGGCTGATAGGTACAAACTTAGAGAATATGGCAAGGATGGACTTCACTATTGTTTCAATGCCTAGGAAGCTATGTTTAAAAGTTGGTTGAAGTAGTGGCCACTAGAAAGAGATGGTCTCAAAAATACCTAGTTATTGATTTTTGAGTGAAAATACTGTAACTTAACATTATAGTTAACTTTCACATTTTACCCTTATAATTTTGTTAGTTTCCTTCCTTTTTTAAAAAATTCTGTTCCTGATGGGAGGATTCTATCCTATTATCATACTTTAAAGTTCTTTATTTTCATTGCTTTGATGACAAATTTTCTATAACTCTGTTTTGTTACAAATAAAACATACTACACATTAAATTCGTGGAATAGGCAATATAAATTTGGAGAGAAAAGAGAATAAAGAACCTTTATCACTTTCAAGAACCCTCTCCAGGTTAAGATCAATCATATACTACTGCTTTGGTGAGATGCTCATCTTTGTAATGATATAGGCTTTATTTATATGTTTATTTATGAGATTCTGAAGCCCATTCTTTATGCATGCTGGATTCTTAAAAAAAAAAAAAAAAAATCCTTTTTTGGCAATTAAACAAGATGAAAAGCACTACCTAAAATTAGTTCAGTGTTGTTCAAAAGCTTACATTTTGTGGTCAAGTAAATTGTATACTTTTCATTAAAGTAAGCAGATTTAACCTTGTTAAGGAAGGAGTGCTTTGCTTATGTACAATCTCCTACCAAAGATCTTAATAGTAAAGACTCCAAAGATTCAGACTATTTTCCAGGCAAAGATGGAAATGATTAGCTATAACTTTTTCCTCTGGAAAACTTTGTGAATATAGCATTTGCAGCCAACATTTTCTATTTGTTTCTATTTTATGCCAACTGCAAGTTTGTTTGTGTTTCTAAAATTTTTTTCCTTCTTCCCAGAGGAAAAAACCAAACACAACTTGAATTGAGGAAAGCTTTCAACTTTCAAAAACCAAAAAAACAAAAACAAAAAACACTCAATAAGTAAAAAACAAAACATCAAAAAAGCACCTGTAGCAAAACTCTTCATAAGAAGTAAGTTAGACATAAGAAGCCTGCCTTGGGGAAATGTAACTTACTTACACTATGACAGCAGGAAGTTCAAGCAACGTAGGGTGTAAAACATTAACTAGGTATTTGAAACTATGATTTTCAAAATGTTTTGACCCACGCAGCTCTCTGGAGAATAGGCAGGCAAGGGCAGGGTTAGAAAGTTCTGTGCTCATGGGAGGCTAAAAAACAAAAAGGGATTTTTGGATACTTACATAATACTAGACTGAAGCCAAGATTTCCTGCCCTCTGACAAACACTGCTCTGAACCGGACGAGGTGAATACTTTCTCTGATCATGCAGAAAGCAAGCCATGTTGGAAGGTTGAATGTTTAAGCTTCACAGAGTGATATGACAGCCTGCCAAATGGACTTCCCTCTTGGCCCAGAATGGTGGCTGAGCTCAAAGCTGAGAACCAAAGTCATTCTAAGCTCAAAGAAAGGCCAGCAGGAGCTCCACTGCCACCCAAGGGCATGCTAGGAAATGCTAGAGTTGGTCCTGCTCTAGTCATTCTCCATCCCCCAGGCAACATTAAGAAGGAAACTTAAAAGAAAAAAGGATGTTGGTCCCTTGGAGAGGACAGGATTCTTGAGGGGGGTGGGGTGTGTAGGCTTGCTCCTGTGAAAAGGGAGAGAGTTTATAATAATGTGGATAGAAGGCTGACATTCATTGAGTGCTTCTTTTGCACTGAATGCTGTTGTAATCATGTTACATGTGTTAACTCTTAATCTTTACAACAAAGAAACATTCTTACCATTCCCCTTTTACAGATGAGGAATATGAGGGCTGTAAAGGTTAAGTAACTTGCCTGAAGGCTACATACAGGTAGCAAGATGGGGGGCTGGAATTGAAACCAAGCTTCAATGCTTCTATGACATAGATCTATTAACTTCTGAGGTTTTTTTTTTTTTTTTAATGTTATATCCAAAACCAGAAAAGGTCTATTATATGTGTTGTAATGTTATAAGACAAACACATACACACACTACAGTGGTTTGTCTAGACCCTGTCCAAGACACTCTCCCCTCGCACTCCTGCTTATACAGTCAGTCCTCCTCTGACCTTGGTATTTCCATTCCCTAGTAACTGATTTCTGCCTTATTCCTTGGTGACTTCTTGTTTCCCAAGGTCTCTGCCCAAGGTCTCTGATGATGTAGGGACTGGAGTTTTAGCTCCTAAACCTCATTCTTCCCATGACTGGTTGCACAGTTCTGGGAACAAACATTCAATCCCCCTGCCTCCTGACATGACTGGATCCTTGAATCTGCGTTTACAATCTGCTCAGATTGTATCTGAATGGATACCCTGGGTTTTGAGCTTAGTTTAGAATTTGGAATAATGGTATTTCTCTTGCACCTACAAGTTCCTTGACCTTGAGATTGGCTGTGTACCACTTTTGGACTCATATAAGGTGCCAGCAGGGTTGGTTTCTTCTGAACCTTCTATCCTTGGCTTACAGATGGCTGCCTTCTTGCTGTCTCTTCATATGGTCTTTCCTCTGTGTGCCAGGGTCCCTGGTGTCTCTTTTTTTAAAAAAGGGATACTAGTCAGATTGGCGGAGCCCATCCTAATTGCCTTATTTTAACTTAATCTCTTCTGTTAAGGCTCTATCTCCAAATAGTCATATTCATAGGTATTAGGGGTTAGAACTTCAACATATGAATGGGGAGGGTACAACTCAGCCCCTAAGTCATCTATCTAATGGCCATTTGGCCTTTCTGGTTACTCCCCCCCCCTTCTCTGAATCAACCTGTTATCAACAATGATTGGCCTAATTTGCTCACTGAGATCCTACCCTCACGTCTGTATCTTACATTTTCTGGTCTCAGATGGGTAGCTAAAGCCTGCTAAGTGGATAACTGACTGCATTACCATTAGGCCCCGAACATCATTGAATGAAAATGGTATTAAACTGCCACAATACCTCTTACCTGAAAAGAAGCAAAGCCTTCTACTGGTGACCTCAGCCTGTGAGAAGAAATTCTGGGAGAAGCCTGACCTGATTCCGGTCTTGAACAATCTCATCTGCATCCACCAGCAAAAGCACAAACCCTTTTCAGTCCTGTAGGGGTTCTCATTTAATTGCAACTTAAATTCTCATTTAATTGGAGTGGAGCCTAAGGCACCGCATATACACAGTTTCCCCACGGGTCATCATTGCCTTTCTGCACATTTTGTAAGCAGAGTTCATGTTCTGGACTCATTTTTTCAGGGATGTTTGTATAGTAAACAGCCTTAGAGGACAGAGACAGTGTCTCCCTCTAGAGCATATGACAGGTTAATTTCTGTCCACTTTCAAAACAATAACATCTCCTGACATTTCCTAAGCTCAGGGTTCCTCAGCTGCAACACTGCCCGCTGCCTGCACATTCTGTACCTGGATTACCCCATTTTGCTCCCTTAGTATTTGCAACAAGAGATACTGGTACGAACATGAAGTCCTGACCCAGGAGTCTTTTTTCTTCCACCGGCATCCATGAAACAGTGGCAGCTAACTTGCCAGGCTGCACAGATAGTAAAACCCCAGAGCCTTCATGGCTCTGTTGTTGGCATCAGCATTTTACAAGGTCACCACATGATTCTACTGGGTAGCCCTGGCTCAGAATCACGCTCTTCAAGGAGTTTCTACTGATTCTGCTTTTTGTTTGATTGCTTTCCTGAGCCTTCTTTCACTGTCTTGCCTAATCATCCCCATGGGTCTCTTCTTAGCTTCTACTTCCTGGTTCTTTGCCTCCGAGACTGCCTCAGACGGTACCTTTGTTTCCCAAGCCTATTTTTACCCCAGCCAGCCTTGGTTCCTCCTTGTTCAATGGCACAGAGCCACAGGCCATCCTAATGCTACCTCCAATCCCTGTTCCGCAGACCTCCTTCTGATCCCTAAAAGGGGGAGGGGCCATTGGACTCCAAGAATCAAGGGTAGGAGATCAAGGGGCTGGACAGCAGAGGGTCAGTAGCCACTGGATGAAAGTCAGACCAGAAGCAGATTAGGTTCTTGGTAAAGAAAGAAAAAGGGAGCATTTTGTTGCAGCATAGTTTCTAAAATTCTCACAATTCTTATATCCCACACTGATGAGTATATTTAGAAACACAAAATAAAGATGTCTTTATTCTATCAGCCTGGAAATCTCTTCAGCCTCTACAGTTTTTCAATTATGGTCAGATCTATTTTCCAACTTGTATTTGCTTATCTGGGCTTCCTATCTTGATGTACTTATACCTTGCTTTCATTCATAAACGTGAAGCTCTATTATATTCCAGGGACTCGAATAGGCAAGAGGGAAGAAAGAATGATGAAACATCATCCCAGATCTTACAAACTGTCAGGTTAATTGATCAGGACAGATGCATAGACAAAGAAATTATAGTACATCATGACAGAAGCTAGAGCAGACATTAGGAACAAAGTGCTCTAGTTGGCATTATCACTTCTGACAACTATGGTTTGTTTACTATAAAAGATGCCTGGAGGAAGTCAAGTGAGTAATTTTCTATAAGGAAGAATGCTACAGGTAGTGATATGAGCAATGCCTTGACAGTCTAAGATCATTTAGTTTCTGGGTGGAAACACCGACCCAATCAAAAGGAAAAATTACCAAACCATAAAATATACACGTAAACAAAACTCTTGCATTTCCTTAAATAATTGTAATCCTTTTTCTTTCCCCGCCCTTTTATTCTATTAACTTCTTTACTATGCTAAAGCACATAGTGGTTTCAGAAGAGAAACTGTATAAATATAACAAGAAATGATGCACAAATAAAAACAAAACTCAACTACAAAATTTCACAAATAGCATGTTATTTGCACACCGATATGTAAACAATCTATTGTCTTTAATCTCTCATTAAACTATAGAAATTCTGAGATATTTAGCATTGGTATTAAATATTCCCTGCAGAGATTATAGAGAGAAAGGATAAAATATGGTAGAAGATATTTAAATTTAGAATCATGCTTCATGTTGCTTGTTATTGGAATAGGAAAAGCTCTTTAGCAAAACCCAAAGTACCAAATAATGAGGACCACATTGCACATGGATGTATACTATAAGTTCCTGAAGCACGTAAGAAAAATAGGCTCTGACCTGCGTATTGCCTCCTGCCTCCAAGATCAATGACAGTATTCTCCTCTCCTTTATCAAGGAACTGGATTTCCTTCTCGTGCAAAAGCCGCGTGATCTTGACTTGTTGCTGCTTGACCCGGGTCTCAAGCAAGCGCACCTGGGCTCTGAGCCGTGCCTGCTCCTGGAGACAGTTCTCAAGGGCCTGCAAAGTGATGTGCATCTCATTCTCATTGGGAAATAAATGCTCCTAACGAGTTGGACAAATTAATGAACCAGTTTTGTCCCCAACTCCCATTTCAGAATATTATTCCAACCAGAAAGTGGTTTGAAAGCTCTGATACTATTTGTACGGTAAATTGCTTGAACCAAAAAATTATTAATATGAAACGATCTGAGTGACTATACTAAGAGCTTTAGACTCATCTCTTTTGAACTTCATGATTCCAGGAGGGAGGACTTGGCTCAACCCTAGTGAGGCAACTTGCTCAGGAATTTTCCCTCAGGTAGGAGGAGTCAGTATGCAAATCCAGTTCCAGAGCCCTGCTTGCAGTCTGTCTTTGTGATGCCACCTAAATGCTTTCCTGACAGTACAGTTCTTATGGCATCATTGCACATTGTTAGTGTGTCAATCCCTAAAATAAACAAGGCATTTGAATGACCTTCGAGTATTAATATTTTAATTAATGGAATACTTATAATCTGGTGATGTGTTGTCCCCTTTATAAGGGGTGCTAGTTTAGACTCATATCCATGAGTATCTCACCCACTCACCTGTGCAAATTCTAGTGAAGTCACTTTAACCTGTTGCTTATTTTTTTGTTTTTCCCTCAATTACTTCAGAAAGGGGAGGGAGGAGACTGAGTTTTTCAGTTAAGCATTTATCTTCTCTATAAGGGCAAAAAACCAAGAATATTGGATGCAAAAGAGTTTATCAGCACCCTTCTAAACTGGCGTTTGACTGAGAACTTTCCAAAAAGAAAGTGACCACAGTGGGGAATTACTTGGGAAGATGAGCTGCAGAGATGCGGCTTCTGGAAGAGGCAGAGAGACTAGAATCTTCAATAAAGTCTCTTGAATACTCGATGTTTAGAGTTACTGGACATAGAGTAGGGAAAAAAGGACAAAACACCAGTTTTTGCCATTTTGCCATTTTTACCTTGACATCTCATTATGAGACTGCATGGATGGTTTTAGTGAGCTTATTTAAAATTTAGGAATTTTCTCTTTCCCAGAACTTTGGGTATTTATTTTATTTTTTATTTTTAATTTTTAAAAAATTTTTATTTATTTATTTTAATTCCTTTTCAGTGTTCCAGAATTCATTGTTTATGCACCACACCCAGTTCTCCATGCAATGTGTGCCTCCATAATACCCACCACCAGGCTTACCCAACCCCCCACCTCTTTCTTTTCCAAAACCTTCATTTAGTTCCTCAGAGTCCACAGTCTCTCATGGTTTGTCTCCCCTTCCAATTTCCCCCAACTCCCTTCTCCTCTCCATCTCCCCATGTCCTCCATATTATTCCTTATGCTCCACAAATAAGCAGAACCATATGATAATTGGCTCTCTCTGCTTGACTTATTTCACTCAGCATAATCTCTTCCAGTCCCATCCATGCTGATACATAAGTTGGGCATTCATCCTTTCTGATGGAGGTATAACACTCCATAGTATATATGGACCACAACTTCTTTATCCATTCTTTGGGTATTTAAATGTTTATTTTCTTCTTTTATTTATTTGTGAATGGAGGAAGGCATGAGTTCATTGTAATTTCTTTCAAATAATTTGCTTAGTTTACAATAATATTGTTCAATATGGGAAAGCTCAATATTGGGAAAGCCCCAGGTCAGTTTTAATTATTATGGATAGCTTTAAGTTTCTAACATTATTTTTTATAACTTTTTTTTAAAGATTTTATTTAATTTTGACAGAGAGATCACAAGTAGGCAGAGAGGCGGCAGAGAGAGATGGGGAAGCAGGCTCCCTGCTGAGCAGAAAGCCCAATGTGGGGCTTGATCCCAGGACTCTGAGATCAGGACCTGAGCCGAAGGCAGAGGCTTAACCCTCTGACCAAGCTCCCCAAGTTTCTAACATTATTTAACTACCCAAATAGCCCCAGTAAATTCAGAAAGATTTTATTTATTTATTGTGAATACTAGTTTTTACTTTGAGAAAAAAAAATTACATCACTTGGTAAGTGCCTATGATGTGGCAGGTGCTTTCACAAAAAATTTCTTCATATTTTCCCATTAGTTAATTTTATCAGTGACAAATTACTAAGGTTCTCTGCAAAGTAAAAGAAAATTCAAGTCAAAGCAGGTTTTATAAATATATAAATAAATGCACTTACCCAGCTTTCCATGCCCATGACCAGAAAGGTGGTGACAAGAATGAAACTGACCATCTTCACCATCTTCCCCACTGAAACAGCTACAAGAACAAAAGAAATTTCATAAACATCTTTACTGTGAATTTTTCACAAGCCCAGTGTTGGGTTCAGGTTCAACATGATCCATGAGGTCGAATGTGGCTCCAGCTCTAGTCTGAGAGTCTTCAAGGAAATTCTCCTGGACTTCCCCATCGTTCCCTCATACAGAATGATGCTCTCTGTCACCTTAAGTAGGATAGATCCTTTTCAATTGCAGACACAGAGAAGGGACCCTGCCTCTCTTTGAATGTCCAGTGGTTAATGGGCTGCTTGTGCAGACAAAGCAAAGGCTCTTTAAACACAGAGACCTGGCTCCATGTTTTGGCTGAGCCACTTCCTAGCTGTGTGCCCTCAAGCAACCAACTAAAATGCTCCTGACTTATAAATGGAAATCTTAATTTCTACCTGACAGGACTGTGGCAATCTTGACGAAATACTTTTAGATATTCTGTCATAGGATAAGTGCCTAAGGAACAGTAATTCATTTTGTATATAGAAAACTGCTTTTATTTTTATTTATTTATTTATTTATTTTTTTAAAGATTTTCTTTATTTATTTGACAGACAGAGATCACAAGTAGGCAGAGAAGCAGGCAGAGAGAGAGAGGAGGAAGCAGGCTCCCTGCTAAGCAGAGAGCCCAATGCAGGGATCAATCCCAGGACCCTGGGATCATGACCTGAGCTGAAGGCAGAGGCTTTAACCCACTGAGCCACCCAGGCGCCCCTACTTTTATTTTTTTAATAAATATTTTTATTTATTTATTTGACAGAGATCACAAGTAGTGAGAGAGGCAGGGAGAGAGAGAGAGAGAGGGAAGCAGGCTCCCCGCTGAGCAGAGAGCCCGATGTGCGGCTCGATCCAAGGACCCTGGGATCATGACCTGAGCCGAAGGCAGAGGCTTAACCCACTGAGCCACCCAGGTGCCCCTGCTTTTATTTTTAAAAGAAGAGGGAAAAATGACAACTAGAGGGGGTGATGTGCATTGTTTTTCTTGATGTTTTAGTGGATAGTCAAGCTACCAAGGGGATATAAATCTTTAAGCTCTGTTTAAAGTTGTAGAGGAAACCTCACTTTACCACTTCCTGATACTTTTTTTTTTAAATCCCTCTTGAGGGACGCCTGGGTGGCTCAGTGGGTTAAGCCGCTGCCTTCGGCTCAGGTCATGATCTCAGGGTCCTGGGATCGAGTCCCGCATCGGGCTCTCTGCCCAGCAGGGAGCCTGCTACCCTCTCTCTCTCTCTCTGCCTGCCTCTCCGACTACTTGTAATTTCTCTCTGTCAAATAAATAAATAAAATCTTTAAAAAAAAAAAATCCCTCTTGAGGGGCACCTGTGTGGCTCAGTTGTTAAAGGGTCCAACTCTTGATTCTGGCTCAGGCCACAATCTCAGGGTCATGAGATCAAGCCCCACATTGGGTTCTGTGCTGAGCATGGAACATGCTTGAGATCCTCTCTCCCCACTGAACACTCCCCCACCCTCCTCATGTGCACGCTCTCTCTCTCAAAAATACAATACAATCACTTTTGAAGTCATGAGTATTGATGAAAAATTTTGTTCATCCTCAAAATAAGTTATGTGTGCTGCCAGTGACTTTTCATAAATTTTAGAAGCTAAGGAGCCTAGAAGGGCAGAAATGTTTGCATAATCTTCAAACAGATTTTATACCTATGGTTTCCAGAAAAGAACTGGAACCAACTGAATTATTTGTTAGCCTATTTTCATCCTATAGAACCTATGACCACTAGGTCTTTTCATGTATCTCTTTCTCAATTTTTATGTAATTATAAAGGTGATGCCTAACGTTACTGCCCACTAGGATCACTTGGGGAGCTTGAAAAAAATCTCCATGCCCAGGAATTCAATCAAATGTCTAAAGGTGACAGGTGCATGAAATTTTTAAAACACTGTTGATTCCAATGTTTAGCAAAGTTGGAGAAACAATGATTTATGAACTTAATATATAAAAAACTTTAAGTCTATTACAACAAAGTAGTTAGTTCTCAGTCCTTCTGAGGCCAACAAAAACAGTTAAAGAATGGGAAAGACAATTAACATGGCCGCCTTGGGAAGCACTTGGGAAGTAAATTAGAATGTGAATTTTTAGAGTATGTGAAATTCATGCATTACAGAGAGTAATAGTCTGCTAGATTTAACTGTATACTTTTACTTCTGGCTTTTTTTTTTTACTCTAAGTCTACAACTGTGCTGTGTATATATACATCTACTTTAATTCTTAAATAACTCTCTAAGGCAAGTACTATTAACCTCATCATACAAATGAAAAGATCAGAGAGGTTAAGTCACTTTTCTAAGATCACACAACCAGTTTATGGAAGACCCAGCAATCGGGCTGAACGCGTTCTACCCTGACGGCCCCATGCCCTCAGCCTGAACTCCACAGGACCTGCCTTGTGATCCACATATGCCTGCAACACACAGGGGAACAGGCTGCATGGGCGAATGGGGGCCTTCCTGTGTGCTCTTCTGTGGTGAACATCTTGGTCCTGAGCGTGGCTGTGACTCATTTGTTCCTCAGACATGCACTTCTCCAAAGGAACATCAGGTGAATCTGACAGGAGAGGAGACAGCTGCCCGGTCGCAGGGGCAATCTGAAGGAATGGCAGTATTCGCAAGCCTTTACTGATTATCAGTCTGGGCTCCGCCCTGCGCTACACCCTGTGGAAGACTAAACATGGCAGCCTTGGAGGGGCCATGTTTCAAGCAAGGAATGAAAATAACTATTAAAATGGAAATTAAGGATAATACAAATGAAGTCTACGTGAAACCATATGTAATTAAATAGAGAAACCGAACATTACCAGACCACCCCTCAAGACAAAATTAATTACTTCCGCCACTGTGACCCATGCTATATTTACAGACCAAAATAGCAGCTATCTACTCGATAAACATTGTTTGCATGCCTGCTCTGCTCCAGGCACTGTGCCAGGTGATGGAATTCTCATGTGGTCAGTTTTTGGCATGTTTTTAACTGCTTAGAATTAGATTTTTGGAGGCGCCTGGGTGGCTCAGTTGTTAAGGGTCTGCCCTTGGCTCGGGTTATGATCCCAGAGTCCTGGGATGCGGCGGGCCTAGGGCTCCCAGCTCAGCAGAATGCCTGCTTCTCCCTCTCCCACTTCTCCTGCCTGTGTTCACCTCTCACACTGTGTCTCTCTCTGTGCCAGATAAATAAATAAATACATAAAATCTTTAAAAAAAAAAAAAGAGTTGGGACGCCTGGGTGGCTCAGCTGGTTAAGCGGCTGCCTTCGGCTCAGGTCATGATCCCAGCGTCCTGGGATCGAGTCCCGCATCGGGCTCTTTGCTCAGCCGGGAGCCTGCTTCTCCCTCTGCCTCTGCCTACCACTCTGTCTGCTTGTGCTCACTCTCACTCCTCTCTCTGACAAATAAATAAATAAATAAAATCTTAAAAAAAAAAAAAGAGTATAAGAATTTTGAAGGCAAAGTCCCCACCTTGCTCATTGTTATATCCCTAGCATGTAACTTAATACAATGAACCAGATAAAAGTTTAGTTGCCTTTGCAGAAAATTTTCTCCAGGAAGGAAAAATCCTTCTCAGAGGGGAAAATGTCCTTTCCTTTCCATAAAACTGGTCTGTTTGCAGTGACAATACTTCCTCCTTCCTTCTCTATGTTTATCCTGGTCAGGGGGAAAACAATGGGTTGTGCATTTTTGAAAGTAAGCCTTAGGAAGAGGGTAGAGACTTTTGGTTGGATTGAACACATGAATTTATTTACTCTTTCTCACAATGGAAAAGATATGAACAGACAAGATCATAGAGAAAGGGAGCAGAGGAAACTCCAGGCATGCAATGTCAGCACATCTGTGGATGTCAAAAGCACATGACAAAGCTGCTAACACTAGGGGACAAGCAGCAGCAGAAGGGACCATCACAAGAAGCAGGATAACTTGCCCTGCGATTCCCCAGCCAGGTTCAGGGCTAAAGACATCAGTTTGCTTCAAAGGCAGGGTTGGAGGAGACAGGTTGACCCTCAGATTCTCACCAAAACCTTGAGTAGCCCATGAATACTGTTTCTCTCACCCCATCAGACAACAAGTTTTACTTTGCACTAAGGTTGAACCAGAGAGGCTCTGGGTAGCATAACCACAGGCACGAGGGAGATCAGGGGAGAGTACTTTGTTCTACAGGTTGAAATAGCCCCCGACCTACACACACACACACCCCACCAGGATACTTCTCTCCTGGCAGCCAGGCAGCCCACTCTCTATTCCTCCCACCACTTTCCAGGCCAGAGAGCATGGCGGTTCCTCTCTGGAGGAATGAATAGGCTCACGGGAAAGATCATCAGAGGCTAACATTGGGTGATTCTCCAACAGAAGCGCCTTGTCCTTGCCTGATCATTCTCCAGAGAAGCCCACGGGTTGGCAAGCCTCATTCATGCACACCAGAGAGGCAGAGGCTTAAATTTTGCCTATTTCTTTCAAAGGAGTTCTCTCTGAAGGGAGGTATATATTAAGTTTCTTTCTGTATCTGCATTTACATCACAGTCTAAAAAGAAACACTTAAAGGGGTCCCTGGGGGGGGTGGGGTTCAGTCGGTGAAGCGCCCAGCTCCTTATTTTGGCTCCAGTCATGATCTCAAGGTCATGATATCCAAGTCCTACATCGAGCTCTGCACAGAGTGAGGAGCCTGCTTAAAATTCTGTCTCTCTCTATCCTCTCTACTACCCCGCCCCCACTCATTTTTCCCTCTCTCCTTTTTTTAATTTGAGAGAGAGAAACAATAGCAATCAATTTTCCATGAAGATGTATAATTTAGCTGTTATAACTTAATCCTTCTATCTAACATAACCAAAATAACCAAAATATACAGAAAGAAGTGGAGTGCTGTATAAATCACACTGCTAAGTGGGCAAAGAAGTCAGACAAAATACAAGAACACATGCAATCACTCATTGCAGAAAAGCTCTCCTAAGCATTTGGAGATCCAGTTTTTTCAGTGAGTCATTCCTTTTACTCATTCGTATGATATATTTCGTAGTAACTTAATTTAGGAGAACTGATATTTTACTCTGTGATCTTAGTAACCATTTAAAATCCAAACATTTGTGGGGTACCTGTTTAATGTCAGGTGCTATGTACACTAAAAGCTTTTATATATAACTTATATTAAATATATTGAATTACATTTAAAATATTAGTTTGTATTGGGGCACCTGGGTGGCTCAGTCAGTTAAGGGACCTGACCCAAATCGGGGTTTCGGGGTGGTGATATTGAGCCCATGTCAGCTCTGTAGTGGGTGTCAAGATTCTCTCTCTCTGTCCCTCCCCCCCACCCCACTCATGCGTGCACACATGCTCTTTCTCTCTCTCTCAATAAAATATTAGCTTAGATTAAAATATACAGGAAATTAAATTTAATTATGGCATTAAAATGGCTTCCAATGTAAAAAAAAAGTCACCCCCCACCCCGGCCCCCCCAGAGCTTTTAGAGGGGAGAGCAGTGAGAAAAGAATTGCCAAGGAACAGAATTATGAGCAATTGGGGAGATGAATAAGTTTGTTATCAATTAATATTTTCCAACTGATAAGATAATCTTGGAATTATATTTTTAAAACTTTTCTAGATGGCTTTTCCATTTGTCATGAAAGACAAAATCATCTCCTTCCGGATGCCAACACCAACTACACTAAAGAGCCTTATTTACAATACAGCACTGTCCTCAACTTTGCATTGCAGATATTGAGATATTTGCAAATTTAGCAAAATTCAGATAAAATGAATACCCTAACCAAGGGCATCTGATGTTATAAACAAACACATTTTTTTCCCATCATGAGGGTAGTCTCATGTTTCTTTTGTCTGGGAATTCTTGGAGGAATCTGTCATTATCATTGGTCTATCTGTCAACAGTCTGTTTGTGGGGGGAAAAAAAAGCCAACAGAAGCATAAAATCTTACTACAATTTTAACAATTTACTTCAGATATATTGTATATATTTAGGTATGGAGACATTTCTACCTTTCAAATTAGGCAGAGCAGTCCAACACTGTTATAGTAAGATTTACTTTCTTATAGCTTTAGCTATGCCAGTGGTATACTCTTGTTCATTTAAATGTTAATTATATGCAATTAAGGCCCTATAAAATACCACTGTCCCTAAAACATGTTTCTTCCTTTCACCCATCAAAATAAAAGATGGAAAAAAATAGGATGAAAAAAATAATCAAATTATTTTCAATGACTATACTCCATAAATCACTTGGGAAAACAATATAGGTTGTCAATGTATCTACTGTTGTCTGTATTAAATTTCAATAATTATCAATCAATTAATTATTAATAAGTATTAATAAATAATTATACCATTAAACAAAACACTATACACTAATTTATTATGTGTTATATAAGGTAAATTTATTAATAAAAGTATTAATAAATATTATATATATTAGAATAGTAATAGTATAATATTTCATTGGAAACAAGACTGATCTTTCTTAAGAAAAGCTGAGATGGTGAGTGGTCTCTCTAAAGATCATCAAAAAGGAAAGGCTCTCCATGCAAGACTTGAGCTTGTCTTAGTTGTTTATAAAATACATGTAATATTTCCATACTTGAATCATAAATACTTCAAGGGCAGTGTTTTCTGCTACAATGCTTATCTTCTGAGTTACCTTTTTGCAAAATAGACTTTAATATTATTCCTAATTCTCTCAGTTAACATATTTTTCAGTACTAAATAAGATTGTGATAAAATTAAGATTTAATTATGTTCATTTAGCCAACAGATAGTATGTCAAAATTTAAAATATTTTTAAAAATATAAGGGGAGAAAATGGCTGTGTGCAACCTGGGAGAAGGTTCTTACCAGAACCCAATCATACTGGTACCCTGATCTTGACTTTCCACCCCTACAACTGTGAGAAATAAATTTCTACTACTTATTAAAAAAATAATAATGTAAAAATTCTAATTTTAGGGTTGCCTGGCTGGCTCATTCGGAAGAGTATAGGACGCCTGACTTCAGGGTCATGAGTTTGAGTTCCATGTTAGGTGCAGAGATTACTTACATAAATAAATATATTTTTTAAAATTCTCATTGTAAAAAGAAAAATAAATAACACTCCATACATAGAAAACAGATACAATTGAAAATTGGGATATGAACCATTATTTGTACATCAATGTTTATAGCAGCATTATTCACGACAGACAAAAAGTGTGTGGACAACAATCCAAATGTCCATCCACAGATGAATGGATGATCAGAATGAGATATATACACACAATGAAATATTAACCTTGAAGACTTTATGCCAGGTGAAACAAGCCAGACAAAAAGGACAAATGTTGTATGTTTCCTCTCATACAAAGTACCTGGAGTAATCAAATGCCTAGAGATGTATTATGTGTATTAATTTGAAGTATATGAAATTGCCATTTTGGAAGGTCAAAAACATCCAAATGTATACTATTTTTTCCAGTTCAACCTAATATGTAAAGAAAGGAACACCTCATCATTAAGGAAATTGAAAAATATATTCAAATATAAAGAAATATTATATATATGTTTATGTTACATAAGTGCCATGAAATGAAGGACTGATTCTTTTTGTTTCTGCCGTATCCCACTGCTTGGTAGGTAGGTAGGTACCATTTCAGTTTTGAAGGGCTGCTGTAGCAAATTACCACACAGCGGGTGGCTTAAAGCAACAGAAGTTGATTCTGTCACATGTCTGGGGGATAGGAGTGTGAAATTCAGGAGTCACTGTGGCCATGCTCCCTCTGCAAGCCTCTATGAAAGAATGCTTCCTTGCCTCTTCTAGCATCTGGTGGCTGCCAGCCATTGTTGGCATCCCTTGGTGTGTGTGGCAGCAACACTCTACTCTCCGTTTGCCATGTGAACAATATGGCTATCTTGCCTCTGCGTGTCCCTCTAAATTTCCCTCTTCATACTAGGACACCAGACCACTGGGTTAGGGTTTGTCCTAATTCAATATGACCTTACCTTAACTTGATTCCATCTACAAAGACGCTATTTCCAAATAAAGTTACATTCACAGGTAATGGGAATAAGCATTGGATGTATCACTTTCTGGGGGTGCAATTCACCTTGGTTCAGGTACTCGACAAAATATTTGGTGAGTTGAAGAGAAGAAAATTTATGAATTGAAGTTAGAATTTTAGAAGTTCTCAGCATCTGCTATTATAATTTTACAGTTGTTTATTAGAAACAAATTTTTTTTAAAGATTTTCATTTATTTGAGAAAAAGAGAGCAACAGAGAGCACAAGCAGGGGGAGTGGCAGAGGAGCAGGGAGCCCAATGTAGGATCATGACCTGAGCCAAAGGGAGATGCTTAACCAACTGAGCCAACCAGGTACCTGAGACCAAATTCTTTTTGTCTGCTGAATTTATTAGATGTCTCTATCAGATTCTCTCCATCATCTCCCCTCCTTCAGCAGTGACTGAGAGTATTTCATAAACTGTGGCTTTTGTAAAGTTTTTATTGATTTGCACATATGACATTGTGGTGTGTGCAGCTTATCTCAGTTTTGAAGAGATATTTGAATTTATAAAATCCCAAGAGAAAATAAATAACTAGAATACTTTAAACTTAAAACCTAATATTATTTATTTATTTTTTAAAAACCTAATATTATTAAAATTAGGCCATCTTAATGGGCTAAAGCTATTATCATACCTATCATAATAAATTATTAGTTTGACTCATACTTTTCATTTGGTAATAAATATATTTCCCAAGCAGAATTACAACAGCTCTGCTGTTATTTTTTTTAAAATACCATTTGTACTTTTATGGTTATTTATCATTTAATTTTTAAATTAGTCATAAAGTTCAAGTAATTAAAAAGTAAAAGTTACCCCTCAAGTGAAGTTTTCCAATGTTACAGGAAATAAGAAATAAGAATAATTGTTTATTATAAGCAAGCAAAAGAAAATAAAGATGGAAAATAAAAATATTTTTTAAAAACACATAGATTTTGGAAGTAGAAAGCATTCTCTTATGAGGTTAATACATGGGGTCAAACTATAATAAAAGGAAGTGAGGTCATTCAAACATCATCATCACTCAAGAAAATAAGCCTCAGAAAGGGTAAATTATTTAGCTAAAGGAAGAAAAAAAACTTTCACTAAATATATTTATATTAACTGGGGAGATGAGTATAACCGTATGATGTGATACCATTTATTTGTGACTCTGATTCAGATTGTTCTCCTGACTGAAAAGAGACCAATATATTTTCCTGGATTATTGATGGCGACTTTTTCTTTTTCTTTCCAGTGGTGAAAATAACGTCTCATTTTTCTTATGTGATAGTAATCAGATCTTCATTGTTTTAATCCACTACCAGCTATCAGATAAAATACTGAGGAGTCCATAATTCAAAGTTATGAAATTTTTGTGCCTTCCAGACTTTGCGTTTATGCTATCTGCTGAATTTAATATATTTTCTTTGGTTCATCAAGTTCCCTTGTGTATTTGTGGGGTCAAGTACTTTATTTCAGAAATGAATAAATGTGAAATAAGTCAAGCAGAGTCAATTATCATATGGTTTCACTTACTTGTGGAGCATAAGGAATAACACAGAGAACATTGGGTGAAGGAGAGGAGAAGTGAGTTGGGGGAAATCGGAGTGGGAGACAAACCATGACAGACTGTGGACTCTGAGAAACAAACTGAGGGTTTTGGAGGGGAAGGGGTGGGGGTTGGGAGGGCCTGGTAGTGGGTATTAAGGAAGACACATATTGCATGGAGCACTGGGTATGGTGCATAAACAATGCATCTTGGAACACTGAAAAAAATAAAATAGGGGCACCTGGGTGGCTCAGTGGGCTGGGCCTCTGCCTCCCACTCAGGTCGTGGTCTCGGGGTCCTGGAATTGAGCCCCACATCTGCTTCCCTCTTTCTCTCTGCCTGCCTCTCTGCCTACTTGTGATCTCTCTCTTTATCAAATAAATAAATAAAATCTTTAAACAAACAAACAAACAAAAATAAATAAAATAAAATTTTTTAAAAAAGAAAAAAAGAAATGAATAAATTAGCTTAAAAACTTAAAGAGCTTCAAAACAAATTATGGTCTTATATCTGTGTCTGCTTTTGGCTCTTGTATAAGAGACAGTATATGTTGAAAGAGCTCTGGGAGATGCTAGAAGATTGTATAACATGTATACATAGTGCTACACATGAGACTTGGTAGAAAATAAAGGTCCAGTAAAACATTTTGGCAGGCTCTGTCTCTTGGTGTCCTGAAATTTCCATTTCATCTCCATTAAAATCATCAAATCTGATCTTTCCCAGAGAAAGGACAAAACCTCTAGTCTGGCAACTCCTTCAATAATAAGGCCTTTCAATCTGTCATTATAAATATATATAAGTATATATATTTATAATATATAAATATATTATATATAATATATAATACATATAAATAAATATATAAATATATATTATATATAATATATATTTTAAAGTCATCATATTAATTTGATAATCTTTAGAATAATTCCTGAGAATATTTCAAGTTATTGAAAATTCTTCAGTGCCCCCCGCCTTTTTTTTTTTAAGATTTATTTATGTATTTGAGAGAGAGAGAGGGAGAGAGTGTGCACACATGCGTGAGGCAGGGTAGGGCAGCTGGGGGGAGAAAGAGAGAGTCTTAAGCAGACCCCATGCTGAGCCCAGAGCCTGACATAGGCCTCCATCGCAGGACCCTGAGATCATGACCTGAGGTGAATTGATGGTCTAAAACCCCCAGGCAAGCCCCCACCCATTGTAATCATAATTCTAAACATCTTCTACAATGTTGAAGAAATGCTTAGATATTAGGTATTTCAAGTGCTTTGAAAGTCTGGTCTCTGTCATTCATCATAGTAAATCTTGTTATTTTGTAAATCTGGTTCATTATAAAGTGGTATCAGATTATTTAATTCCTCACTACACAGTTGTATTTCTTTTATAATGTTTTTGCTTTAGGCTGTTTCAAAACTTTGAATTTTTATAAAACTAAAATAATTTTCAAATGGCTCTTTTTTGAGTACTGTATTATTTGATATAAATTATTCTAAGTCTCTAAAATCCAATTTCCTCCTCAGCAAGATTTTTTAAACTTTCTTGATAGAGGAGTAAACGTAAAGGCAAAAATATTGTTTTAAACTGGAAAGTTGTATAGCTAATATATAACTTTTAAAAACAATTACAAAACAAAAATAAGATAAAAGAAATAAGGAGAAAGAGCTATTGAAAGAACCATGTTTAGTAAGTTAGCATTTACAAATGGACTACACCCTTAATGTAAGACAGTTACTTAAAAATTTACCCATAAACACAGATTTAGAAACTCTTTTTAGGCATTTTCTTCCAATTTTTTTATCATTTTTCTGAAAATGGAATATAACAGTATCTTTGTTATTTATTTTAAGCATTTACACTCAGTGAAAGCCTAAAAAGCTAAATAAGTTTGATTCCCAAAAGATAGAAAAAAAAATAAAAGCATTTCTGAAGATTTTACTTCTGGAATGGAAATTTTAACATTTTCCATTTTATTTTATATCTTGCATATTAAAACTGCAAATCCTATTATTTACATCAAATTCTCATCCAATTCATTCAAAATGTGCTAGGAGCAGAAAGGAGATATAATTCTAAGTTTACTTTCTAAGTTACAGAGGTGGTTTTCTCCCAAGTTCAACCGGCTTTTCCTAAAAGCCTATGATTGTTTCCTGAGTTATGCTTAATATCATACATAATCAATTAGCATTATTACAATTATATCAAAAGTACAGAGATGTTAAATACCTTGCTGAAGTGAAAAATGAGTCAGAGACACAGCTCTGTCTAGGTGTTGTCACTCTGCCTCCCAGGATCCTCTAACTGCATTCAGAATTTGTAATTACTTCTCTCTTATTTGATTAGAAATAGAGACAATGTTGATTCTGGCTTTAATCCAGAAACAAATAAATGAGGAAATCAGTTTAACTGGAAAGAAAGCTAAAAACAGAGATTCAATGACACAGTACCAAATATTTTCCTGTTTTCCCTCCTATTTGTATGAATTTTCATGAAAGATCTAATAATGTATCTTCATGAAAATACATCTTTGATTTTTTAAAACTCTTATATTTGTGCTTATCTGGAGAATTTTTGTACTTGAACTTGGTAATGCTCACTTGAAGACTAAGTAAACCAAAGTTCAGTTGAAGATTTGCTTTATAGTACTAATGATAATAAAGTTGTACCCATAAAGATATGGGTTAAAATGTCATTTCTACTACAATATGGAGAAAAGCCTAATATTTTTAGTTATAAAAAATGTGGCAAGCTAATAATTGCCAAGATGAAATGGCCAGTTTAGTTAATCTTTAAGAAAAATAAAAATTCCCTGAGGTGCAAAATTACAAAATTTATGTGTATGCATCAATTACACCCCGAACGAGTTGTTCCTTTTGTTTTAAACTCTAGAGGATTTTCGAATGTGTAACACTCAACTTGTTAGTTCCACTGGTTGAGTAATAGTTTCAGACTGGAAATCCAGGTTTATCACTTCTTTTTTTGTTCTGATGTAACGGAAGCTTTTGTTTGCTATTCGTTCTGTGATCCTTATTTATTAACTCAGATTCCAGTAAAATATGGAAGTTGTGTTTTCTTTCTGTTGTTTGTTTTCTGCACTCAAATATTGCCAGTGTTTGACCTTCCCATTAAACTTTTTCCTGCCACTCACTCAGAAATTGTAAGTTTATGAAGAAAAAGCTAATCCTGATGATTAACTGGAAAGAAAAACAGGTTAAAGTTAAGGGGGAGGCCATTTAGAGGTGTGGCTTATATTGAGCTGAAGACAATCAAGGCTCAAAAGACTCAAGAAGAACTATTCACCGTCCCTTTAACTGCTTAAAAGAATTTAAAAAGAGGGTCTGTACCAGGAGAGACTTAATACCAAAGAGAACTTTTTGTCGAAAAGACATAACTGGGGGCTCCTGGGCAGCTCAGTTGGCTAAGCATCTGCCTGTCTCACGTTATGCTCCCTGCTCAGTGGGAGTATCTGCTTCTCCCTCTTCCTCTGCCCCTCCCCCACCCACCTGGGTTGTGCATGTGCTCTCTCTCTCTCAAATAAATAAATAAAATCTTAAAAAAAAAAGAAAAGAAAAGGAGAAGAAAGAAAAGAAAGACATATCTGCATGGCATGGCAAACATTTCTTTATCAAACTTTTGCCCTCTTCATCTTCCAGTGGCTTTTCTTCCTCTCCTTTTGAAGCAAGAAACCACCATCTGCTATCAACTGCCTGTCTGCCTTTCGGGTCTCTGTCTTTGGGGTTCTTATACATACAAAGTTTGTTTCTCTCCTGCTATTCTGTCGTATGTTAATTTAATTATTAGAATAGTCAAAGAACATAGAAGAGTTGAAAGGAAAAGTCTTCCTCCCTGACAAAGTGATTTACACACACAGGAGAGGAAATTATACATTCATAATTGTAGAGAATTCAAGCTGCTGGCATTAAATGTCAAAAACAAAAGTATGGGGCGCCTGGGTGGCTCAGTGGGTTAAGCCTCTGCCTTCGGCTCAGGTCATGATCTCAGGGTCCTGGGATCGAGCCCCACATCTGGCTCTCTGCTCAGCGGTGAGCCTGCTTCCCCCTCTCTCTGCCTGCCTCTCTGCTTACTTGTGATCTCTCTCTCTCTCTGTCAAATAAATAAATAAAATCTTTAAAAAAACCAAAAAAACAAAAGTATGGGATTATTTGGCTGATTTGATAATTACCCCAGTGGTAAAATGAAATATTTTGAAATACAAACCTATTCTTTCCTCCTTCTATCCCTTTTACTGTCTTTCCAGTCAGGCATTTAAAAAGCCCTGTGCTCACAGCATCAGAGAAGGGACTGTAGTAGCCATAACAATGGGTCTCACATGTGGCACACTTATGTATCAGACATGGGAAATACAGAAACCCATTCAGCCACAACAGCCTTATGAGCAGATACTGTTATCATCTCCCTTTTACAAATGAGGAAACCAAGGCACAAAGGTTTAAGTAACTTGTCCAAGGTCACACAAGTAGCACATGGGGGAGCCAGGATTCGAAGGCACTTGGGCTGAGAATCTGTGCTCTTCACCATTAAAGATGGATAATGCTGTCTGTTGAGGAGTAGGCTAGACTCATTGCCTCAAGAAACACCTCGAAAAAGCAAATCAGACAATAAGGACAGAATCTAGGGTCAATGTTCTCTAGAAGCATGACAGTCACTGAGCTTGCTAGGAGAAATATTATTTCTTTAGTGCAAAGATGCATTGATAGAACACAGGGGAAGAATTGTAAATAGGAGAAATCAAATTTGGTAACTGGCATAACTGTACCAAACCTATAAAATGAGAGTGGGACCTGAGACCACTGGCTGGAAGATGTGTGAGGAAACGCTATAAGAGGAGCAGATTGGATTCAGTGTTGGAGATGGACCAAAACAGGAAAGGTTGGCATGTAGACGTTAGGCACAGTTTTAAATTTTGCTTCACACAGCTACTTAACAGAATAGTGGTGTTATTAAGGTTGACATCTTAAATTCTCTTGTCTAAAAGTTGGATTTTAGGCACTTACCCTAAATATGATTAGTTTCCTGGGAACTAACTTACATTCAACAGTTTCCCAAGGGATATATAGAACAGAAAAGCTAACACATTAATTTAGAAAAAGAGAATTGTTTAGTAAGGTGATCTGCTTAGTAATTTGCACAGAAGATTCCTCATAGATGGGCAAAATCTCTCTGGAGAGCAAGTCAAAAGTAGTTTGGGTGCACAAAGAACATGGATAAAGGCTATTGGATAATCTCAGAGGCTTTTTTGTTTTGTTTTGTTTTTCAAAGTAAAGTAATTAGATATACTTTTCTTCTCAGGCCTGAGAATATTTCCACTGGACAACAGGTACAGTTGCAGCAAGATCAGGTCACTCTGGCTCCTGGACAGGATTAGATGAGCATTGACAAGTTCTCTCCTCGTCTTTTGGAAGACCTTATTCAGAGAACTCTCTGAATTCATACATCAGTTATAGCATAATTGTCATCCAAACTCTCTGAACCCTGGATTGTGTCTGCTGAATTGGACACTTGCCCACTACCTGATACCTGACCCAGTCCCAGAGGGAAGGTTTAATTCCAGCTCTCCCCATCTCCAGTCCACTCAAGGCTGGAGCAGTGAACATGTCTGTTCTAGCCCCATTATGAACTAAACTCAGACAACTGATCTTACTCAGACAACTGATCTTACATGGGTGCTACCAGCACATATTTCTGTTGGTTATATTTTCCAACCTTACTCCCAACTCAGGGAGATGTAACCTTTATGGAACTTTCAAAACTGTGTGCTCTCAATACAATGATCACTTCTTAAACTCAAAACATGCCTTTTACTGAAATACTTAGAGTGGAGCATATCAAGGAAAAAGGTTGTCAAGAACTGTCTTCATTCAGGCAACTAACAGAGCATTCTCTGGGGAAGGTAGTAAAACTTCCTAAAATGTTAGTTTAGGTGTCATCTCAGACAGAGTCTTCAAAGAATACAAAACTTATTCACACAGAGCATTGGTCTGAGAAATTTCCATAGAAAAGCATTTTAAAATTAGTAAAACTAATTTTATCTATATAACTAGTGAAAACTTAAAATTAATGGATACTAAGTAAATAGCTTCTGAAATAATTATTCCACGCCATTCAGTATGTATGGTATAGTCAAAAGAGCGGAAACAATTTACTGAAAATTGAGAGAACTGCATTGTCATGGCTCTTTTGACTTCAATTTTCTTATTTGTAAAACAAAGCTATTAGATAAAATAGTCCCTAAAACCTACTTCCACTTTTAAATCTTCTTTCTTTTTATGATTTTATTTATTTATTTGAGAGCGAGAGAGCGAGAGAATGCGTGCATGGGAGTGAGTGGTGGGAGGGTGGGGGTTGGGGGGTGGCAGTGGTGGTGGTGGCCGGGGAGGGGAGGTAAGCATAGGGAAAGGGACTAGCTAACTTGCACTGAGCTCAGAGCCTGCCTCAAGACTCAATCCCACAACCCTGAGATCATGACCTGAGCAAAAATCAAGAGTCAGAAGCTTAACTGCACCACCCAGGTACCCCTAAATTCTTCTCTTTTGCCCATTTGTTATTATCTACAAGGAAACTCCCTAGAACATAATGGGGATTGAAGTTTTGTATCAAAGTTAGGGGAGTTCATGTATAACTAGGCAATATTGACAAATACATGTGATGGGTGAGTCAACTAGGTTGAAGTTGAGACTTGGAAACAAAGTCCTCTAAGTTAGGGACCCTTTCACAGCTCCTCTGTGGCTCTGAGCAGACAGTGACAAAGCTACTATAATTATCAAGTTGGAAAACCCAAAAATAGTATTTTTTTAAATCTAGTAAAACCTTTTTTAAAATTGAAATATAATTGATACATAACATTATACAACAGAAAACGCTTTTTATCATGTAAAAATATTGTTGCTCTGTTCCTGGCCAGCTCCTAATGTTCTGGGACCATTGTCCATTCTGGGACCATGGTGGAGCCTTGAAATACTGCTGTTGCCACCAGGTAGATTTCAAAATGGAGATGGTGGTTGTGGGAAAAGACTACTTTGTCCTTCTCCTTCCCTAATCTATACTAGACTTGGTCATAAGCCCCTTTCTGAAGCCCCAACACAAGCCTTTAACAGCTTGCAATGTTTGCAAAACTGTTCTGAAAGTTGGGGATAATGGAAGGAGATTTCAATGCTGAGGAGGCACATGTAAACAGGGATAATAACTATGACAATTCTCTTCTCCACAGAAGTCCCCCATGAATCTTCTCTCATTTTACCCACAGACTCAAACTACTCCCATATTGAAGGGGCTATGTAATCTCCCATTACAGAAGTATCCTTGACCACAGCCTATCCTAACTCCTCTTCTTCTTCTTTTTTTTTAATATTTTATTTATTTATTTGACAGAGAGAGATCACAAGTAGGCAGAGAGTCGGGCAGAGAGAGAGGAAGGGAAGCAGGCTCGCCACTGAGCAGAGAGTCCGACTCGGGGCTCGATCCCAGGACCCTGGAATCACGACCTGAGCTGAAGGCCGAGGCCTTAACCCACTGAGCCACCCAGGCACCCCTCCTCTACTTTGTCATAAGAAGGGGGGGGGGAAATTCTCTCTTCCCAGCCAATCAAGTCATAATCACTGGTGATACAGCTACGCCCACATTAAAGAAAACCATTTATAGGATTATGCAGAGAAATTTTGCTTTTTATATCAACAAATTTCCCCTTCTAGAATATAACATAGGCTGTAGTTTGTATAATAATAGCTCATTAAGGTGTCACCCACCAAGACAAAGAAGTTTTCTCCCAAAGATCAATATGGGTCTGCCCCTACCTAAACAGAAAATTTTTACCAAAACCTTGTTAAAAAAGGATGGATTGACCATACACTTTATCTGTGCTCTCTCCATTTTTAAAACGACAGAGAAGAAATAAAAAGGCATAAACCTACAATGTCTATGCAAATAGAAATGATACATGAGAAGATAAGAAATTACAACTTATTAGAAGAGGTTTTAGAGGAACCACAAAATTCAAGGGTAATTGTAAAGGCTGAAACGGGGGAGAGGGTGACAGAAGTGATGAAATAAAAAGAGAAATGCTTCCCATAAATGAAAGAGATGAAGTTGAAAGAGCCTATTTAGTGTCTAGCACAGTGAATTTTTTAAAAATGACAAAAAGCACCCATTCCTTTGGCATGGGTGTTCATGAGGGAATGGACATGAACATGCAATTGTGGGGTCTTAGTTCCTTGTTCATGATGGAATTTTGAACAGTGATAGTGAAAAGTTATGAAAAGCTTCCAGAAAGAACAAAGTCACATAAAAAGAACTAAGACTCATAGTAGCATCATGCTTTTCCATAGAAAGAATGCCTTTAGAATTCTGAGGGAGTTTATACTTTCCCAAACAGGACCCCACAAGGTCAAGCTAGCAATCAGGTGTGAAGACAGAATAAAGACAATTTAGACAAGCAAGAAATAAAACAAACAAAAACCCTACCTTTACACAGTCTGTCTGAGAAAGACTCGGACAATATCTAGAAAAATAAGGGCAAAGAGCAAGAGTAAGATAAGGAAAGGGAACCAAGAAAAATGTGGGGGAAGCTTTGTAATTTGTCAGCTTGGCTAGGCTAAACATTTCCCAGAACTCCTTTTCCTTTGTTTCCCTAGGGTTGGCCACACTTGAGATTCTCAAGGTAGCTTCGGAGGGCAGAAATGAAGGCACCTGTCTTCATGGCTCTCCTGTGCTGTTGCCTACCAGTTGGGTCATCCTGTTGACAAAAGATTTCAGTCAGGTCAACAAGTGCTCTGACTTCCCCTGAATCTTCCTTTAGCTCAGGACAAAGCATTCAGCTCCTATGGGACACACACATCACCAAGGTCAGAGACGGTACGAACTGATACAGGTTTCAGTCCATTTTCCTGAGCTCCACCTCCTGGGCCCAGTCATCTGTCCTTCTCACTTACCTGCCCTGTACACTTTAAGCTTCAGCATCATATGTGGAAAAAGGGGCTTTTAGAGACTTCTTCACCAAGCCCCCACAAATTGCATAAGATTGTCCCTTATATATTTTAGAGGCTCTGCTTTTCTGATTGAACTATAGCTGTTACAGGATCCCAGTTAAGAAACTCAAATTCCTGAGAAGGAATTTTCCAAATACAGTTGTCTCCTGAATAACTCTGTCCCAGAATCCTGTGTTTTTTTTGCTCAAACCTGCTCACTCCCTAGGCCTGTTACACAAAGCATGTAAAAACTAATATTGGCAGACATTTAACAGGTCCCTGAAAATGTGTAGCTTCAAATTGTATCCTTCCTTGCACGCTAGTTAAGATAAAATGAAATGCTTATTCTTGACTCACCTTTTCAGAGGTTTCTTGTCTACCTGAAATTTTTTCCGTTTGGTATCTAACCAAGTTTAAATTGGTTCCTAACACAGAAAAGTGCAAAAGATGTTTCTTATTCAATTTTTTCCCCTGCAAAGAGTAAAAAGAGCTCTGACTAAGGAACGCTTGTTTTTCTTTCAACATGTATGCAAGAACTTCAGAATTGCATATATTATATACCTCTTAAAATAACATCTTCTTATTAAAGAAGAACCTTCTTATAAGATTACAGATCATTAAAGAACTGCAACCAAATAAATGTTAAATTCTAACAGAAAACAGATCTTTTTACACTTAACACATGTAGAAGAAATTCAGCTTTGTTGTGGAAAATATGTAGGAGAAAAAAAGAAAACAGAAGTTGATGTTAAGTAAAGTCATATTTTAAAATATGCTTTTCCATATGGGAGACATGGGCAGTAACACAAGATGTCTTTCATTCTGCTCCACAGTAGGACTTCTCTGCTTTCTTTGATAAATTTGTTGTAAATCTCTTTCACTCATCCACATAAATCTGATCTTGATGTGTGCTGTTTTTATCCCCTAGGTTTTAGATTCTTTAAATATTATCTTTATCTCCTCTTAAAACATTCTCCCATTAATTGGAAAACACGTGATGATCCATACTTGTATGACCACATCTAAAAGTGGAATTCCCAGGGTTGTTAACTATTCTGACAAACTTTCTGGACACTAGCAGAGAATTTAAAAATATACATTTGACAAAAATGTATTTGCATATTTGAATTTAAAATTTGTCCTCATTTTTTACTCACCTTTTCTTATTTTTTCTTAGAAAAAATAAGGCCACCTCAATATAATGCCCTGAGATATAGTTCCTTGCTTTCACTTCAAAATAACTGTACATCTGCTAAGGAGAAAGAAAAGTTCACTGTGCACAATTACAGACATTCCGATTCATTTTTTTGTTAGCCCACACATGGCTGATTACAGAGAACTTATGTTTCTGTATGTATATTTGAGATCAGAAGCTGGCATATTAAAATTTTAAAATTTTACACTTAAAAAGTTTACATTTTATACTTGGATTACTTTACCACTCACCAGGACTACATCAAAAACAAAGGAAGAGGAGTCAAGATAGTGGAGAAGTAGCTGGCTGAGACGACATCAGGTAGCAGATCAGCTACATAGCTTATCAAACCATTGTGAACACCTAAAAGCCAACAGGAGATCGAAGAGGAGAAGAGCAACAATTCTAAAAACAGAAAATCGACTACTTTCCGAAAGGTAGGACCAGTGGAGAAGTGTATCCAAAGCGATGGGAAGATAGATGGAGGGGGGAGGGGCTAGCTCCTGGCAAGCGGTGGAGTAACGGAGCACAAAATCAGGACTTTTAAAAGTCTACTCCACTGAGGGGACATTGCTCCAAAGGCTAAACCAGGGTGAAGCCTACACGGGGTCAGCGTGGCCCCAGGTCCCACGGGGTCATAGAAGGACCAGGGGTGTCTGAGTGTCTCAGAGCTTGCAGGTATTAGAGTGGGGAAGCCGGCCACAGAGACAGAGCTGAGGAGTGAGCTCTCAATTCAGGGTTACCTTGAACTGGTCACAGGCTGGGTGAGCTCAGAGTGGCCGGAGGCCAGGGAGACAGGAGTGATTGAGTGATTTTCTCTGAGGGTGCACTGAGGAGTTGGGCCCTGAGCTCTCGGCTCCTCCAGGACCAAGATTGGGAGGCCGCCATTTTCATTCCTGTCCTCCAGAACTCTACGGAAAGCGTTCAGGGAACAAAAGCTCCCGAAAGCGAACCCAAGTGCATTACTTAGCCTGGCTCCTGGTAAGGCTGGTGCAATTCAGCCTCAGGCAAAGACACTTGAGAATCAATATAACAGGCCCCTCCCCCAGATGACCAACAAGAAATCCAGCCAAGACCAAGTTCACTTACCAAGGAGAATAGCAGAATTCCAGAGGAGTAAAAGGCAAACCATGGAATTCATGGCTTTCTCCCCATGATTCTTTAGTCTTGCAATTAATTAATTTTTTTTAATTTTATTTTTCTTTTATTTATTTTATTTTTATTTTTTCTTCTGCTAAATTTTTTTTAACTTTTACCCTTTCCTCTTTTAACATTTTTTAACTAGTTTATCTTAACAATACCTGTCATAAAAAAAAAAATCTTCTTTGGATCTTCATTATTATAGTCACATTTTATCCTTTGTTGTATCTAACTTTATTTTTTTTATACACATAGGGTTTTTCCTTCTAAAAAACTTGGGTTACAACTTCTTTAATAGATCAAAATATACCCTAAATCTAGCTCTGGGCTTGTTCTAGTCTCCAGCCCGAGAAAATTCTCTCCAGTTTCTTTTTCTTTATTCTCCAAACCAACTTACTTTATCAACTCCATTTTTACAAATTAAAAAAAATTTTTCTCATCTTTATAGGCATATTCCATCCCTTCATTGTGTTTACCCTTATATATGATTTTCATTCTTTAAAATTTTGGGAGATAGTTTCTTCTAAGAGACCAAAATACTCACAAAATTAAGTGGGCGACCCTGTTCTAGTCACCAGTCTAACATACATATTTTTTTCTTTTTTGTATTTTTTCTGTATTTTTTAAAAAATTTTTTATAAGGAACCAGAAAATACCTTGAATAGCCAGAGGAATATTGAAAAAGAAAGCCAAAGTTGGTGGCATCACAATTCCAGACTTCAAGCTCTATTACAAAGCTGTCATCATCAAGACAGCTTGATGCCAGTATGGTACGGGCACAAAAACAGACATATAGATCAATGGAACAGAATAGAGAGCCCAGAAATAGACCCTCAGCTCTATGGTCAACTAATCTTCAACAAAGCAGGAAAGAATGTCCAATGGAAAAAAGACAGTCTCTTCAACAAATGGTGTTGGGAAAATTGGACAGCCACATGTAGAAAAATGAAATTGGACCATTTCCTTACACCACACATGAAAATATACTCAAAATGGATGAAAAACCTCAATGTGAGAAAGAAATCCATCAAAATCCTCACGGAGAACACAGGCAGCAGCCTCTTAGACCTGCAGCAACTTCTTCCTAGAACATTGCCAAAGGCAAGGGAAGCAAGGGCAAAAATGAACTATTGGGATTTCATTAAGATCAAAAGCTTTTGCACAGCAAAGGAAACAGTTAACAAAACTAAAGACAACTGACAGAGTGGGAGAAAATATTTGTAAATGACATATCAGATAAAGGGCTAGTATCAAAAATCTATAAAGAGCTTAGCAAACTCAACACCCAAAGAACAAATAATCCAATCAAGAAATGGGCAGAGGACATGAACAGGCATTTCTGCAAAGAGGACATCCAGATGGCCAACAGACACATGAAAAAGTGCTCCATATCACTCGGCATCAGGGAAATACAAATCAAAACCACAATGAGATACCACCTCACACCAGTCAGAATGGCTAAAATTAACAAGTCAGGAAATGACAGATGCTGGCGAGGATGCAGAGAAAGGGGAACCCTCCTACACTGTTGGTGGGAATGCTAGCTGGTGCAACCACTCTGGAAAACAGCATGGAGGTTCCTCAAAAAGTTGAAAATAGAGCTACTCTATGACCCAGCAATTGCACTACAATTTACCCTACAGATACAAACGTATTGATCCAAAGGGGCACGTGCACCTGAAGTTTATAGCAGCAATGTCTACAATAGCCAAATTACAGAAAGAACCTAGATGTCCATCGACAGATGAATGGATAAAGAAGAGGTGGTATATATATAGATATACAATGGAATACTATGCAGCCATCAGAAGAAATGAAATCTTGCTATTTGCGACGATGTGCATGGAACTAGAGGGTATTATGCTTAGTGAAATAAGTCAATTGGAGAAAGACAACTATCATATGATCTCCCTGATACGAGGAGGTGGAGATGCAATGTGGGAGTTTGGGGTGTAGGAAAAGAATAAATGAAACAAGATGGGATCAGGAGGGAGACTAACCATAAGAGACTCTTAATCTCTCAGAACAAACTGAGGGTTGCTGGGGGGAGGGGGGTCGGGAGAGGGTGGTGGGGTTATGGACATTGGGGTGGGTGTGTGCTGTTGTGAGTGCTGCAAAGTGTGTAAACCTGGCGATTCACAGACCTGTACCCCTGGGGCTAAAAATACATTATATGTTTATAAAAAAATTAAAAAATTAAAGAAAAAACTACCTAATGAATAAATCTTGGAAAATGTTTTCTTTATCATACAGAATTCCCCATATCAGCGAATAAATATTAGATCGGTGAAAAATAAAAAGGATAGGGACCTGACTGACATGTGCATGACACAAGAGTGTACACTAACGTGATCCTCTAATATTAAAGTGCTTTTTCCCTGCTTCCCTCTTAGAGATATTGAGGGAAAATTCTAGAACTTTTAGAGTAGACCCCTTGTTCCTACCTCCAGCAATGAAAGGTTATGATATATTAAGGGTCAATTTCAGAGTGATTCACTTATACTGGTTTTTGTTTTGTTTTTGCTTTTAAGCTAAAGAAATAAACTTTATCCAGCCATCTCAAGAAAAAAAAATGGATTTATTAGAGGGATGCTGAATTAAGTTACAGAATCAATAAAAGGTTGCTGCAAACAAGCTGAGGGATGACAGAATAAGGACAGCTCTAAAAACCTCAACAACAACAGGAGTTCTTCAGTTTACTCTGTAGCAGACAGCCCTTAAAATGTTTTAGTTTCAATGGAAATTTAGCCTCTGTGTTTTTCCATACAAATTCCACCTCCTTAGGAGAAAGAATCCAATTAGCCCAGTCACCTATATTTCAGATTACGTGTAGACATATAACACCCACGCATCCAGGCTATATCTCTACTCTCTTGTCGGCAGATGATGGGTCAAGGGGTTGAGATTCTTGCCAAACATGACTGTTGTAACTTTCCTAAGTAAGGAAAGCTCCCAGTATGCACTATTCTGTTACCCAATTAGGGAATTTAAAGAATAAAGAAAGGAGGATCTACCCAGTTTGGTAGAAGATTGTCTTGTTCAATGAAGATGCCTGACAAGCCTAATGTCTACTGCCCCTTGACTATTTTCACCAATGAATTAACCACATTATACGTACCCATTTGTTATCATTGAGAGTGTATATATGTGTGTATGCATGTGTGTATATATATAGGGGTGTATATGCATATTCCAGTCCTCTCTTTGCCTACTCCAATAATTTCTATGTACCCTGTCAGAAGGACATAGGACTCCCCTGGGGACCTGTCGTTCCCCAGCCCCATCCACCTAGACTGCATGTTCCCCTTTGTGTTTCGTTGTCTTACACTGTGCATAACTATATTGTGTACTGGAGTTTCTCTCTGTGCTAAGAGAGATCAGGGACTTGTTTTCCTGTTTCTATACCAACAGCATCCAGCATATACATACCATACAATAGCAGTTCAGGAACATTTATTATTCATGGAATAACAAAATTCCTGCAATAAAAATCTGTAGCGGCATACAATATAAATATTCAAACTTGATAATTTGATCAAACTTCATAATTTACATGTACTGCTTACTATAGGTCTCAATACACAGAAGACATGCAATAAATTTTTGTTTCCTTCTGTCTTGAAACAAGATCAGGACTGTGAGGCAGCAATAGAGACACACAGATAATTAATAGTTTTCTAAAGATTGCTTATAAAGATTACTAATTTAGGGGCGCCTGCGTGGCTCAGTGGGTCAAGCCTCTGCCTTCGGCTCAGTTCATGATCTCAGGGTCCTGGGATGGAGCCCCGCATCAGGCTCTCTGCTCAGCGGGGAGCCTGCTTCTCCCTCTCTCTGCCTGCCTCTCTGCCTACTTGTGATCTTTTTCTCTGTCAAATAAATGAATTAAAATCTTTTAAAAAAATTACTAATTTAGGTGGGAAGGAAGAAAGTGATTTTTAAATAATATGTAATTGTTTGGGAGATAGAGAAGCAATGAGTACAGTTGGAAACAATACTCTGCTCCTAAAATCATTTTCTAACATTCCCAAATTCACTCATGGTTTTAGCGGAACAAGAATTTCACATTCCAATAAAGAAAGGTAACAGAAACCTCTACTTTAATCTATAATGAAAGAAGAACTTGAAGCAGCACAACATTGTTACCGAGAAAAACTTGAAAATTTAGATAATATTTTAAAAAATAATTGAATTGTTTAGACAGATACTGAAGTACTTTCAGTACCTGAAGCATCAGGGAGTTACTAAGGCAGCCAGGACCCAAGGGGTCAGACCGTGTAGAGAAGAAAGCTACCCTTACTCATCACACAACAAATGTGCATTACTCTTCCTGCCTCTCTTTTTTTTAAAGAAACTATGCATCAAGGCAAAAAACATGGAAAAGTGCACAAATCATTAGCGTACAGCTTCATGAATTTCTTCAAACTAACTTTTTCTGTAGTGTTTACATGCTGGTGATTGATTTTTTTTTTTTTTTTTTTTTTAGTTTTTTGTGTATCTCAAAATATTTGTGCCTGAGATTCTGAAAGGGGTTTTGCTGCATGTTTCATCCTGGTTACTCCACTGTCCTCTCACTTACATTGTTCCCAACCAGAAATCCATTGTCATCCACATTCCTTTGTACATTATTTTCTCTTTATTTTTCATTTTCTTTAATGGAACTTCATCTGTCCATTAATAGTTTTCCAGCAAGCTGACTCTGAGATAGAGTGTTGCGCACAGGATGTTTAGGAGAGAGTGGTCCGTGATCGCTCGCTGTGGGAGGGAGAGGAAGGAAAAAGGACTGGAGGAAGGAAGAACCTATGTGGAGTTAAAATGGTTCATCAGAACTAAAATGATCCATTACAGGTTTCCTGCTTTGGGCCAAAATGGTTGGGCCTTCCCCCCAGTTGGATGGATCATTATGTGTGGGCTGCCCAAAAAACCAAAGAGAGACCTTGGCAGGAGATGGCTGTCCACAGCTGAGAGGATCCCTAAAGGGCCTGACTGCCCACATCAAGTAACAGGGCAACAATTTCTCCCATGAAGGGTGGATCTGGAGGTGGTATTTCACCATTTCCTCTACATCTGTGGATACAATTGCAGGAGTTATTCATTGGCTTTGGGGAGGAAAGCAGAGTCCAGACACTCTAAAGAGTGCCTATTGCTGAACCTTTCTGGTGAAACAGTGAGAAAGACTATTGGTTGCCTTTTTAAAAAGCTGTGATAAAATATACACAGCATAAAATTTATTATTCTAAGCATTTTTTCCCATTGTAATCATTTTTAAGTGTACAGATCAGTGGCATTAGCACATTTAAATTGTTCAACTATCACTATTACCCATTTCTAGAATTTTTTCATCTTCCCAGACTGAAAATCTGTCCCTGTTAAATATTAACTCCCTTTCTCCTCACCTGCAGACGCTGGCCACCACATTTGATTCTTTTTCTCTGGGAATTGGACAACACTAGCTACCTCATACAAGGGGAATCATTCAGTATATGTCTTGCTGTGCTTAATTTTACTTTACACAATGTCTTCCAGGTTCACTGATGGTGTTGCATGTGTCAGAATTTCTCTTCTTTTAAGGAGGAATAATATGTCATTGTATGGAGAGACTGCATTTTGTCTGTTCATCCATCTACAGACATTTGAGTTGTTTCTACCTTTTAGCTATTGTTAATAATGTCTATGAACACTGGTGTATAGATATGTCAGTTGCCCTTTAATTCCTTTGAGTGACTACTAAAAAATAAAAGAGAACAAGAGGCCAAAATATGAGCTATGAACTTCAATTGCTGAGATCCAGAGACAGATTTTGGTATTTGATCATACAGGCTAAGTGAGAATTAAAAAAACTGTTTTGCAAAGCAGGTAATTGTCTTAAAAAGATTTGTTCAGCTTCTAAAAGAATTAAAGTCCACAAGAAAATATCTGAACAATCTCATGTTCCCTGCACCCCAGCCAGACTGGATATATGCCATTTCCCAAACAAAAGCTGTACTTTCTGCTTCTGTGCCTTTGGCCATGGTGCTCATTCAGCCGCAGAAAGCTTTTCTCAGATCTGTGAGAGTCAACTTTAACCTGCAGGTCCAAGCACAGCAAAATGTCAATAAGTATGTTCCTGTTCTGAGATCGTTTTATTTAGCATCATTTTATTCCACTACTAAAGCTTATTTCAATATTTCTCCATATTTCTCAGTTTGTCCTTTAAATATTACATTATACATATTATAGCCAAGGATACTTGTGCATTCTAGATTATGAGGTTCTTATGGTTATTCGCTTATCAATGACCAGTCCTATGTCATCTGCAGTCAGTAGCAGCTCCAGCCAATGACCCTGTCTCATTACCTGATGAGATTTGCAGCTGGAATTTGTTATTCTTTTGTTTCCTGGCTTAAATTCCTCCTTTCCAATAGCAGCTCTATTTCTAGCTGAGCCTTCTCCATAACTTTTGGGGAAAATAATTCAGCACTTCCATAGCAGGAGCCAAAATGGCTAGATCTTTTCTCACCCCATCAGGGACACTGGTGGGCAGTGGGATAAGGAAGGTCAGTGCCTTCTCCAGAGAATTTGCACCTTCAGGAGAAACCCAAGGAAGGCCATTCATTCCAGAAAGAGCCAAGGCATCAGCATATTGGGCGGACACTTCAGGTAGTGACATGCTAGCTTTCCTCCTTGCTTTCTGTTACTTGGCTTTCTATAGCTATCTTAATTCTTATTTGTTCTGAAGCCTGATGTCCCAGGATGTCTTTTGATTCTCTGAGTCCCACATTCTCCAGTAAATTCCAAGAAATTCACTTTTGCCTAAGTTAGAATCCAGAAACCAACAAAGAACTCTAAAACATTACTACCTCCTTGTTCCTATTCATAACTCAACTTCCTGTCCTGTCTTGGCTGGTATCTATTTTCATTAAATGTGTATATATGGTATACACATGTGTATATGTGGTATCTATTTCATTAAATATACCACCTGTGTGTATGTGGTATCTATTTCATTAAATATATATATCCACATTTAACATATATATTAATATATATATAGAGAGAGACATATTTGTAGATGACATAGATATAGACACGGAGATATAGACATATATGTAGATGAAAATGTAGGTGATACATTAGACATAGATGAAGGAGTAGACATAGATATAATGTATCTGTCTTTTTCTCAAAATGAAGGGTCAGACTAAAAAACAATGGAAGCGAAGGAGAGCGACACACATCGACAGTTAGCTTCTACAGTTTCCATAGATCTCTCCTGAGAAGGTCCTTATGCTAGACTACTCATTTGATGACATAGCATGACTGGAGTAGACAAAGAGAAGAAAAATGCACAACTTGAATTTGGGCAACGATAAAGTGTGATTTGGCTGAAAAATCCCAAGACCTGGAATCAGAAAGCCTGAGATAATGTTCTAACTCACAATCTATTGAAATTGGGGTTCCCCAGAAGCAGAGAATGACACAAAAATTTGGATGCAAGTAATTTGCGTGGTGATTCCAGAAAGTGTAAGTGAGAAAATAGTGAAGTGAGTTGGAACAGGGAGAACGGCCAAGAAAGGCTGTCTTGTGAGTGGGCTATAGTAGACAAGTGGCCTCTGAGAAATCCACGTCAGAATTTCCCCTTCCTATGATCAGAGCCCTGGGGTATATATCTACCAGGGCCAGCCCCCCATTGCTGGAGAGTTGCTTCTGTACATATTAACTCCTCATGTTTTAGTCTGTTCCTTCCACCTGGGCTCTTAATCCCCCCTTTCTTCTTGAGAACAGCATTGCTTTAAGTACCTTCCCCTTTCTCACATTTAATGTCCCCCTGTCCTTCTAGTCTTGACCCCTTTCACCCGGTAAGCTTAATTCTTTTAAATTCTAGAAAATGAAAACTTCCCTTATTCCTGCCTCTATCTACCCTCCAATTTCTCTCTTTCTCTTTCCACTAAGCTTTGTAAAGAGGACAATCTACACTCACGGACTCCAGGGTCTCATTTCCTATTAACTTCTCAGCCAAAGCCAGTGACTCCTGACCCTTCCTTTGACTGTGACTGCTCATAACAAGGCTGCGTGTTTCCTCATAGAAGTTTCTCATTGATTCTCAGGCCCTCCTTCTTGCTCAAAACTTATTCTTCCATATGCTTTCATTAAACCTCTCTCTTAGTTCTCTGGGTGTCTTCCCAAGCTTTTCATCTTTCCTTTGTGGACTATTCTTGCTCTGCTAGTCCATTGAATGCTACTGTCTACAATTCCCAAATATTTAACTCCAACTCTTACTTGTCTCTGTAACTTCAGAATGTGTTTGTCCAAGAGCCCACTAGCTTCCAACTGAAGTCATTACGATGGCTTCATCTTCCCTCCCCCTCTTCCCTTGGAAAGGACAGAAGGAGTTGGTAAAAATACTATTTATTCATTTAACCCGTTTCAAAGCTTTATCAGACACCATTCCTCTCTCTCATCCCTCATTTTCTTCTTCAATAAGTCCTATTGATTCTACCTTCTAAATGCCAAACTTTTCATCAGCCTCATTGCCACTGACACTTAATTTATGTCTTCATCACCTTAGTGTAATCCACTGGTAACTTCTACTTGATTAATCTGCTTCCAGTTTTTTTTTCCATGCAGACTAACTCCTGCACAGTTCAAAAAAAAAAAAAGCAAATGTGACTACAACATTCCAACATTCTCCTACTTAAAAAGGTTTGGTGGTGCTCCATAATCGATAAGATAAAATCCAGTTTCTTTCCTGTGGTGAGCCAACCTCAGTGTGGGTTTCCAGAGGCAGTCACGTAGTCCCTGTGTTTAAAGCCAGTGGAGTATGGTGTGAATGTTTTGAAATCTATGCTAAAATGGGAGGACAGAATGGGATTCCGAAAACATGGAGGCCCAAGTTAACATTAGCACAAAGGTTTCTTTGTAAACTTAATAAGTATAAACATTTACAAATCATTTACTGTGAGCCAGGTACTATCTGAGCCATGTATTAATTCATTTAATCCTCACAACAGCCCTTAGAGATATTTTTATTTCCATTTTGTCAACGAGGTAACTGAGACATAAAGAGGGTGACGACTTGCTCAAGGTCACGTACAACAGGATTTGACCTGAAGTAGTCTGACCCTAGAAACATGCTCTTATCCACTTGCTACAGTGTTGCATTAGCTGTACAAGAAGCAGTGGGGTTGTCAGGCTTTAGTACAGGATTGCAGCCTGTGCAGAGATTTTGCTAATTAGAGTCAGAGAGTCAGCAAACCCAAGCTAGCAGGGACTGAGGATAACCTAAACCTGGACCAAAACATTAGAAGGAGAATCCTTGTCTCCCTATCTTCCCAGTGCCCTACAACTCTTCCATCTAACACACACACACACACACACACACACACACACAGCCCATGAGTCCATGAGAAGCTTCTGAGAGACCAGAAACAGAATCACCGCTGCCGAGGACAATAAAGGCCCCAGATCACGTGGGAATGTTTTCAAAAATGACAAGATGAGGGCAGTGTGGCAAAGAACAACAACAAACAGGACCTATCAGTAGAACGGGATAGGGTCTCTGTACCTCTCACCACTATGGGATTAGACTAAAGACTGGCTCCTCCGAACTAACTTAGCCATCCCCCCTCCATTATATTTATTTATTTACTTGAAAGACAGACAGAAAGACAGCACGTGCACGCATGAGAAAGAGACAGGATGGGCAGAGGGAAAGGGAGAAGCAAACTCCTTGTTCAGCAGGGAGCCCCATGTGGGGCTGGATCCCAAGACCCTGAGATCATGACCTGAACCTAAGGCAGTTGCCTAAGCAACTGAGTCACTCAGGCAGCCCTCCCTCCACTCATTCTTGATAATTGGGGGTGGAGATGTCAGGGGAATAGAGGTATTTCTTCTTATCATTTGTGCTAAGCAGGAGAGTGAAGAGTCTTATGCAACTGATTTTAGCATTCAAAGAAGACATAACTCTTTTAGAGTTCCATGCTAAGGAAATGGGTCCTATTAATCAGTGTAGAAGAGGAAGGGCATTATTTTAATAGTGGGTAGCGCCAGGATAAGCTAGAGGCAAGGGCATGAGAACAAAATTGTTCTGTTAATGAAGAATTAATGAAGAATTTAGAGTTTCCATGGGTAACCCCAAAGGAAAAGGACAAAAGGGGGGGAGTGAATGAGATGAGAATGGGGAGTAGGATCTGGCGAAAAAATGCATCCAAATGATAGGGAGTTGGGGAAGAGGCAGCCAGAGAGAAGTGCCATATTGTGGCCAAAGATCTTTAAAGAACAGGGGTGTCTGAATAGCTGTGGTATAAATTCTTCTTCCTCCTCCCCCATCTTATACCATTAACTGTGAATTTTCAGTGGAAAGCAGTATACCACACAGAGGGGCCTTGTTTCCATGGTATTTTGAGAAAATAAAGGGAAAGAGGTTGTGTTCTGCCTTGGGAATGATGTGGGATGGAGAAAAAGAACAGCCGAAAGAAGCTAGACTTGAGAGAAATCAAGAATTCAGCAGAAGCCGGAAATAATAGAAAAACAATAACTTGACACATTCTAGAAGATGTCAGCATATGAAATTAAGTTTCCTGTTCTGTATGTGATAGAGGCATGGGCTACCCCAACAGCTCTGAGGACTTGGAAGCACTCAGGTAGCTGACATTTGAGCTACGGAAGTAAAGTGGAATATGTTTCTTAGGCCCCAAACTTACCTGTGGAAGATGAATGTAACTCTTGTTTTTCTGATTGGATTTCAAGACTCTATTTGATAGGCTTGGAGAGACCTCATCTCTCTCTTGATGCGCTAGGTCAGATGGTTACAGTCTCTCTCCTCCCAGGGCACCATGTGACTTCCCGGGCTTGTGGTGGGTGAGCCTTGTGGAGTGCCACTGTAAGCACCCATCCCTACTGCAGCCATGGAGCCTTCTAGGCTCCCCGTCATAGAGCCCCACAGCTTGCACCTTCCTCCTCTTCCCTTTCAGAGATGCACCCAAAAGCATAAAATTCTTTGAATTTTTCATCAGTTCTTCCTCTTACCACCAATTGTGAGGAGTGGGAACTGCTCTGACTGATTTTCTGAAGGTTGTATCCTTTGTTCCTGGTATTAGCGGCTGCGACAATCCTTGGTGGAGGCAACACAGGGCTGCAACTAGCCAGGATAGAGGTAGGGTGGGGTGTGGTAAGGAACAGAATATGTAAGAAAATAGTATAAATTAATACCTGCAAATGTTGTTCAGTTACATTTGCTTTATAGCCTCCCTTTCTTATTAATTGAAACTACTCTTTGTAAAATAACCCTCCTGCAAAGTAAGGAAATTACATTTTCCTTCATTGCTAATCTCTCCTTCGATCTTTCACTAATTATCTAAAAACTTCCTATGTTGAGTACTCCACATAAGGTGTCAGCAAACTATGGCCCATGGGTTAAATTGGGCCCACTGCCTGGTTTTTTTTTTTTTTTAAGATTTTATTTATTTATTTGACAGACAGAGATCACAAGTAGAGAGGCTGACAGAAAGAGCCGGAGGGCGGGGGGGGGGGGGAGTCCACAGCCTGATGCGGGGCTCCATCCCAGAACCCTGGGATCACGACCTGAGCCGAAGGCAGAGGCTTTAACCCACTGAGCCACCCAGGTGCCCCCCCACTGCCTGTTTTAATGTTTTTATTTATTTATTTACTTATTTTTAAAGACTTTTATTTATTTTATTTGTCAGAAAGAGGGAGAACGAGCGAGCACACAAGCAGGGGAGAGACAGACAGAGGGAGAAGTAGGTGCCCCATAGAGCAAGGAGTCCGATGTGGGACTCCATCCCAGGACCCGGGGATCATGACTGAGCGGAAGGCAGCCACTTAACTGAGCCACCCAGGCATCCCCTACTTTAATATTTTTAAATAGTTGGAAAAACCCAGCAGATGATTAATATTTTGTGCCATGGGAAAATCACATACAATTTAAATTTCAGTATCCAAAAATAATGTTTTGTTGTAACACAGCCACGCCCCTCCATGTATTGCCTGGCTGCTCTCACTTGACAAACACACAACTAAGTAGTTGAGACAGAGACTGTGTGGCCTACAGTACTTAAAATATTTAATATCTGGCCTTTTACAGAATATGTTTGTCAGTCCCTGCTCTACATCATTCTGTTGGACCTGTTGTGAGGGATTTACACTTTTCCTTTTCTAGACTGGATTGTCTATCCTGCCTCCCAACATCCTCCAGTTTTTAACCCTGGAAATCATCAGGGTTTTAATGTTTTAAAATTATTTTTTATTATGTTATGTTAGTCACCATACAGTATGTCATTAGTTTTTGATGTAGTGTTCCGAGATTCATTGTTTACATGTAACACCCAGTGCTCCATGCAATACGTGCCCTCTTTCATACTCACCACTGGGCTCACCTATCCCTCCTCCTGCCTTTGTCTAAAATCCTCAGTTTGTTTCTCAGAGTCCACAGTCTCTCAAGGTTCATCTATCCCTCTGATTCCTTACCCCTTCTTCATTTTCCTCTTCCTTTTTCTAATGTCCTCCATGCTATGCGTTATGTTCCATAAGTAAGTAAGAAAGTGTTGACTTTCTCTGCTTGATTTATTTCACTCAGCATAATCTCCTCCAGTCCCATCCATGTTGATGCAACAGTTGGATATTCATCCTTCCTGATGGCTGAGTAATATTCCATTGTATATATGGACTATATCTTCTTTATCCATTTGTCTACTGAAGGACATCTCAGCTCCTTCTACAGTTTGACGATTGTGGCCATTACTGCTATGGACATTGGGGTGCATATGGCCCTTCTTTTCACTGCATCGGTATCTTTGTAACCCTGAAATTATTTAGTGCTCTGGTGGTAAAGAAAGGCATTCTAACCTCTTTCCTGGTTAATCTGAGTTTACACATGCTTTGCCATTTTTTTCCTTACCTTAGAATCTTTCTTACAGAAGGAAAAATGCAGTGCGGGAGGCCCTTTTTTATGGTAAAAGAGCAAAAATTATAACACAAACAGCTCTTGCTTCCCTATATAATGCAGTGGATTTAAGACAGATCACTGTACCCCAGTCACATTGGGACTTCTTCACAGCCCATGCTTATTTGCAAGCATATACCAGATCTAGTCATCACCTACAGATCTCCTTATTTATGTGAGAAAAGACACTTTTCTGGCACACAGTTCATCTTTTACAAAGTCATTCCAGACTTTACTCCCTTATAACCATGGCAATTGTTGCGTTTTTACTTCATACAATTTTATTTTCATTATTAAAGTAAAAGCTGAGGAGTAATTTTCATACTTTCCATTTTTTAAAAAGATTTATTTATTTGAGAGAGAGACAGAGTGGGAGTGGGGTAGGACACAGGGAGAGGGAGAGAGAGAATCTCAAGCAGACTCCCCACTTAGCTGGGAGCCCAGCTTGGGGCTTGATCCCCGGATCCTCAGTTCATGACCTGAGTTGAAACTATGAGTCACTTAGCTGAATGAGCCCAACCAGGAGCCCCTAATTTTCATATGAATTAGAAAACAAAATCTGTATCAGCCTATATTTTTCTATTTTGGGAACCCTCCCACCTAATTGCCTGATGTCTCTACTTAATTAACCTACATCTGTGTATATCTAGTACTTTCAATATCATATAATGTAGGGGTAATGGGAAGCTAGGAAATAAGGTATAGGGGCGCCTGGGTGGCTCAGTGGGTTAAGCCGCTGCCTTCAGCTCAGGTCATGATCCCAGGGTCCTAGGATCGAGCCCCGCATCGGGCTCTCTGCTCGGCAGGGAGCCTGCTTCCTTCTCTCTCTCTCTGCCTGCCTCTCTGCCTACTTGTCATCTCTCTCTGTCAAATAAATAAAATCTTTAAAAAAAAAAAAGAAATAAGGTATAGATGATTTTCTTTGTAGTTTTTTATTATATCCCTTTATTTAAGTCCCTCTGACTTGATATGTCCTGGGAAGCAAGCATTCCACACAGGACTACACTGTTGCACCTCTGATCTGGTTTATGATGACCAGAGAAAGTGCAGTAAAAATACATAGACCCCCAAGAATATATACAGAAGAATATATAAGAAACAGCATATCACAAGCATAGGAGCTGAGCCATGTTAAGACTGAAGAAATGCAAATACAGTTAGAATTGTCAGAACTATAAGGGTACATTTATCGAATGAGTGATTTTTGGAAGAAAAGAACATAAACTGGTTATGGAGGAAAAGGCAGTTCAGAGTGGTATAAACATTAGCATTGTATGTCTAGAGAGCAGTAATTAGCTATTTGGAATCTAATAAGAAATTCTGAACTAGGCACTAATGAGAGATGTCAAGTAATTAGATATGGGGAAAACAGAGGAGGGTAAGAAAAGCCTTGAAATATTAAAAATAATTAGTTGTTATAACTTTATATAATACATGATTTAATTATTCAAAAGTTTAGGTTTCTGAGCAAAAGAGGCGCATTAGAAAAATTCACAGTAACATGATTTTCTCAATGCAAAGTTTAGATCAGTGTTTCTCAGGAGTGATTTTGCCCTCACCCCCTACCCTACCCTCCTTGGATGGACAGTATTTAACAATGCCAGGAGACACTTCTGGTGGTCACAGATGGGGAGACAGGGTATTACAGGCATCTAATGGAAGAAGGTCAGGCATGCAGATAAATATGTTGTAACACACAGGACAGCCCCCTGAAACAAAGAATCAGCCAGCCCAAAATGTCAATCATGCCATGACTGAAAAACTCTGGGCTAGATGAAGGGAGAGAAATAAAATGCTTAAATTTAACCAAAAAATGTAAGAAGTAGGTCAGAGTTCTTCAACTATCCCTTGTTTATATAATCAGTTCCTTCCTCCATCAAGTTAGTCACAAAGCTAATATGAAGAATAAAGATAATATCATTTATATTCAACTCTAGAAATATTCCAAAATTAATTTTATTTATGCTTTTAAGACTTTGTGTTTCTACCCATCAACATAGATGAATCTCAGAAACAATGCTGAATGAAAAAACAAGTCAAGCAAAAATATACTCAGTATGATGTCATTTATATAAAGCTTGAAAAAAAGTGAAACCAAATAATACATTATTTTGGGATATATACATATAGTTATTTGAAAAGAATGAAAGAATGATAGCACCAAGATCATACAGGATAGTATTTATGTTTGCAAAAGGGAATGAGCTTGGAGAAAAGCACAAGGTGTCCTTAAATTGATTATATTCTGTTTGAGCTTAGGTGGTGGGTTATTGAGGATTTCTCTTATCATTGTGCTTTATGATTTACACAAATGTCTATTTTTCTCTAGGGTGTATAAAAAAATCATATATAAAAACAATCATAAAATTCAGTTGTAATGGGGGGTATACAGATTTTTCCTTTAAGTTCTATCACCACCTGCAGGTAAAACTAGGTACTGCAAAAAACTGTTTTTTCAAAGACCAAATTTGTGAATCTCAAAATATAGTAAATGAACTCTGTGAGGCATTTGTGATAATAAAGAACTACAAAAGTCAGGGTTTCTGCTCTCACTCTACTTAGATCCTGTGGAAAAAGAACACAGAACACATTAAAGAGATAAATAATATAGTACAAAATGTTCTACTGTCAGCACTCCCTGGTCAGTGTTATCTTAAATATGAAAATGCTATTTTACACAGCATGACAACCAATCAGAATCCAACTCCTTGACTTGATTCATTCTGCTACTACCTTAAGCCGGGCTTTAATTACTTCATGCCAATTACCACCTGTTCCTCTCATCTCCCGCTCTCCCTAGCTTGTTCTAAACCTTGCTGTTAAAGTCTTAAAATAACTATTTCATTATATCATTGCTTCTTCTAAAGACTCAATGTGATTTTACACTATCCACAGAACAAAGCCCAATCTCTTCAGATCAACATTTAAGATTTTCTACAGTTTGTACCAAACATATGGAAACCTATTCTTCTCTTGCCTCCCCGTTCCCCATCCCATGTGAATCCTCTGCTTCGCCCAGTCTGGTTTCTGCATTATCCATCACTAATTCTGGATGTACTGTGTGTTTGAAGTGTGCTTGTTTCCATCTGGGCCTCCTCCCTCATGTTTAATACATGTTTTATGTTGTTCTTAAATGTAGGAAACTGAGAGGTAGTTTCAACACACGTCTCTGAGAGACCACTCGTTCCCCATCTACATTTCCACTAGGCTGTTGCCCCTAATTTCATTCCATGCAGCAACTGGAACTATAATTATTTTTGAGGCAATATATCGGTATTTTCTCTGAATTCCTAAAGCACTAACTGTCTGTATCATTTATTTGCCATATTCATACACTACTGATACTAAATGGATTCGTTTGCTTAAGGTTTATTTTCTGAATTAGACATTAAGGTTTTGGAGATCTGGAATAATTTTATACTTTTTCAGGTTTTTTTTCTTTGCCTTTTGCTTTAGATCAATAATGCTCATATTTGAGTTTGAGGATCTCTTTTTTAATGTAAAAATACCTCAGACTCCTCCCCTCATAAACAGACATAATAGTATTGACATTTTTTAGAGGTCATAAATTTAAAAAGCATAAAGACCATATTAAGTAATGCTTTTGAATCATTTGAATTATTTGAATGACAATAGCCTCTACATATTTGAAAATTATATATATACATATATCCATAAACAAAATGATGATTATGGTGATGATAATAGAGATAGCTAATATTTTGGAGCCTTCCCATATACTAGTAATTTTTTCCACTCATTCTTTTATTTAATCCAAAAATCCCTCCAACAAGTTCAGTAGACCTGTTTCACATAGGCTTTACCACTTGGAGCTGTCAGAATTTTGATGAGTTATTTAAACTTTCGTTTCTAAAATGGAACAAATGCAGGATCAATCTCTTCAGGGGAGTTGGGAGAATTAAGAAAATCACAACAGATAAAATGCTTAGCTTGTGCCTTCTTCAAAATAAATATTACTTTAAAAAAAAAATTCCCGCAAGGGTGGCAAAATTAGGATTCTCTCCCCTTCATTTTGTAGATGGGACAACTGAGACAGAGAAGAAACTTGACCAAAATTTTAGAGCTATGGAGTGGTGGAATTAGAATGGGGCCTGGAGCACTCTGTGCTTTGGATTCCCACAGCACTTTGTTTTCTTACAAAACAGAATTTATTTACATCACATTCTATTTCTCCATCGTTCACTAAAATATCAGCCCTTCAAGGGAGAACGGAGGACCGGGTAGGGAATCAGAGGGTGAGATGAACCCTTCAAGGGCAGGGACTGTTTTTGTTACCGAGCAAGTTACCAACGTGAGATACACAGAATGTACTCAAAAATATATCATTGCAATAAGACTGAATCTGACCATAGTTTCAGGAAGAGTTTTATTTCTCTGAATTATGTATTGAGATAGGATTCTTTTACTTGGTTTTTTGAACAATATCTGTTGGTGATGGAGAACAATTTGTTGTTGGAACCTAAATGTCCTTTATTCACTCTAACTCGTCTTTTGTTGAAAACGAACTCATCTCACAAACTGCCTAAAAATAGAATGCCCCTGCATTCAAGTAAAAGTGTGTTTTCACTTTTCAGGGAGGCACACTAAAGGCCTTCAAAGTCATGATCACCTTTTCCCCCGTGTGTTAGGAGTGTTAACAGGGAAACAGCAGGCCCCAATGGAGTCACGTGTGCTAAACCTCACCTCAGCCAACTAAGGCTTCATACCTAACCCAACTGCAGTTTCAACACCCCAGGAATAGAACCTTTAACTAGTCACCCCCGACTTGGTTATCGGTAGGTCAGCAATCCATCCGGCAGCGCTTTCCTTTCTACTTAGGAAGGCAACCTTGCCAGAAACAATGCAGGCTTTGCTAAGTATTTCCTTTTTCCAACCCCTTCCTGACTTGAAAAACATTGCTCTTTCTACAGCTCCAAGGATCTCCTTTCTGTGCGTTGGTTGGAATGCCGCTCAATTCATGAATTGTCAAACAAAGCCAATTAGATCTTAGCATTCACTCATTTGATTTTTTTTTTTTTTTTTTTTGGAACTATGAGAGAACCTGTCAATTTACCATCCTTGATAGAGCGTCTGCTGAGATGGGAGCATACATCAAAACAGAATCCAGAGCCTAGTTTTAAAAAGAAAATTTCCCTATACTAAATTTCGATTAAAATCGTAGGGTTCTTCCAAGGGAAAAGTAGGGCATGAATCCAAGGTGGTGGTGTTCATGATTACCATTTCGAATTCTCCCACTGACTCTATGGTGAATTGGTTTAGCCAATTAACTTCCCATGATTAATCTCCACCGTGTAAAATCAGGACTAGATGGTAAACACCCTTCCAGTTCCATCTCTTCCTAATTCCGGATGCGGGGGGGCAAGAACCAGAAGAGCGACTTAGGTCTTTCTCCCCCCACTTCCGGCCCCCCGCAGGGTCTGGCGCGGACAGCCGCCCAGCAAACCATTAGGACTCTCCTCAGTTTTTCCAGCTGAAGAGGAAGCTCATGGCACTTCCGCCCAGGCCCACAGCCACGAGCTCGCAGAGGAGTGCCGCGAGGTTCACGGCATGCCGGGATTTGCGGTTAACCCTCTCCTGACCGACGGACGGACGCTTATAAACCAGGGTCGAATTGGCATTCTGGGATATGTAGTCTCCGGTTGTTCGTTTGTGTTAGCGGCTCCAGGCCAAAGGGCCCGAAGTGACACCACAGACTCCGGCGGTCACATGACTCCAGTCTAGAGCGCAGATCGCACTGCGGCTCCCGCCTCGGCGAGTTCTCGCCCCCGCGCGGCCGTTGCCGAGGAGACGGCGCAGTCTCACGCCGCGTTGCCCCCTCTGCAGTAGCCACCCCCCCCACCGCCCTCTTCTCCCACCACAATGAGATCCTAAGATGGCGGTGGCTGCGGCGGTTGGCGCCGAGTAGCTAAGGTAGAGAAGGCGGCCATTGGGCCCTAGGCAGCCAGGGACCTTGTGGGCGCTCCCAGCTGCAGTCTCTAAGGGAGGACCGCTGCCAGTGGCGGATCGTAGGGCCTGACCGCTACTCCACCCTTGGCAGGAGAGGCTGCTTCGTTTACAGGTAATGCTGCGCGTCCCCAGCCCTTGGCAACCGAGGGCAGCGCGGCGCAGAGGCGGGAGAGCAACGGCTTTGGGACACTTGACCCTATCGGGCCTGGCCTCGGGCTCACGCCTCTCCGTGGGCTTCTGGGTCTTCCTGTTGCCAGCTTCAGGTCCCCCCCTAGCCAGACAGTCCGCCCCTTACCTCGGGACGAAGGACGCAGTCTCCGGGTGAGCATTTAGGGACGCGTTAGCGGCGGCAGAACCCCCTTGTTGCCCGCCCCCTCCCCCCTTCATTTTCTGGCCCCGAGGAGGAGGCCGCCCTGCGTTTCGGGCGCTCCAGGGGCATGCCCCTTGCAAGTGGAGGGAGTGGAGCGGGGGCTGTGGTTTGGTTGCCAGGGGATGGGGCTCTGGTTCTCCACAGCTCGGGGCCTTAATGGCCTTAGTGTTCGTGACTGCGCCCGCTCCCACCCCCTCTCAGATTCCACTCTGGGGCGCTCTCGGTGTCCAGAATTTTAGGTGAAGGCCGGGTGAGGAGCGACGCGACTTTTGCGTCGGGCTGTGAGCCGCGGATTTTTGCTGTCTCGGGTATTCTGAGAGCCGAGAGGCCGGGCGCGGGGTGGGGGCGGGCGGGGGGGGGGCGGGGAGGGCGTTTCTGACTTTGGAGACGAGGTGGTTTAGACTCGGGAGAGGAATGATAATTTAACAGCTCTTCTCGCCCCCCTCCCGTTGCTCCGCTTCTTCGTGTCCTACTGTAGGTCCAGTAAGAAAGGGCCGAAGATGGGGAAAACTAAATGCCAGCTGGGATTAGGGAAACATTGCTTGCTTTGCAGAAACTGGTGTTTGGGGATTGGATGGTAGGCCCTGTTACGGGGGCGGGTCAACCAAACTTTTTTCATCCTGGGGCCGATTCCTGAGGATCTCGCCCTCGTTCGATTTTTCTTTTTCTTTTTTGACCGGTTTGAGGTTTGCGTTCTGCGCCGTATGAGTGAGGGATCGTATTTTGGCGCTGGAAGAACCGGGCTTTCTGGGCACCCCCGCCCCATAACTGCTTTCCAAGACTCCGCCTCCTGGTATTCTCTGGTTACCGGAGTGGGTGTTGTAGAGCTTCGGGTGCACCTGCTCTTTTCTTTGCCTCTTACCTTCTTGGTGCGAGTCCTGGAAACCATTATAATGCTGGGTTTTTGAACTGAAGGTAAACCTTGTGCACGGTAATTGGGGTTATTGATTTGTATTACCTACCGAAGTAGCTATATTAACGGATCCTGTTGTTTGGTAGAATCTTACAAGTTTGGAAGATTTAAACATTTAAGTATATCACATTGTTTTCCAAAAGGATTAAAGTAACCAGTCTAAAATATTGTAAGTTGGATATTTCCTTTTTTGTTCATTTTTCTAAACATTTTAGGTCGTGTGTGTGTGTGTGTATATATATATATAATATTTGTTATTCTGTACTTCATAAGTGTTTTTGTTGTTTTTAATCACAAGCAGGCAACAACTTTGAAGTGTGAAGCAAGAAAGGAGCCGTTTCTGAGCTGTAAAACTAGTTTTTAAACAGGTAATTTGTCATCATTATATATGTTATTGCTGTTTATGGGTTTTTTTTTTTTTAAGGATTTTATTTATTTGTCTGACAGGGAGAGACAGAGTACAAGCAGGGGGAGCGGCAGACGGAGAGGGAGAAGCAGGCTCCCTACCAAGCAAGAGCCCGATGTGGGGCTTGATCCCAGGACCCTGAGATCATGACCTGAGCTGAAGGCAGATACTTAACCCACTGAGCCATCCAGGCATCCCTGTGTTATTGTTCTTCCTATTGTAGTTGGAAGACTTTTCAGTGGAGACTGCTATCAACATATCAGTGCGTGGTTGAGGGCCCACTCTAGGAAACAGATCTTCTCCCTTTGCTGCCCTGTGTGCCTTGCTTTTTGGCATGCCACTTTGTTCTGCTTTCATAGTTTTGCTAGAAAAGAGCCATGTCATTCCTAATTTTTTAATACCAAATAATTTTAACAATGCCTTTTGAAATGTCTTTCTTCACAGGACCATTTGAATTTGAATTTGTCCTGTAACAGCTACTGGATTTGCCTCTCCAAATCCATTTAATGTTGTCATTTTCTGCAACTTTTCTGTTAATTGATTTTTCAAAATTTTTATGCACAAATTTCTCTACTTTTTGAGCTTATTGCATATACTGTTGACTGAGTTGTGCTTTTTTTTCTCTTAGGTGCCTAAAGGTAAACTTTAGTTTATATCCAAAGTGCATTGTCAAATCTGACCAGCAAAAAAAAAAGTCAATGAAAGTTTATTGAGGGAAAGTTAAGTAATTATTTGCTAAGGACAATTTAGAAATTAAATGACTAAAGGATGAGGATCAGAAGAAACTTTTGTTAAAAAGCATTTTAGAAGTCACTGCTTTTTTAAGACAAGTGTCAGAGTCTGAATTTAATTCTGCTGTTAAAATTTTAAGACAACGCATTTTCAGTGGGTTGCTTGCTTTCTAGGAAAGCAGGTAAGTCCTTAGTTCCCGTATGATCTAAGCCAACTATCATGAGAAAATTGGGAGTTGATTTATGTCTTTATTATACTTTTCAGTATTTTTTTTTAATTGGAAGAATAATAGGATGAGAAAAATCAAACACAGGGAAGGTCAAATGTGAGTGTGTATTAGAGTTCTTAACACTAGAGTGATATAGCAGGCATTTAGTAAAATAAAAAGAATTATAAAACCAGTTATAAAATAGTTTAAACGTGAGGGAGGATAGTTGAGAGGGGATAAAGATATAGGGAAAATTCTTTTAACTCCCTTTAGAAGATCCTGATTTTCTCATTAAAGAATTTGGCCATCTGTAAAGGAGACAAGTGTATTTGACACTTGGGAAAAATAGAAAGCGTTTGGAATAACTGCACTAGGGAATTTATTTGGAAGCCAGCAAAGTACATAGTAATACATTCATTTTACAAATTTAATTCAGTACCTACAGTGGGTGACTTAATGACTATAAAGTACTAGAGATACGGCAATGAACAAAACAGACAAGGTGTCTTATCTCATGGAGTAAACCTGTGTTTTGAAAGTGTGTGTTTGTGGGTGTACAGTATAATATACCTTAATAGTGAACATAGCCAATCACATTTTATAATTATTTCTCTATCCTTTGTCAGTTTGTGAATAGATGTAAAGAGAGCACGTAGTGGGGTTTATCCAGAATTGAATTGGTAGAATGGGCAAATAGGGGAGGAAGTCAGGGATGCTTGCAAGGGATTTTCGGAATGACTTACTTGGGTTGTGTTTGGGGTTGAGTAAGGAAGCAGGGGATTAATGGATTCCTGGAAAGAAGAATGACCAAACTGAACTTTGCAGCAGGGTCAAGAGCAGGTTTAGCAGGAATGACCAAGTGAGAGAAGGAGAAGACAAGGACTTAGGATCAGAAGAAGGGATTTCAGAACTTCAGGATCTTGAACAAATTACCAGTCCAGAGTGAAATGTATTGGAATAGGGTAGATGAGACGGATGTTGGACCTCAATTCACAGTCTTAGAAAAATTGGGAAAGTAGGGAATGATGCGGAGGGTGAGACCATGAGCCAGTTATTACCAAGAAAAGTACAAGACTTGTTTTGGAGGGGGGACGGAAGGAAGTGGTGCCCATGGTATGGAGAGTGATATTTTTGATGACAAATTTGTTCAGAAGAGGAAGGTTAAGCATTAGTTAAATAAGAATGGTCTATAAATGTGATTCTTTCCTCATGAATCTGGGGGCATTAGGAAGAGTAGTGCCCCTTTTGGAAAGGATTGCTAAGGAAATAGTGCTTTCAGAGGGATTTCGGATGTTATTGAAGAAGTAGGAGGCCTATTGGGGAACAGAGGGAGGATGTATAGGAGGTTAGTAATGATCCAGTGGAAGGGAGTGTTATGAAGAGATGATAACAGTGAGTATGGGACTGGCAGCAAAGACAGATTCCAAGTTGCTGGTGGCAGTAGGGCCTACAGATTTATTTGGGTGTTATATGTAACCCATGACAAGAAAGCAATAGGTTTTGAATATAAATTTTAGGGAGGGCGTCTTAGCGAGCAGAATTTAATTGACCTCAGTGTTCTCACTTCTGAGCAAGGGCATATTTTATTGATATGAAATGCTCTGCACAGAATAACTATATCGTAAGATAGACCTAATGCAATAGTTGGTTTGTAGGTCTAATAAAATTTTTGTTGATTTAGATAGAGGGTTATGTTTTGTTGTAGTCTTTTTATCCCCCTCCCACCAATGTCTTAACAGGTTTTTTTTTTTTTTTTTTTTTTGAAGAGGGTAATTACAGAGATATCTTAAGTTCTAAAAAAATTTTGAAATTTTTAGAAAGTCTCAAATTGAAAGCACTATGGGAAAAATCCTTTGTGAAATTTTTTTTTTTTTTTTTTTTTTTTTAGGTACTTGACTGTCTTAAGTACAGAGAAGAAATTGAGAAGTTCCTCAAATGAAACTGACTAAACAAAACATAAAACCAGATACTTGTGCATTTTCTTCTCAGTTTCCATTAGAAGTGCTTAGTACATTTGAACACTGTATGAAGACTTTCAAAACAGTGTACCAGGTATTTTTATAATTAGAGAAATACTGTAAACAATACAGCCTTTAGAAAACTTGTACAGATAAATAAAGTACCACCTTTGGGTATTTTGTGACCATAAGTAAATACTTAGAACAAAACTACTTCCTACATTATTTTATTAGGTTGAGTATTTCTAAAACCTTCATTTACATTGTCAAGATGGCATTTCCAGGGATGGTTAGGAGTAATTTAATGCCATTTCAGAGATAATATCTGAATTTAAAAATTTTAGAAAAATAGTGTTTTTTCTTAACTTGTTTAATTTTTCTTTATATTTTTATTTCAAAGATTAACCTTGGGTCAATCATCGATATTTCTGTGACAATACTGTAATTTTATATGCATATAAATACTTCTCTGTAGTAAGAATCTTATGACAGGATTTTCTTCAAAAAGATCAGTCACAGAAAGTTTATAAATTGCTATAGTACTTTTGTATTTTGTATCTTTGCAAGGCGAGGGAGCCAGATAGGGCTGTCGAAAATAGCTATATGAAGCTTTTAATTAGTTTCAACTTAGTTTAGTAGGTCATAGAAGTGCTTGTTTAAAGTAGAAAAATTTTACTTTTATCCCTGTTATTCCCATATAGTCATCCATGACTTGCGCTGTTTGTTTTCCAGTGGCTTCAGCTTTTCCATTTTATTGTCTTTCTAATAACCTGCCTGCCATAATCTCCCACCTTGGATGGATTCAGTGGAATATTCTACCAGGGCTAATGAGCACTGCTGGGAAAAAAAAATTCACATTGCAGATTACTGATATCTGTGGATGTTCTCTAGCTCTCACCTGAATCCTCAGTGCTTCCCACAGTCATTCTCCTTTTCTCATCTCTCAGACACTGCTGTCTCACCCTCATGTTTTAGGATCAGTCCTTTCCTCTTCGCATCACTTACAGACTCCCTCAGCCTCCTACGAATAGATGCCATTAGCCTCAGTCTACTTCCATCCTTCCCCTTTGTTCAAAGAAAGAAGTGTTCCTCTACCTATAACGAGTCATTTTTCTTAACACCCTGGGTCCCAGTTGCTACCTCTTTTTCAGAGACCATACACTATCTCCTTTCTTTTCTGCATCTTCAGTATCTTCCTCTACTAGCTCTTGGCCAACAAATTTTAAACATGCTTTTAACAAAACTTCCTCCATGCCTATCTCTGTTTGCTTCCCTTCATAGACTAATTCCTTGAAAAAATTACCTAATGACTTATTTTTGCCTCTTCCTATCAGTAAAAGCATTCCAGTTATGGGATTGATCTTCCCCACCCTGCTGTAATGGCTAGTACCAGGGTCCTCAGTAACCTTCTTGTTGCTAAATCCAAGTGGGCACTTCTTAGTATTATGTGACAGAATAACATCTGGCATTCTTACTGATCTCCTCCTTTATACACTTGCACCTTTTCTAGCACACACTCCTGGTTTCTCTCCTGTCTATCTTCTTCAGCGTTCTTTTCCTGTCTCTTAAATATCCGTGTCCCTCCAGGCTCAGTCTTGATCTCTTCCTCTTCTCCTGATGACTTCTGTGCCATTTTGAGTACTTTTCTGGGCAGATGATTTGCAAATCTCTGCAGCCTAGATTTCACCTCAAACCCAGCATTGCTAACACCAAATTAATCATCTCTCAACAAAAATCTGTTCCTTTTCCAGTCACTGTGAATGTATTACCATAAACCCAGTTGTTCAAGCTCGAAACGTAGGACTCATCCTTGAACAGCTTTCTCACTGCCTCATCTTTCATCTTCCATGTCATAATAGTCACCAAGCCCTATTGATTCCACTATTGGAAGCCTACTTGAATTGATCTTCTTGTCTACATACCTAGTATTTTATTATAAGAATTCTTTTCATATAATAGTTTAAAATAATGATAAAATTATACGAATAATAACAGTGTGTCTACAAAACAATTTAGAAGGCAGGCACCTATTTCTAATGATGACTTGGAGGTGGGTAAAGAGATTGGCATGAAGAAGAGGAACATACTTGCCTATATTTTCTACATTTTATAGGGGGAGATTTTAACCCTCTTAGATAAATCAGCTGTTAAGATGTTGAAAATTGATTTACATGACATTATTTCTTAAGCTTCATAATAATACTTGTATAGGAGTATGTATTTAAACACATTTAGCATCATTATTATTAATCTACCCTCATGGGTGTTTATCTCATCACAATATAACTATAGACAAAGTTGTTTATTTTGTAAATTCAGTAGACTATATAGTAAGTGGTCTTTAAAAAGATTTTTTAAAAATTTGGCCAATTTTTCCCAAACTAATTTTAATATTTAGTTTTTGAATTGTTTTAAAAACTTAACCTTAATAGTGTTTGAATTCATATAGCCCATAAATAGGTTCTTAGAAGAACCTATTTCATTTTATGGGGAATGAATTAGCTCTTCATTTTAGGGGAGTTTATCATAATATAAAGATAAAATATAAAATGTGATATCTCCAAATATATTTTTAATTTATCTCTAAGTAAGTTTTATTATTCTACTAATAGAAATCATAGCATACACTATTTTAGGAAAAAAATCGGTATGTAAGAGTTTTTACTTGAATACCTTAATAAGTTTCAATGCTAATTTATGTTTTATGGTTAGTTTCTAGTACTTTTGAAGATAGTGTTGCCTCTACTGCATATGTAGTTTTTGAAGTGCCCATTATTTAACATTGTAAATTATATTGGTACATCTAGGAAATAATAGGTGCTAAATGATTCATCTAAATGTCATTTCAGCTCATTGGACATATTTCTATATGAGTATTAGTTATTTTGTAAGTTCGAAAATAGATTTCTAGTGTAAAAAACAAAGTATTGCTGAAAATATATGAGAAGACAGGGAAAACGATCACATTCCTACGTGCACAACCAGCAGTTGCTTTCATGCAAGCACTTTAGTATATATTCTTAGTTTTAGTTTTTTCTAATCCGTATGCAGTTTTGCATATTGCTTTTTTCCTCTTTTATACTCTCTGATATTATAAACACAGGCAGTATCGTTCAGCCTTCATAATTATATATGTTTTGAAGGGTACTGTTTCCTAATAGCATCCAGCCTATGGTTTAACATTCAGTTTACAATTTATCACAGTTCTAGCATAATAAACTATTTTCTGCATTATAGTTCCCTCTCCCTTATTTAAGTTTATTTTCTTACATTCGCTCGGGAGAGGTAGAATTACTGGGTCAAAATTCAGTTTTAGTTCTTGATACAATATTGCAAAAATGCTTTCTAGAAAGGTTATATGCAAGTTTAGCTCTCAAGATAGTGACTGAGAGTTCTAGTTTCCTTTTGCTGTCATCAGGATTAGGAAATACAGCAAATTTAGTAGTCCCTCATTTTAATTTGCTGCTAAATTTTATTGTTAATATTTTTATCATTTTATGTTTACTGACTTTAAGTTACCTGTTTATACTGACTTTTATTGTTTTATTTTTAGTGTTTTTATTTTTCTTGTTTATCCCCATTAATTCTTTATAAAGATATTCACTGTGTGCTTCAGATTTCTTTGAGATTTTCCCCTGGTTTGTCATTTACTATTTATTCTCTATAAACTTGGGATTTTATTTTATGTGAATACAATCTGTTACACTTTTTCTCTTTTATTTCTGCCTTCCATATTTGTAGGATCTTTATTTTTAGAGCCCATCCTGTTTTCTTGATTTTCTGTTTTTTTTTTTTTAATCTTCTCAATCTATTTTTAATCTACTTACTATCTTGGTGTTATGGTATAAGATGGCCTTTTTCAATTGGGAGAGAATTAAGCTCTAAGGCATCTATTGTTTACTGTGAATAAATTCTTCTTCTGTGTCTGGAATGGTACTGGGTATGTACCATCCTTGGGAGAATTGAAAAAAGTATTACTCAGATCATTTTTCTGTGTTCTGTATTTGAGATGAAGGATTCTAGTTGAGAAATGCTATTAAATTTCTAAGTAATCTTTTTCAAAATTAGTAGCAAATATTCCCATCAAGTGAATAATCCTTTATCATCTTATATCATGTTATTTTTATGAGGATTAAATGATAGGATGTTTATAAAATATAGTAAAATAGTTGTTAAAATAGTTGTTAGCTGTGATTCATTTTCTTCATTATATTTTTCTAATTGGGTGTATTTTAGGATTTTGCAAGGGGTAATTGGCTAATACTAATTTAGTCATATAGGTACTCAGTATGAATGAATAGGTCTTGGGACTAGTTTTCTATTCTCCCAACCTCTGTTGCTATTTTTGCTTTTATTTTTCATATATTTAAATTTTTTGTACTGACTTGTTTTGTCAGATTCTAAGAAGAACTCCACTGGGAATTCATTAAGTGTATATTTAGAAAAAAATGGTGTGTTTATAAAATTTGTCTTTCCATGAGGGAAGATAGTTTGTTTTTCTACTTTGTAAATTTTCTCTTACATTGTTTTATAGTCTACTGGTGCTTCCTAATTTAGGGCAAAATTTGCATTATTCCTAGATGGGTTTTTTTTGGTCACAATTACAAGGGCATCATTTTTCTCCAGTATATTTTCTGTGTGGTTATTGGTGATATTTTGAAGTTCTGTTTGTTTTTTAATGCATAATTTAAGAATATCACCTTTTGTCTTCTTAGGGTTAATATTTATGTTTCATGTTTTTCCATTTTGTAGACTTTAAAAACAATGCTAAATAACTGGTATGTACCTTTTTATTTTGATCTTTATTTTAATAGGGATGTCCTTCATTTCTTATTTTATTTTTTATTTTTTAAAAGATTTTATTTATGTATTTGTCAGAGAGTGTGAGCACAGGCAGACAGAGTGGCTGGCAGAGGCGGAAGGAGAAGCAGACTCCCTGCTGAGCAAGGAGCCCCATGTGGGACTCGATGCCAGGACATTGGGATCATGACCAGAGCCAAAGGCAGAGGCTTAACCCACTGAGCCACCCAGGCTTACCTTCATTTCTTATTTTAATATTGTTGGCTATTGGTTTAAAGTATATACTTCTTTCAACTCCTTAGAAAATTATTAAAGTAATACGTGCTTACTGAAAAAAAAATAGTATAATAGTACATATAACTGTAAGGAATCATCAGTGTATTTGTACTTCTTAAGATTTCTTTCTTTTTTTTTTTTTCTTCAAAGATTTTACTCATTTGTGAGAGCGACCGAGAGAGTGAGAGAGAGAGAACATGAGTGGGATGAGGGGCAGAGGGAGAAGCAGACCCTCTCTCAGCAGGAGGCCTGATGCAGGGCTTGATCCTGGGACTCCAGGATTGCAACCTGAGCCGAAAGCTGATATCCAACTGAGCTAGTCACCCAGGCGCCACTAAGATTTTTTTCAAATTAAGTGTTGAATTTTATCACCATTTCTTTGAGTGATAAAATTTAACCTCTTTGTGATCTATTAATATATTATTCTAGTAGATATTCTAGCATTAAAACATCTGTGAGATTACTTTGTCATGGATGATAATGCTTTTAATTTTTTGCTCTAGTGAATGGGATAAGTTGGGATCTTACAGTCAAAGCAACTTGGATATGTATTCCTTTTTGCCATTTTTAGCTGAGTGACCTTGGAGAAATTATCTGACTTCTTTGAGTCTTAGAGTTATTTGTAAAATCAGGAACCTATTATAACGCTCCTGTCTAATGGCTTTCTCTGCCCTTTGAATTCTAGATAAAATTATCTGCCCATCTCTTTCACTCTGTCCTTCTCCAGCTTGTGCAGTTCCACACCCTGTGGAAAGCCAGAGTCCTCCACAAGGTTATGTAGAAATCTCATTTTCTGCTGATCATCTCTGCTTCTGAATGTCTGCTTTTAACATGGCTCTTTCTTTACTCATCTCTCTGACCTGGGTATGAAATTCAGTACTTCCCTGGATATTCACAAAAATCCTAAGTTTTTTATTGTAGTAGGGAGAATTTGCGACTTTGGTAGACGAGTCAAGATTTAGGGAAAACTCTGAGGTAGCAGCAATATAATTTAGTGTAAAGCAATAGGCATCAGTCTTCTTAAATGTTTCAGGCCACTGTATTTTTGACTTTTATTGCCCATTCACTGACCGACCTAGGCCTGCCTCTTTCTCTTGTCTTCTCCCTACCTTGCTTAACACTACCTTCCTGTTAAAACCAAACGTTTCTGCATCCAGAGAAGTTCCATCCTCTTTGAAACTTTGACACCAAACAAATTCTCAGGTCTTTGGGAATATTGTTTTTTTTCTCCTAAGAGTGGTTTTGGTTCTAGCCATTAATAACTTTTTCCTTTCACTCCTTTACCTTTTAGGACTGTGTTCAGCTAATTAAATAAAGTGACCTGAAAGCATGTAGGCCAGTACTCATAGTGGATATTTTGAAGTTTTCCTTCCCTTTCCTGTCACTCCAGCTCCTTAACTCATGTTTATTGTAATATCTGTATGGCTGCTGAATCAGTTTGTCTATGATGTGTGGTTGACACTACCTCTTCTTATTTCATAAAATCAACTTTTCTGAGATTTCTTTCATGTCACTAAGCTTCATGGAATGATTTAAAAATCATTAAGAGTTTGTTTTTATGTGTTAAAATGTTAGTTTTCACTTGTTTTGCAGAAAATTAATTGGTAAAACCAAGATGGCCACAGGAGGAGGTCCTTTTGAAGAAGGCGTGAATGATCAGGATTTACCAAACTGGAGCACTGAGGGTGTTGATGACCGACTCAACAATATGGTATGATAACTTACTATTGATGGTGTATCATTAACTATTAATGATAAAATGAAACTTTCTCTTGACTTAGCCAAATCAAACTCATTGAGATTCTTTGTAAGCACATGGTTTTGTTGCTGGCCAAGACATTAAATCCCTGCCTGTTTGTTATGTTAGTTGAAGATGCTTTTGTTTGCAGGTAACAGATATCAACCTGAGTTAACTTAACCCAAAAAGAGTTATTATAAGTTTATAAAGATGTTTTATGGAAAACAAGTTAAACCAAAACACTACAGGTGGGTTTTAGGAAGGGACTAGAAAAAGGAACTAGAAGATTGTCAAGAATTGCTTTTTCACTGCCCTGACTCTCTGCTTCTGCGTGCCTTTGCTTAACACAACTCTTTTCGCAGACCAGCTTTCTCTCTTCTCTGGTTCATGTGGTGTTCTATGGCTGACCCTTCATTCTAAAGTTTTCTGTTATCACTACAATTATGTACTGACTAGTTATCTTTTAGTTCCAATTTGAAATTTTAAAGTACGATTATCCCTGTTTGGATTAGATATGCATCTCTTTTCCAATCAGCTGTGGCCAGGAAGGGGTAGGGTAAGTAGAACAACAGGTTGGCAAGAACACCCATACAAGGATTGGGGTGGAGGGACAGATTGTAGAGAAGGGAGTTGTGTTATAAATGAGGAAGTATCCTATCCCAGAAGGTTTTACTATAGTAAAACTAAATGATTTTTCCAGTTTGAATAAGGTAGGAATTTATAGACTTTTTTGTTGAATGACTTAGGTTATGTGGATATAACTAAGTAAATAAAAATGATCTCCCATTAAAACATGAATCATTTTTGTCATTTCGTGTCAGGTCTTACTATGTAATACATTATTGCCTGTGAAAAGTTAAGAATAATTGTTTATTGCTTACTATATGGTGGGCACTGTGCCAGATGCTTTATGAATGTTATCTTTAATCATGTTTTAAAGGTGACACTATCTTAGAGATTAGGAAACTGAGAGGGTGGGAAGTTAAGTAAATTGCATAGGGTCACACAGTGAGCATTTCTTCAGATAACAATAATTTTCTTAGAATCCAGGTTGATTTGGAATCTGTCTTACATACATTGATTTTAAAGGAGGCCAGTGAAGGTATCTATAATTTATTTCACTATCCAATTTATAAATAGTAGGGAACCAATTTCTAAAATGCTCTTGAAAATATTCAGACTGACTCTAGGTTGGACTTTGCATTTATGTTTGTTAAAGATCTATGAGAGGAAATTAATCTATTTTCTGAAGGACTCTCTATGAAATATAGACTAGATGTAATGGTGGGGGGGACACATTACTAGAAGTAAATAATTGTCTTTAAGGCTGTATGTTTATGCAAAAAATGTTTTGTCATTTTTAACTTTAAGACTCACTAAAAATGTTTAAGCATATCAAATCACTTCCCTAGTTTGATAGAGGCCAGATTAACTTTTGCCCTCACTTTTTTAAAGGATTGGGGTGGCCAACAGAAGAAAGCAAATAAATCATCAGAAAAGAATAAGAAAAAGCTTGGTGTCGAAAGTGATAAGAGGGTAACTAATGATATTTCTCCGGAGTCATCACCAGGAGTTGGAAGGCGAAGAACAAAGACTCCACATTCGTTTCCACATAGTAGATATGTGACTCAGATGTCTGTTCCAGAGCAGGCAGAATTAGAGAAACTTAAACAGCGGATAAACTTCAGTGATTTAGATCAGGTTTGTGAATTATTTAAAAAAATCAAGTTATAACTATGGGAAATACTTAGAATGGATTAAATAGTTGTTTTAAGAATGAAAAGTAAGCTCTTTATTTCCTTTTTCTTTGTTTCTGTGTATATGGAAAGAATTTTAATTGATGGTGGTATTATGTTCTTTGGAGGGCAAAACTTTCTAAACTTGCTAAGGTCAGGTCTTTTGTAGCTTTATTACTAATACTCTATGACTGATATAAATCATTTCGTCATGGAACTAAATTTTACATGTTAGTAACTGAGTAAGATTGCTATTAAGCAAAAGGGAAGATCCAGTTTAGAATATTTATCATTGGCTAAGTGTGGGGTGTTCTGGATTACCTCAAGTTTAAAATAAAACTGTGGATGGTATTATAATCACTGAAATAAAATTTGGAACTAAAAGTAAATGGAAATGATAATGAACTCTTAACAGATGCTTTATTGTCACATCTGTGCTTTAGAGAGAGAAACAGTTTACCAAATTTGCATAAAAGTATATTCAAGTCTGATACGGTGGTGGTGGTGATCACATGTCATTTAGTCATCTAGTTATAATTACTGAACATTTACTATATATCCGACACTGAGCTGAGCACTTTTCAGGCAATGTTTCATCTGGACACATCTTAATGCTGATGTTTGTATTAATTAAGATCTACTCATTGGATCCAAAGCCCATACAAAATTCGGTGAACAAGTATGATTAGGAATGTCAGTTATAGATAGGGTTTGTCGTCTTGGTACATCATTTAGACTGATCTTGCTCATATTCATCAGTTGATTTATGTCAGACAAAATGAGGAATAGGACAAGTTGATCAAATTTTGATATTTTAGTAGAAGATTTTTTTGTAGATTTGAATCTTTTTTAAATCTTACGGACAGAGCTATTTATGTATACTTCCTGACTTAATTTCTGATGGTAAAGCTGATTAAGAACATTGGAATTTTTTTTTAATTATTGAAAAATTAATATTTGTGGCATTTGGCTTCTTTTTCATACGTAGAGAAGCATTGGAAGTGATTCTCAAGGTAGAGCAACAGCTGCTAACAACAAACGTCAGCTTAGTGAAAACCGAAAGCCCTTCAACTTTTTGCCTATGCAGATTAATACTAACAAGAGCAAAGATGCTGCTATAAGTCCTCCAAAGAGAGAAATGGTTGGTTCAGCACAGTGTAAAGAGTTGTTCGCCTCTGCTTTAAGTAATGACCTTTTGCAAAACTGTCAAGTCTCTGAAGAAGATGGAAGAGGAGAGCCTGCTATGGAAAGCAGCCAGGTGAAAAATGTTTGTTTTGTTCTTTGCTTTTAGGAGCTTCAAAACAGAAATATTAAGATTAAGAAAGTTTTATTGGGTTATGTATATAGGAATTTTAGCTAAGTACTTCTAGACTCACTTCATTAATCTCAGGTTCATTCAATAGTATAAATTTCTTCTTATCCAAAATGATTGTAGAAATGGCATATTGTAAATTAAGGCTTCTGTTTACCTGCCAAAGGCTGTATGCTAATTTTTTAGTCAAGAGGAGTTTGAAATGTGATTAGTAGATTGTAATAATTTTTTTAAATGGTTCTATAATTCTTTTGAGAAGTACTTTAAAAAGTCTAATACTTTTACTTGGAAGTAATATATAAACATTAGAAAAAATTTGCATAAATAGTAGTTTAAAGGCATGCAGTTCTGTAAGTAAAATGTTTCGGGTAATGTAAATTAAAACTAGTTTTGAAATTCTTATATTCATAGTAATTGGGGCTGTTAGTATTGCCATTTATATTTTGGTTAAATTATAAATTTGATTCAGATCTTTTGCATGTATGAATTCAAATGATAAACGTAGACATATCTTTAGTTACTATATTTGAAATAAAAAATATGTATAAGTGTTGCTATGGAATGCATTATGCTCAGTTTTACATATGGTTTATTTTCATGCTTTTTTTTTCCAAATTTTTTTATGCAGATTGTAAGCAGGCTTGTTCAGATTCGTGATTATATTACTAAAGCTAGTTCCATGCGGGAAGATCTTGTAGAGAAAAATGAAAGATCTGCTAATGTTGAGCGCCTTACTCATCTAATAGATCACCTTAAAGAGCAAGAAAAGTCATATATGAAATTTCTCCAAAAAATCCTTGTAAGTTTTGGACCTTTTCAGTAATGTGTTGATTTATTTTTGTGGTATATTAGTGTGCATATACTGATGACAATCTGATTCCACCCCAGAGGAGTTAATATATTTTCAAAAAATCGTGCCATCCATTATAACATTTTATTGCCCTTTTTTATAGTTGTATGATTTATACCACTAAAATATTTCAGGCTAGAGAAAATGAGGAGGAGGATGTTCGGACTATAGATTCAGCTGTGGGATCTGGTTCTGTAGCTGAGAGCACATCGCTAAACATAGATGTGCAGTCTGAGGCTTCAGATACCACGGTAAGCGGCTTTTTGGTAATTAAAGTGCTAGAAATGAAGATTTAAACTTTCCCCCCATTTTTCAAGATGATATTTTTTATAGGCATTCCTTAATGAAAAGTATGTTTCAGGAAAGAAACCCTCAAATTGTTAATGCTGTATATATTATTTCAAAACATGGGAGTACAAAAGTAGCAAACACTTACATGGTTGATTTACGATTTGTGATCTGCTTGCAGAAACAGTTTTTTTGTTGGTTTCATTAAGTACAGCTTTACTCATTTTACGAAGCATTGGGAAAGTTAAAATTCATCATGAGTATAAAAGCTAGGAGTACAAAATATCATTACTAAGTGTATTGTGTCTTGGAAAAATCTTCAGGTTCTTTTGCTATTGAGGACTCCTTTGAAGGCTGCTAGGATTTTTTAATACCTTGGGCTAGCTTTGAACTATAGCAAAACCAGATGACTGAAAACATCAAGATGAAATTGGGACGGGGTATCATTTACAATGTGATTTAATCATGGTGATAAAAATAAAATTTCTAACTCTACAAAATGAAATTTATCAAAATACTGTCTTTTGGACGAAAAATCAGGAATTCACAGAACTTTTGAGGAAAACTTTGTAAAATAAACTCATAGAAGGTAGTGTGCTTCAGAACTACTGTGCTTTTAAGCATTTTTATTTTAGCAGGTACATCTATAGCCATGCATTAGTAAACTTGAAAACTTGTTATCAGTAAAGCTTTTCTTATGAAATGATAACCATGTTTTGTTTCTGAGAGATCTTCCGAAATACCATTCAGCATGAGAAATTTGAGGGTTTGTTTCCATTCCATGTTGACCTGCATAGTTTCTTACCTGCCTCTTTCTCTTCCCTGCCCTTCCTAATTTGAAGAGGAAATTTGAATTTTTTTCCTACATTATTTTCTCCAGGAGATAGATATTCACAGGGTGTGATCCAAACAACTGTTGAAAGTAGATTCTGTTGTGGGGAAATTGTTTTTCTGTTTACAGTGGTGCCGGGAATAATTTTTTTCCTCACATTTCATTCCAGCAGAAATGGAGGAATTGGGGAATGTGAGTAAAGGAATTCTGTTGGGGAGGGGTGGGAAATGGTATAGTTGATGATTTTGATTTGTATACTAGTATATATAGTGTTCATTGTGATGAGAATTTTTTTCATAACATAAAATGATATAATGAAAGTTGATAATAACAGCAGAATAAATGTTAAAATATGCTCCAGTTGTATAATTCGGCAATTGCCTAGGATATGATATGATACTTGATTATAGTAAGTGTTAGTCTAGTCTACAGAAATTTAAAAGTCTTTTAAGTTTATTGCCACTTGGGGGAGGGTGGATTGATTTTTAAAGAGATGGACTGGTAAATTTTTTGTATTTATTCACAAGGCTGGCTTGTATATTAAACAGGAGTTTGTATTAAGAAATTAATATGCTACACTATTTAATAAAGGAGGCATCTTTTAGTCTGAGAATTCGGCCGTGCATTGAGGACAAACTAGGGAATTCAGCTTCACAAGAACAGGTTTCAGACATTGACGTTACCACAAGTCCAAAAGGGAAAGGTGACAGACCTCCTCAGAATGACAGGGAACTGAGGCCTAATAGGAAGTATAGCCGAAAACATGGATTTCCCTCAAAGGTATATTTCACAATATTATTTTGGGAAGTCTCTAAATGAGCACCTCTTTTGTTCACATTTCCTCTTCCTTGATTTGCCTTTCTGTTGCTATTATTCTTAAATATGTAAGCTATTAACATGGCTAATTATACTGTAATTTGCCTTAGTAAAATACTATCCTTTAGTGTTTTTATTCTTCTCTGCTTTCTTATACTTTCCTATGGATTATATGTGGCAGCTGTATTTAATTTGTATTAACAAAGAACTTAATCCATTTTCTTTTTTGCTGTTGAGAACTCAAAATAGAACATTCTTAAACCTTAACCATTAGTTAGTTGCCTTTTTTTCCCTGATATTTGTATTCAAGGATGAACATGGTGCTTTTGAGTTTTGTCTTAATTCTTGCAGTTATTCATTAAAGAAAAAGAAAATGGAGTAAGCTGTTAGCTTTCCTTTCTAAGAATGATGTATTTTTATAGTGCTTTTTTCCCCTTTTTTCTCTCTTGTGGTTTATATTTTCTTTTTTTGAAAACCCCTTCCATTTTTCTTTTTTTTTTTAAAGAAAAATACTAAAGCAAGAAAGTTGACTTGTTGGTAATGTTTCTCCTGGTTTTTTTCCTCCACTGTTTGCTCTAAATTTTTCATGATTTCCATAAAGGCACTTAGGAAAGGTTTAAAAACAGCTCTTTGTGTGGTTACACTTAAAATAAGTTTCAGTAAAAGCGTTTGTAAGAAAGTACCCATTCCTATTGGCAAGAAAAAAAAATCCCATTTTAGTAAGTAGAGATTAGACTAATTTCTTATGTTTTATTAGTAGCTTATACTAACTAGGGGTGGTCTTTATTTTGTTATGCTCTTTTTTTTTTTTTTTTGGCTGCTTAAAAATGACAAAACCTCTAAATATTTTGGCAGGTTTTGTTTTTGTTTTGCTTTGTTTTGTTTTTCCTGGCTCCCACAAGAATTTAAGGATACAGTTTGAAATCAGCTAAGATGATCTTACTATGAAATATTAAGCAAAAGGTGCCCAGTACAACAGAAGAGTAAATTGAGTAGCTGATTATTTTTAAAACTAGTAACATTAGAGAAGAGAAAGTGTGAGACTCAATAAATATCCTTTGGAACTTACTGTTCTCTTTAAGTTTTCTGAACAGTGACAAACAGGAAAATCTGTCAGTGTTTCTTTTTTTTCTGAAGCTGATATATTTACTTTAAAACCATTTTTCTGTTTTTCAGTTTCCTTAAAAAATAGCTATATGTGTGAATATTACTGTCCATTGAACTTCATTCTTGGAGTTCATTCCAATTGATTCTTTTTAATCTTTTGATTCTTAGGGCCATCCTAGGGTAGTAGTTTTGTCAGTACTCTATTCATAATATTATTTTATTAGAAAAAACTCCTCATTCTCACCAACTGACTTTATTTTTCCTCTGTTATGCAGAATTGTATTCTCCCTACCTCGTCTTCATTCCCTACTTACCATCTTTTCAAGACGTCATACACTTTTAGGGCCGTAGGAAAAAAGTTCTGATTTAGAGCTTAAAACAACCTTCTGAGTTGTAGCTTGATAGCAAATGGTTGATACTCTGCAGCTGCTTACAAGGACAGAGTCCATTTTCTGGAATATTTCATAGACATGATGACATTTTGCATACTTTTTAAAAAGAAGCCTTCTGCAAGTACCCGTGTACTCGTTATTTTCCCGTACTCCTCTTTCCTGCACATTGCATCATTTCTAGTTATTTACTGTGGGCTAAGTTTGTCTCCCAAACCAGCCTATGTTTCTCAGACATGATATCTCAGACTTTTGTATTTAATACTACCTGAGCACGTAATTTTGAGGCAGGCAGTATGGTGTGGAAAACATCCAACCTAGAACTTAGGAACCTGACTTGCCCTGTGATATTGGATAAATCACAGCTGTATCTTCGCTGGACTTACTCTCACTTTTCACGTGAAAAAAATGGAATATATATAATCTGAAGTACTTTTCAGCCAAAAAAATAAATTTGGATCCATGAAAAATTATTGGAGGAATCTCATTTGACTATAGAAAAGGAAGACAGAGTTTTCTGAAATTGAAATTTCAATTCTGAAATTGTATGTAGCTTTGGAGTTCATGTCTAAGTTAAGTTTTTTATCTGTAAACTAAAAATGTGCTTATTGGAGGTGACTCAAAAAGTTTAAGTGAAAATAGTGTTTGAAAGATGAATATATTCTTCACTTCCTTTTTGGATTCCTGTTCTGTGCACTGTCCGCTTGACATGTTCTAATCCCTTGGTATTTTTATTTCCAGTTTCTCATTTTCCCTTTCTTTATATTTGTAATCCCTTCTTGCCTCCCTCAGCTCAGATTTTCTGAGTATTAGTTTGAAATGTTAATTATATGGATGCAAAAGTTACTAAGAAGTAATAAACTCTCCTAATTTCAAAATTATTGGGAATTCATTTTTGGATTAGTGAAAAATCTGGAGGTAATTGTGTTTCCTTTAATAAATAGTTCAGAATTCTTTATAATTTGAGTATCAGAGTTTTGCAAATCAATGTGTAACAACTTGCACCTGGGTGGCTCATTTGATAAAGCCTCTGCCTTCCTGCCTTCTGCTCAGGTCATGATCCTGGGATCAGGCTCCTGCTGTGTGCCCGTCCCCCTGCCCGGCTTAGCAGAGAGCCTACTTCTCCCTCTCCCTGTGCCCCGTCCCCCTTCCCCCCATTGCTGTCTTTCTCTCCCTTTCAAATAAGTAAATACAATCTAAAAGAAAATGTGACTAACAAGGATTAAAGTTCTTTTTAAAAGTTTGCTTCTTAAAGGGTAAAAACCCAGAATGTTAGTCAGTCAACTATTTAAAATTAGAGATCTTTAAGGTTTCATTGAAGGTTGAACTACATATTTGTGAGAGATGGGAGGATTATAAATAGAAATAAGCCAGAACTAAGAAGATGAATTCTAACAGAATGAATGAATGTTAGTGTTAGCAACTGAACTCCACTTGTATAGGTGAGGAGAAAACTGAGTACACTAGTTAATTTGAAAAAGGCTTTAGTTTATTGGAATTTTGAGACAACAGAAAATCTTTAGTAAGTACTGATTTGACCAAGATAGTTGCTTCTCTTCCATTTTCATGAAATCTAGTCCGTCAGTACAGGGTAGAGGCAGCACTGACTGAGTTCTCTGATTTGTACATCAGATATTCCTACCACAGTCTTTGTACTTCTTTATTTGACCTTACTTTCTTCCAGTATTTAATTTAGAGCTGTATACTTACTCACTTGGGAAGGTAAAGAGAAGGGATTTTTGCAGAGTATCGAGAAAGGATTCACCCAGGAGGGAATCTCTGGAGCCATCTGTGTTTCCATAATTTCTCCAGGAATCACATGTACATACATAAAGTAGATCAGTGCATTTTTACCTTGAAATGAAATTATTGAACTTCTTTATTGTCCTTAATAACTTTGGCAGTTGAGATTATTCACTTAAAATATGCATAACCCCAACCAAAATTTGGTAGCAATGCAAGTTTAAAATTGACTAAATGTTTCTAAGTTAATAGGAATATTCTGTGAAATATTCGGTAAAATCTTTAGACTTCCAAAATAGAAGGTTTTTAAAAAGGTAAATTATTGATGAAAAATTCCAGTATGGTATATATACATTTCTTATGTAATTTGGCTTATACTTTATTTTTTCCAAGTTATATTTAAATTAGTTTCTTTGCTTGATTTTTATTTTTTTCTTGTTGGGTTAAATTTCACTGGTTTTAAGGTTAATACTTAACATTTTATAATTTTTTAAAGTCACATCTATTTAGTTCCTCTACTTCTAGGTAAAATGATAGCTTTTGGAGGGAATTCAGAGTATTTAATTTCTCAGATATAGCTAAATAAGCATAATTTAAAAGAAAACATAATATTGCTATCTTCGATACAAAATATAAAATTTTCTCCTTTATTTTATGTTTATGAAATGAGATGTAAGTAAATGAAAGCTGTTTACATCAAATTATTAAATAAAAGTGTTTCTATAATTTTTGTCCTTGGTTAGAAAATAGTGGGTTTGTTTTTGTTTTATTAGTGTTTTTTAACATCACTTCTAGAAATGGGGCAGAATGTTTTTTAGCCTGATCTTCAAGGATATTTTTAGGATATTAACCTGGTATTATTTAGGATATTAACCTGGTACTCTGTTCTTCCTTTTCGATAAGGTCTGGATCCTTCGTTTGTGTGTGTAGCTCTTTTTGACCTTTTGTCCTGTTTTGTATGCTTTTTTTTTTTCTTTTTTTTTCCTTAATGCCTCTTCAGGCTAAGCCATTGGTTATGATCTTTTACTGTGAATTACCTAACTACCTAACTCAACATGGTAGGCTATCTCTGTGTCATCATTTTATTCTTACTCTTTTTTTCTTCAAGTCTACTGAAACTACTTACCATTGTGTTTTTAATACTAATTTATCATCTGTGTCTGTACTGTGCCATTGGTAGTTGAAACAGAAACATGAATTTTAATAATCATATATAAGTATTGTTGGTTTTATTTTCCAGGCCAGAGATCCTCCGCAGGAGCCTATGGAAGAGATAGAAAATTTGAAGAAACAGCATGACTTATTAAAAAGGATGTTACAGCAGCAGGAGCAGCTGAGAGCTCTGCAGGGACGACAGGCTGCGCTTCTTGCTCTGCAGCACAAAGCAGAGCAAGCTATTGCTGTGATGGATGATTCTGGTATGCGGCAGTGTAGCATGTTGTTATAAGTAAGGCTCAATTGATAGTGGTATTGCAAGGTGGATACTGGTTATTATATGATCAGATCTTGATTGTTGACTAGTTTAGAAACCTACATATGAGGCTTACCCTGTCCTGTGCTTTTCTCTGGTTATGCAGAAAAGGTTGCAGGGACAACTTCTGGCCAACATTCTGTACCAGGCAGACAGCCAGCTCGCTCTCCTTTTCATCAGAGAGTACCCTTAAGAGGTAAAAGGAACAGGCATTAGTTCTGTTTTTGTACCTCACACTGATAGGGCTCTTCATGGTTTTTTTCCCCCCACTTTTATTTACCTGGGATTGCCATACTTTTCTTGCCTACCAAGGAAAGGTCAAAACCTTAAGGGAGAAAATACATGAATTTGTAGAGCTCCTTTAGCTTCTCATGTTGGTAGTAGCACTTTTATTTCAGTTAGGTGCCCAGTTGTACATGTTCCTTTGAACTGTATTTATATTCTGTATATAGTCTTCCTGAGACTAAGAAATGTTTTTTTCATTTTTCCTTCTTCCTTCTTAGCCATGTATTATTTAGGTGGAAATTATACTGAATTCTTTAGTATGGAGTCTAATTTTATAGCTTGTTTTCAACATCTTCAAACCGGGTCAAAACTTGTTTAATTTCTCATTAAGCTGAAAACAACTTGTTACCTAGTAAAACTCAGTAAAAACTAAGGTATATTTTCTAGACTATTATCCTAGTCTAATGATACCTTGTTATTACTGAATTTATGCTGCTGTCCTCACCTAGCCAAATGGCTTAGCCCTCTGATCACTGTTATACATAATTTAATTTTGTGTTTTCATATGGAACTGTGTCACCTGCAAGTAACTTACTCTTTTGTAATAATTATATAATTGTATATTTTATGTATATAATATATATAGTAATAATTAGATACATTTCCACACATTTTTCCCTTGTAAAGTCCAGTTTTCATTAGCTTTTACATTTATATTTAGGAAATCGATAATTTGGAACAAAACAAAATATTTAAACAATGACATACTAGTTAATGGCTAATGACAAGTATTTTAAGTATTTTTCAAGTTCTAGATTTCAGAGATTTGCCTGTGGTGGTGATGATATTTCAGATACTTAATGTTTACATCATCTCATTTGATTATCACAAAATTGTAGGTTAGTCACCAGAGCTTTTTCTCTTAATCGCATGTGGGAGGGAAGGAGCTCAAACATAGAATTTGTGACTAGCCAATACTTATATGATATATTAGTAAAATCAGATTTCTTGAATTCTAGGTCAGAGCTCTTTTCCTGAATATGAACTTTTTAATTTTTCTTTCAAGTATACTATGAAGGCAGACACCAGGAGGCAGACACCAGGAGTAGAATGAGCAAAGGTTTAAGATTAAATTTATTTTTTACATGATTTTAAGAAGAATTTTAGGTCAGTAATTTTAAAGCATTTTCTCTTGTATTTATGAGATTCTGATGAAAAACCAGGCTGATGTTTAATCTTCTGGTATGTAAGTGAGGCAAAAAAATAGTCATGGTAAAGAGTTGTACTTTACTGAGCTGGCATTATGTGTTGGTAATCTGCACTGTAATTTCTTTCTTTTTCAAAGTGGGGTTTGCGCTGTTACTTGGGATTCTGTTTAGCCCTGAAATTCTAATTTCTCTTTGAAAAAGGTAGTATTTTTCCTTAAAACAGAAGCAGTTTATAGCTAGTGACTCTTAGAGCTGGAAAGGATAAGCATTGGGGTGGTTGGATAGTAGAGCAGTGACCTGTTGTCAGAATTATCTTTGGAATACTGCCATAGGAAGATAAAAGCGATGGTCTTGTAGTATGCTTTTATCACAGGCAACTACTTTAGTAAATAATTTGTTCTACTGACAGGGTCGGCAAGCTGTGGCCAGTTGGATTTGGCCCACGGAGTAAAATAAAGTTTTATGGAACATACCTATGCCTGTTTGTTAATGTATCATTTGTGGTTGCTTTTTTCCTGCAATGGCAGAGTTGAGTGGTTGATACAAAAACTATTTCCACAAAGCCTTACTAACGTACTCTCTGAATCTTTATAAACAATTTGCTAATCCCTCTATTAGAGCATTGATTCTATTGGGGGAAGGTAGGGATTGAGACCTGTCAGTATCACTGTGCTTTTTCAGATTAACCACTTTCCCTGCCACTGCCCCAATCCAGCCTGATAGGCCTGTCCTCTCCCTGCTCCATTGAGTCATTATTCTTAATTGGAATGTAGCAGTGTCCCCCCTCAAATGATGGGACAGAAAAAGATGAATCACTGTACTAGAGTTTTCTGTCCCTTTGTTTTCAGGTTGGTTAGACATTTCTCTTAAAACGTTTGTTTGGGAGGTAAATCTGAGGATTAACTAGTTTTAAATTATGTTAGGTAAGATTTTTTTAACACCCCCCAAGTTTATTTTTAGCTTCTCAGAAATTGAAAAGTGTATTGATTTGTCTGCTTTAATGAATAGTTATTAATTTTCTTTCCAGTTGTAACAGAAACTACAGGGAGCCTATCTGGAGTTAGTATCACCTCTGAACTAAATGAAGAATTGAATGATTTAATTCAGCGTTTTCATAATCAGCTTCGTGATTCTCAGGTAATTTAATTATTTTAATGTAGTTAAGCTAAAATCATATTAACTAAGCCAGTTGTTCCCAAACTTTACTGTAGCATAAATATCACCTGGCATTTTGTTTAAAAAAAAAAAGGTGGGGGGGAGTAGTTTTCTGATCATTGGGATCCCCTCACTCCCAAAGTATGTATGATACATATGTCATACATGTATGATTATGCTGCTGGTAGTCTGGGGTCTATTCTTGGAGAAACACTTAATTAGAGGAAAATCTGCGTTGAATGCAGTGATAATTAAAACTTTCTCCTTGTCTGCTAGTAGATAGTATGATCTTTTTTCCTCTCAAAGATTCTTTATGGTCATAACCTCTAAAGCTTAAGTTATATTTGAATCTGTGTCCTTAAGTAGTTTACTGACAATTTTGAGAAAGTTCTTAAGTTTAATTTCAGAGTAAATAAGTGTTACAATTTGATAACCTTTGTAAGTAATGATTTAAATGCAAAATTTCAATCTATGGGCCTTGAATAAGAAAGGGTGAAATACTAACCTCTTCACTGGAAATTAGTATGAAGAGTCAATGTCTCCTGTCTGCGGACTAGGTAAAAATGAATGAATATTGTCTACCACGTTGTAGAATTAACTTAGCAATATCTAGCACTTTTTTGTGGTGACCCAGCAAATGTCACATCTTAGAGAAATTCTTTACATGTTCATGAGGGGAGATATATGAATTTTTGTGGCAGGTTTGGTCAGTAGCAAAAATTTAGAAGCAATCTAAATGTCCATAAACAGGAAAATGGATTAATAAACTATGATACATGCATAGAGTAAAATCTTATAGTCAGAGTAAATGAGCCAGAGTTACAATAAATGAAAAGCATGAGTTTAAGGAGGATACCACTTGGTTGATGTTTAAAAATTCATGAAGGATGTGTATCTTATGTAGGTACAATAATAATGGAAACATATGTGATGGTAGACACCTAGTTCCAGATTGTGTTTATCTCTGGAGAGAGGAATGAGATTGGGGGTTGGTATGTATAGAGCTTTAGTTATATCTGTATTGTTATATTTTTCTTAAAAAAAAAAAAAAAAGAATTGATGCAAATGTGGAGGGATGTTAAGGTTTAAGCTCAGTGGTGTTTATTCATTTTATGATTTCCTAAGCTGTAGTGGATTTTTGAAAAATTTTTTAAATAGAGAACCATAGGAAAGAAATGGTAGGAAAAACTGATTAAGAAGTTAATGATGATGATTCTAAAAAGATGGCAAGAGAGATAATGGTATTTTTCAAAGTTTAAATAAGGTATGACATTTTTAGCCCTTAATTTAGAGCCAGGTAGTAATTCAGTCCAGTGAATTCTAGACCACTGTGTAGTAATGTGTGTCCATAAAACCATATAGATGTTATATTGGCACATCAGGAAATAGGTAATTTGGGAATTGGAAAGGCATATGCTTACCCACCAGCACAACCTAGGCAAATATTTATTGCTTTTTATAAGGAATATTTATGTGTTTTTAAAATGAGAATCAAATCTTTCATTGCCTTGGTCGTCTTCTTTTTTTTATTTTAAATAAGCCTCCAACTGTTCCAGACAATAGAAGACAAGCAGAAAGTCTTTCATTAACTAGGGAGGTTTCTCAGAGCCGGAATCCTTCAGTTTCAGAACACTTACCTGATGAGAAAGTACAGCTTTTTAGCAAAATGAGAGTATTACAGGAAAAGAAACAAAAAATGGACAAACTGCTTGGAGAACTTCATACACTTCGAGATCAACATCTGAACAATTCATCGTGTAAGTAAAGCTGGCTCAGCAATATTAGATAGGGGACACATGAGTATATGTGCTGGCATGTAGTAGTTAATTTGACTTAGTAAATATCTGGTGAATGAATGAACTCATAGTCCCTCAAGAAAATTATAATATTTGAGGGGAAATAGGACTTACAAGGCAATATATGTTGATAACCAAATAGATTGGAGATCTGTAATTCAGTAAAGGGAAAGAATAAACTTAAGACTCGAAAAATTGGTTGGATTTTAATTCAGGGGAAAGAAAAAGATAAGGTAAACTATTAGGTACTTCAACACACATTACTGGATTTTCCTTTAGCATATTCAGATTTTCCCTTAAAAAGAAAACTAATCCAAATTTATACTTTGACTTAAGAAAAACTATCAAACAGATTTAGAAAGTATTTATTTAAAATAAGACATGAAAGGCATATAGTACATATGGCTTAGTGCAAAAAATTTATAACTTGTACCGTTTATAACTTGTAGACTATATAAACTGAAAAGTTTATAACTTTTTTGAAATGAATTGTCATTTTAGGAGGAGTAGGAAAAGCATAGTCATACTAGTTACACTTTAGGAACCACCTTTTCTGCAGCACAGATGTTTTATTGCTTCTGTCTGATTGAGATCCAGTTACTGGTCCTCATTTGCTGTCTTCACACCTCAAGCCTGGTCCTTGCCTCTTGTAGTAGGAGCTCTAGATGGAAAACTGATCAGTAAGGTCAGCCCCAGCTGGTCATAATTTTTCAACATCCCAGCTGTTGTCTTACTAAAGAGAAGACAAGGGATAGAAAAAACATCTCTGGAGTCCCTGTTCCTTATTCTTTACCCATCTCTTTTTCTCTGCTGTCCCCCCAATAAACCTTAATATTTCCTACTGAAACATTCTCCTTTCTTTTCCCAAGACCTCTGTTAGTCTCTAGAGTGTAATCTAGTCCCAATGCTAATTTTTTTTTTAAGATTTTATTTACTTATTAGAAAGTGAGTGAGAGCACAAGCAGTGGGAAGAGGAAGAAGGAGAAGCAGGCTACCCACTGAACACGGAGCCCAATGCGGGGCTCGATCCCAGGACCCTGGTGTCATGACCTGAGCTGAAGGCAAATGCTTAACTAATTGAGCCACCCAGATGCTCCCCCCATCATGCTTATTTTACACAGATGACACAACTAAGGAAAACTTAAAATTCGAGAGTGGTACTGACCCATGGTCAGTACCTGCCTACTGATGACTCTAAGAAAAGATTTTTTTCATACTGGGAAATAGTGTGAAAGCAGCACCAAAAGGTAGAACAATCAAGGAATAGAGCAAAGAGACTGCTGGAAACCAGTTGTAGCAATTGATAATGTGAACAACAAATAATGATGGTTGTCCCTGTGAGAAAGAGATAAATGACTGTAGTTTTAAAGTGATGGAAATGGAGAAGAGCAAAGATTCTTAATCTTTATTCATTGCCCTTGAAGTCATGAGGGTTTTTTGTCTGATCCATGTGGACAGAAAAGTAGTTAACATCCAATTTAAGACTATAGAAGATAAGCCATCATCTAATTAGAAAATTTTATTGTTGAGTCATATTTCATGGCATGAATGTACTGCAGTCACTTTAAGTTTGTTTTATATCTTTTGGAACAAGGAAAATTCCATCTGGGAGACAAGATAAAATTACTCTGAGCTGTGGATTTGAAACACTCTTTGGGGCTTAATCCCCTACAGTTGTAAAGCATTGTTGATGGTGTATTGAACATCATACACATTCGCCCTGAGTTTTTTTTTGTTTTGTTTTGTTTTTGTTTTTTAAAGATTTTATTTATTTATTTGACAGAGCACAAGCAGGAAGAGCAGCCGGCAGGGGGAGAGGGAGAAGCAGACTCCCCAGTGAGCAGGGAAACCGGTGTGGGGCTTGATGACAGGATCCTGGGATCATGACATGAGTTAGCAAAGTTAGCAACTTAACCAACTGAGCCACCCAGGTGCCCCACATTTTGCCCTGTTTAACTTAACCTAGAATTGGGTTTATCAGGGAAGTATACTCTTTAAGATAGAATATAATAGTTCTTGTCAATTTCAGCCTTGTTTTTCCTTATTTTTGTCTTTCTGTTTTAAGTCTGTTTGTTGAATAAGCAGCCTGGCTATTGGATACTTAAGTTTCTGAAATTTAAAGCTGCAGAATTTAAGATGTTACTGATTTTTACTTTTTATTTTTATGTAAGCAAACTGAGTAAGTGTTGTTTGAGGCCATACTTGTTTATTTATAGTAGCTGGTCTTTGTTTTGTAGTTGTGCCTTCTTCATCCTCTCCACAAAGAACTGTGGATCAGAGAAGTACACCTTCAGCTCCCTCTGCGCCTTTAGGCTTAGCACCAGTTGTCAATGGAGAATCCAATAGCTTCACGTCATCTGTTCCTTATCCTGCTGCTTCTCTAGTTTCTCAGAATGAGAGTGAAAATGAAGGACATCTGAATCCAACTGAAAAACTCCAGTAAAATATTTTTACAAACATTGCTTACATAGAATAGAATTGAATAATGGGGATAAATTATGTTTTTTTTTTCCTTTGTTGAAAATTCTGGAAAAACTGAATTTACGTAATATGATAAATATCTTTATCATATCATGTAACATATCATACCATATTCTTCTAAGAATATGTGTATTAGAAGTGTATGTGTAGAAGAAGTATATGTGTGTTATATCTGCCTTCTTTGAGTTGTCCAGGAGAAATGTGACATTATAATATAGGTAACTTTTGTAAGCTAATGCATTCTCATTTTCCAGCTAAAGGATTAGAAATAGCTGGGATTGCATTAGAAGATTTTTATATTCAAATGATTCTAAATTCAGAGCCCGGGCCGTAGAGTCACAAAACCTGGAAACTGTATCTCACAAGGCTGTGTGACCATGGACAAATAACTTATTCTCACTTTACCTTTGTTTCTTCATCTGCAAGATAGGGATAATGATATACCTGTTCATAAAGGTATTTTACAGATTTAGAAACATTGGCATAATTTCTGGCACTTAATAGAAAACGAAAAAACTTAATGTTTGGGGTAAATGTATTATACACTTTATAGATCTCTGTGTGTTAAGATCAGGAACGTTCTGTAAATGCCTAATGTCTGCATCACTGATTTGCCTGAGAGGTAGTATTTAAGTTGAATATTTAGTACTTCACAATTAAGACACCAAGTTGGCTTCAAATGAACACATGAAACTTTTTTTTTTAATACTTTTTGTCTGTAGTAGGAAGGATACAAGAAAATTGGTGATGAGATATTGAGTAAGCTATTCTTGAAATTGAATTCATTGCTTTATAGTCACACCCCCTGGATATTGCACTAGGTCTGAATTTTGTCTTTGCTGTCTGCTTTTATTTGGAAATACTGAATGCTTTATTTTGCTGAAATGAGTATGATATATACATCTTTGTTGTTTATCAGGAAGTTAAATGAAGTTCGAAAGAGATTGAATGAACTAAGAGAATTAGTCCATTATTATGAACAGACATCAGATATGATGACAGATGCTGTTAATGAAAACACAAAAGATGAAGAAACTGAAGAGTCAGATTATGATTCTGAACATGAAAACTCTGAACCTGTTACTAACATTCGGTAAGAATTTGAAGTTTGTTTTTCTAACATGTTCCTTCTAATTGAATGCTTCTATTATGGAACAGGAAAACTTCAATAGAATGCTGCTTGCTTTTTATTTAAGCTTTTCTCCTGTAAGTCCTCTTAAGTCTACTATTTTGGCCAGTGTAAATGTAAGTTGGTCTGTAAAGAAAAACAAACGGAGAAGCACTGAGTGCAGTAGTTTAGTAAATTTGCTCTTTGTTAGATAAAATGCAAGTAAATCATAAGTATCTAACATTTTCCTGCCTCTTTGTTTTTAGATATAACTTGGATTTTTTTGGATGTTTTTCTTAAATTTCTAAATAGCAGAAGTTTTTGAAAAGCAAGAGTCAATTATTCACAGTAGGAATTTAAATAGAGAAATAGCTAGTGATGTTCATTGTTTGAAATTATTTTATCAGCAGCTCTAAAAACTTTGATTTTATTTTTAATTCTTAGGTTTTTTTTTTTTCTTTTTTTACGTTATATAACTTCAGGCTGTTTTCTTTCTTTTAGAAATCCACAAGTAGCTGCAACCTGGAATGAAGTAAACAGTAATTCTAATGCACAGTGTGTTTCTAATAACAGAGAGGGGAGATCAGTTAATTCTAATTGTGAAATTAACAACAGATCTGCTGCCAACATAAGGGCTCTGAACATGCCTCCATCTTTAGGTATGATGACTATTGATGGATAATTTTGCCATATTGTTTTTTTGAAATGGATTTTCTTTCATTAGTATTCTTCTTAAGTTTATTAAATTACTGATTTCATACATGCTTTTAGCAGATTGTCACTATAATAGAGAAGGAGAACAGGGGATTCATGGTGCACAAGGTGAGGATGATGAGGAAGAAGAGGATGAAGCAGAAGATGAGGGAGTCAGTGGGGCTTCATTAACTAGTCACAGGAGCAGTCTGGTTGATGAAGCTCCAGAAGATGCTGAATTTGAACAGAAGATCAATAGACTTATGGCTGCAAAACAGAAACTGAGACAGTTACAAGATCTTGTTGCTATGGTACAGGTAAATATTGCTTGATTTTTTTTTCAAAAGACTGTTAAAACAGTAATTCTTGAGTCACTTACTTTCTTTTAGTGTTAGAGTTGGTATTCAGTTGTTCAGGTCCCTTCTCACTGCCTTCTGAAACATTAGGCAGATTTGTTTTGCATTTTTCTCTTGTACTTTAATTTTTCCACTTTTTATTATGTGAAAAGGCTTCATAATGCAGCTTTTCTATTCTTGAATCCCAACTCAGTTTCTTTTCTATCTTCTTATCCTTTATAGAAATGAATTAGGCCAGTTTTTAGATGAATAAGAATACCAAATAATGCCCATCTACCAACTTAAAATTGCCTACCCAGTTTTGTAATTGAGTTTAACGTTTTATTAGAATGATATTGGCAAAAGTTAAAATTTCATTTGAGGTTCTCAGAGAAAGCATAAGTAAATATAAAGTTATGTAGAGTTAAATGTTTGTTTTTTTTTTTTTAATGCAGTAGTTCATCCCAGCAGCCTTCCCTCCTCACATCTTAGTAAGTGTATTGATTTTTAACAGAAGGTGTGGACCTACCTTTAGGAAGCTAAGAACTTAGTTGTTTTTCCAGTAGTCATTACAGACGTAAGATACTCTCATTTGTTTTTGTATTATGAGCCATTGGCACTAGTTTGGCAAACTAAAGACCAAAGTGAGAGAATAGAAAATCGTAAGCAAGTGACAGTGGACTGGACATCAATTATTTGAAATCATTAAAATAAAAGTTACAGTTTAAGGGACACCTGGGTGGCTCAGTTGGTTAAGCATCTGACTTGGTTTCAGCTCAGGTTGTGATCTCAGGGTTGTGAGATCAAGCTCTGTGTCAGGCTCTGCTCAGTGCAGAGTCTGCCTGAGATTCTCTCCCTCTCCCTCTGCTCTTCCCCCACTCAAGTGTTTTCTTTCTCTCTCTCTCTTTCAAATAAATAAAATATTTTTAAAAGGTTAAATTCTAAGTAAAATTATCTAGTATCAAGGGTTCCCATATCTGATGGTATGTTTTTAATCTTTTTGTATTCTCTAGGAAGCTTTTCTTTGATAGCTCAGTGTCTGGTCAAGATAAGAAAAGGCAACTTAATGTTAGCCATTAGTGGGTAATTGGCAGCTCAGATTATAAATGAACTTTTTTGTTGTTTTAGTACTTCGTTTTATGTCATTGGTAGGAGGTTGAACTTCAGTATTCTCTAAAAATCATCATGTACTTAATGTACTACTTTAATTTTTATGTTGTGTAAATTTTATTGAACAGTGGTATTTAAGGTATAAATTGGATAATGTCTTTAGATTTCAAGATTATTTTAATTTAATGATGCTTTTTAGGATGATGATGCAGCAGATCATGGCGTTATCTCTACCAATACTTCAAATTTGGATGATTTCTACCCAGCAGAAGAAGATAATAAACAAAATGCAAATAACACTAGAGGAAATGCCAATAAAACACAGAAAGATGCCGGAATAAATGAGAAGGCACGGTATGTTAAACTCATGGACTTCATTAAATAAAAATTTAGTGCTTATTATAGAGAAGGTACTTAATTTGACTAGGTTCTGTATTAGGTCATGCTTAATGCTATCATCAGATTTATTGGAATCTGTAAATGTAATGTAAATTTAATTATAGAGAGAAATTTTATGAGGCTAAACTACAGCAGCAACAGAGAGAACTCAGACAATTGCAGGAAGAAAGAAAGAAACTGATTGAGATTCAAGAGAAAATTCAAGCATTGCAGAAGGCATGTCCTGACTTACAGGTAACTGGGAACATTACTACTTTACATTTATATGAAAAAAGATGTTTAAAATCTAATGTCATTGGAAAGTACCCTTGCTTTTTCTAGTACTGAGGTGACACATTTATGTCAGTATTATGATTAATAAAACTAATGAACTAATGAAAGGGGTTAGGGATTTGAGTTTATACTATGAAAGATAGCACATAGGATTTGAATTTGATTACTTCTGTTTTTCACTTGTTGGGCTACTTTAGATTCAGAACCTGAGTATTCGTAACTATTAACTTAAAATATTCTGATTTCGGGGGCACCTGGATGGCTCAGTGGGTTAGGGCCTCTGCCTTTGGTTTGGGTCATGATCCTGGGGTCCTGGGATCGAGCCCATGTCGGGCTCTCTGATCAAAGAGGGGGCCTGCCTACCCCTCCTCACTGCCTGCCCCTCTGCCAACTTGTGATCTCTGTCAAATAAATTAAAAAAAAAAAAAAACAAAACCTTAAAATACTCTGATTTCAGCTCTTAAAATACTCTGATTTCAGCTTTGCATTTCCATCTTTTATTGGCCTAAAATTACATAATAAAGCCCTTAAACCATCATAAATTACCTAAAGAAATGAATTAAAATATTTGTAGTTTTCTTATTAAGTAGTACTCTTTGAGACTGAATGAAGAATGAGTAATATTTGAACATTTCAGGTAATCAGGAATAAGAGTATAGTTAATACAGGAAGTGAACAGCAATTCTTTTTGAGATTTTTCTTAAAATGTTTTGGTTAGCTTTATTCCTCAGCTTTTGTTTTCAAAGAAAGGGAAACACATCCATGATAATTTTCTGTACCCTTTTTTTTGTTGTCCTAGACTTCTAACCTTTTCTATTTTATCTAATCCTTTTTCCTTCTCCCTAGTGTAATGTCCAGAGGAATAGATAAAAGAGTTTGGTTTGAGTATATGAAATTGTCCACAGTAGCATTTTCTCCCTCTTGTCTCTGTTGTTCCTGAGGCTTGGCTGCTACTCATCCACTTCACTCTGTGTTTTCATTTTTATTTTCTTAAATCAGGCTTTCTTTGGATCATGATGGCAGTTGAGGTCTGATAATAACTAATTCAGTATGGTACTAGAGCCCCAGAGAAATGGTAAAATAACTGCTTTTATGAAATTAACATAATTGCTTTAATTCCTCATAATGGTTTTTACTAATACTTTTTTAGCTGTCAGCCACTAGTGCGGGTAATTGTCCCACAAAAAAATATATCCCAGCTGTTACTTCAACCCCGGCTGTTAATGGAAATGAAACTAGTACAAGCAAATCCGGTTTTGAGCCTGAAGATTCTTCAGTAGTCGATAACGAGGTATTGTATGTTGTACTTGTTGTTCCGAGTCTTATGTCACATCTTAAAGAAGGAAAACCGAATACCTGTGAAACGTGTTTTTAAATGCAGCATGTTTTGTGTCTTTTAGCTGAGAGGAAATAATTTTTTCAAAAAAGTTATTAAGTTGGGATCTTTTCAAAATAATTTCAAAATTACTAGCAAATATTTGGCAGAATTGTATTTAAGGAATAGTTGCAGCAAACAGTAATCATTTCAGTTAGGAAGATCTGTTCTTTGGCCTTTTGTTTATATGTGATTTGTAGAAGACATTATACCTTTCTCTAAATAGTTGATGAAGTGTATTTGGCCAGTACTTTCATTAAAAAATTCATGCCTAATTTTTTCTTACTGTGAAAATACTGTTTTAACCATATCTTAGTGTAAAAAGAATAGAGTGAGAATAGGAGTCTTTGTATTTTATTCTTTAAGGATAAAACAAATCCATATATTTTTACTGACTCAACTCTGACATTTAAAATAATAGCTGTGGTCAGAAATGCGAAGACATGAGATGTTAAGGGAAGAGCTACGACAAAGGCGAAAGCAGCTTGAAGCGCTCATGGCGGAACATCAGAGGAGGCAAGGTCTAGCCGAAACTACATCTCCTATGGCTGTGTCATTGAGAAGTGATGGATCTGAGAACCTGTGTACACCTCAGCAGAGTAGAACAGAAAAGTAAGAGAGGTGTTTAAATCTTTTTTTTTTTTTTTTCATTTCCCCTCTCAGCTCAAGTCTGCTCTTTCACTGAGGTTACTGTTCAGGCATCACCTTTGTGGTTCAATTTAACTAAATCCAGCTATTTTCTGTTCTGACTTCTCAAGGTACTTGATCAGATGGTGATACAGATTTTCTTTGAGTGTATAAAAGCCTTATGTTCTTAGTTAAGTTTTATAAAAAAAATTACTTTGTAGTACTTCGCTATCAAGCCAAAAATAAGGACATTTTTACTGAAATGAGGAATCTCATATTTGTAAATTCCCTAAGGATTAGGAAATTCACTTTTGGGGTGCCTGGTTAGCTCAGTTGGTTAAGCATCCAACTCTTGATTTCAGCTCAGGTTGTGATCTCAGGGTTGTGAAATTGAGCCCCGCATTGGGCTCCACACTGAGCATGGAGACTGCCTAAGATTCTCTCTGCCCCTCTCCCTTTGCTCTTCCCACTCCCACACCTTCCTTGCGTGTTTGTGCTCTCTCAAAAATAAAAAAAATTAAAAATAATTAAAAGATAAAGTAATTGCTTTAAAACATTTAGTTTTTAGCATTTATATTTGAAATTTCTGTATTTAGAATATTTCCAAAACATTGGCCATCTGTAAGGTTGCTTAATTATCTGTATGGGAGTTTTCAGAGCTAACATCTTGAAATTCAAATTTGTTGTGACCTTACCTTTTGATATCCTCAGATGGCATTCCTGGAACATTGCACCAAACTTCTGTTCCTCATAGAAGAACTTGTTCTGTTTTGAAGTCCCAAATGTACTTTATTTATCAAATTATATCTGTAGTATTTTTTTTTCTGTTTGGAGTACCACAGTCTGAATTTTGGAAAAGTTCTTTGCATATTTTTCGTAATAAGCATCTAGGTTTGGGAACCATGGCTCTAGAATTATGCTTTCCAATATGGCAGCCATTACATTACCTACCTGTACCTATTTAAATTAAATAAAATTAATAACTCATTTTCTCAATCACACCAGCCACATTCTAAGTGCTCATTAGCCATGTGTACCTAGTGGTTACTGATTGGATACATGTGTATAGATCATTACTACTATTGCAGAAAGTTCTTTTGGACAGCTCTGCTCTGGAAAACTGTCGCTCAAGGTAAAGTTAAAAATTAAGGGGGTTTAATTTAGGGAAAAACTTCTAGGGGATACAGTTTTTTATTTGAAGAATTGTTTTGTGGAAGGCAGAATAAACTATTTCATATATCAGCAGTGAAGAGAGTACCAACCATCTATGTTGGTACTATAATTCAGTGAAATTTTATAAACAAAACGTTTCACATGTATACATATGTACATGGTACAGTGTCTGGCATAATAGTTGGTAAAGTATTTACCCAATTGCCAAAATGATCTCTTCTTTTTTATCTCTTAATCTCTAGAACAATGGCAACTTGGGGCGGTTCTACTCAGTGTGCACTGGATGAGGAAGGAGATGAAGATGGTTATCTTTCTGAAGGAGTTGTTCGGACGGATGAAGAGGAAGAAGAAGAAGAGCAAGATGCCAGTTCCAATGATAACTTTTCTGTGTATCCTCCTAACAGTGCGAATCATAACTCTTACAACGTAAAAGAAACTAAGAATAGGTTAGTTTCTCTGTTCTGACTTTTTGTTTGATTCCTGAAGTCTCAGGTCTTTGTGACACTAAGCACTTCTCTGATGCTTTGAACCAACTGGGTGTCATAATTTAATTCAGTTCTGACACTACTTGGAATTAGGGCAGATACTACAAGTGAAGGGCTCAGTCCCACAAGATTGCCCTCACTTCAGATGTCAGTTGCAAGTCCAAGTCTCCATGTACTCACACTTCTGTTTGGCTTTGCTAAAAATGTGGGGGTTCCCACAAGCTGCCCTCAGGTTTCATAATTTGCTGGAACAGCTAATGAATACTGCCTATTATAAAGGATGCAGCTTAGCCGTAGGCAAATGGAAGAGATGCATAGGACAAGGGATGGGTGGGGGAAGGGGCACAGAGCTTTCATGTTCTCTCTGAGTGTGCCATCCTCCCAGCATTTCAGTGTGTTCACCAACCCAGAAGCTCTCCTAACCAGCTTGATAAGGAGTTTTTGTGGAAGTTTCATTCCCTAGGCACAACTGATTAAATCATTGGCCATTGACATTCAACTCACTCCAGACCCTCTTCCTCTTGAAGTTGGCAGTGGGGCTAAAACTTCCAACCCTCTAAATACTTGGTTGGTTTTTTTAGTGACCAGTCCCTGTCCATGAAGCTATCTAGGGCCTCCAAGAGTCATTAGCTGTGGTTCAACTAAACTTAGCTGTGGTTCAAGGGGGTCCATTGTGAATAACAAAAGACACTTCTAGGTCTCAGGAGATGCCAGGAGTTTTGGGAGCTATGTTGGGAAATTGGGACAAAGACTAAATACACTTTTTATTGTATCATAGAGTTTTGTCAAGATAAATCCCAACTAGACTGGATCAAGATTCATAAGCTTTGATCTTGGCTTCTTTTTTGGAGAGTTAAGCAAAACTGAAAATCATAGATACTGAAAAAGACCTAGCAACATAATATTCATTACTTTGTTATGGAAGATGGTTAAGTAGTTCCACTTGATGATAGAATTTCAGGTGGCTAAGTTTAAAGCATGAAGAATGGAAAAATGCTTGTGATATAATAAAAGATGTTCATTTTGTAGAATATAGAATTACATGGATTTGTCTGTGTAAGACATTAAAAAAGAGTAGAAAAAAATGATAATTCACAAGGCTAGAAATCTAGAATTCCCTTTTCCTCACCACCTCCCCCTCATTTCCATACTTTTGAAGTCCTTTGAACTTAAACTTTGATCTTAAGAAAATGTTGGTCTATGAACCGTGGTATCAGGATTTAGTGCCAGATTTTAAAAACCAAATAATTACATTTAATGACCTAGCTCTTTAAATCTGTGTTAGGTGGAAGAACAATCGCCCTTTTTCAGCAGATGGAAATTATCGTCCTTTAGCTAAGACAAGACAGCAGAATATCAGCATGCAGCGTCAGGAAAACCTTCGTTGGGTGTCAGAACTCTCTTATGTAGAGGAGAAAGAACAATGGCAAGAACAAATTAATCAGCTAAAGAAACAGCTTGATTTCAGTGTCAATATTTGTCAGACTTTGATGCAGGACCAGCAGGTAAAGTTTACTATGAAAGTGCATTTTTTGTATCTTGTTTCTGAAGCAGGAACATTTTTCTCAAGTCATCAATAACTGTTACGACAATTTGTCTTTCCACAGACGCTATCTTGTCTGCTACAAACTCTTCTCACGGGTCCTTACAGTGTGATGCCAAGCAATGTTGCCTCCCCCCAGGTACACCTTATCATGCACCAGTTGAACCAGTGCTATACTCAGCTAACATGGCAACAGAATAATGTGCAAAGGTAATGTGTTTCTTAGGAGCAGTAAAACTGTGTAGTAAATGCTAAAACTGAGCTTGTGTTTTATAGTTATCTTCTGGGGGGAAAAGGACATGAGCAGAATTGAATATTCAAACATTTTCTATACCCGAAAATTTTACTAACAATGATTTGCCCGATGTTCCCTTTTAATACTGTAGACTTTAGTTTTTAAAAATTTTCAGTGTTCGGGGCACCTGGGTGGCTCAGTGGAGTAAGCCTCTGCCTTCGGCTCAGGTCATGATCTCAGGGTCCTGGGATCGAGCTCTGCATCAGGCTCTCTGCTCAGCAGGGATCCTGCTTCCCTCTCTCTCTGCCTACTTGTGACCTCTCTGTCAAATAAATAAAATCTTTAAAAAAATTTTTTTTTCAGTGTTCAACTTAACACTTATATCAGGTGATCTGTATGGTATGTAAATTATATCTTGGTAAAATTCAAAATAACAAAAATATATGAGTTTCTTATAGTTACGCTTTTTATCTGGTTAAAGTGGTAAGTGCGGTTCTTGTTCCAAAGGCCAAGTTATTGAAGTAAGCCTGCAGGACAAGCAGATGTTTGTTGTAGTAAATATTAAAACAGTCCATCTCTTTTGCATGCTCTTGAATCACTTTTTACATGTACTTTTCTATGAAGGTATTGTAAATAGACCGTAATATAACTGATTTGTAAGTTACTAACTTCTTAAATATTTGTAGGTTGAAACAAATGCTAAATGAACTTATGCGCCAACAAAATCAGCACCCAGAAAAACCTGGAAGCAAGGAAAGAGGCAGCAGTGCATCACACCCTTCTTCTCCCAGTTTATTTTGTCCATTCAGCTTTCCACCACAGCCTGTAAATCTGTTTAACCTACCCGGATTTACTAATATTTCATCATTTACACCAGGTAAGTGACTACAAACTTAAGAGGAAATAAATAAATGCAAAGTGCTTGACAATATTCTCCATGTCTATAATAAACTCCTTGTCTATTGCATGGAGTTTAATTGGTCTCTTCTGGAATGGTAGGAGGTGTATGCAAAGAAAGTTATGAACTTTTCTACATTGATTCTTTGTGGTGAAAACGTAAGCTTGCAGTGGTTGCTAATGAAATTAAATCAACTACTTATGAGAGGCTGCTTAGTCTTATAACTTTGAATAATTTAGCAACTATTTATAAAGGAAGAAGGGTATTAACCTATCCTGTGGCCGCTGCACATCGGGCACTGTGTGGTTAGGGAGGATACGTTAGAGACTAAGGTTTAGCTTAGGCTTAAATTTAATTTTATTTAGCTTTGTCTTTTATTTTTTCTGCACCTGTTATGTCTCAGATACCACATAAATGACTGGGATTCACATGAGTAAAATGAACACTTAAAGTCATTTAGAATCTAGTGAGGAAGCGAAGCATGTCAGTAGGTGCTCTGTGCAGTGCCATAGGGATGGTAGCAGTGGTACAAATGAGGGGAGTTGCCTTTCCTTAGGGCAGGAAATTATCAGCAGGTCTCTCCCCCCACTCCCTCCGGAAAGCATGTTATTTAAAGAATGAACAAAATTTATTTCCAGGGATATCAGAGGAGAAAGGACTTCCTAATCAGTGGATCCGCTGAGAGTTACAAAGCAGTGAAAGAGTGTATCACATAGGGAATTTAGAGGTCATTAAGTATGGCTAGTGTCCAGGGCCTTAGCAGGGGAAGAGTAATTGATACAGCTAGAGAGCAGCAGAGACTTTCTGTGCAATTCAAAGGAGCTTAGACTTTCTTTTGCCTTCCAGAGGGGTCACTGAAGGATTTGGGGCAGGGGGATAGCATGAGATTTCTGTTTTAGGCATATCACATTAGTAATAGTGTTGCAGAGATTTGAGAGAGGAGCCAAGAGTATCCTATGGTGAATAGGAAACCGAAAGCTGTTTGTTGTAGTAATACCAGAGAAAGGACAGCTTGATCTAAGCCATTGGCAGGAGAGGTAAGAACTAGGAGTAAATCAAAAGACTTTCTAAAGGTAGAATAAATTAAGTGATCAGTTAGATGAGGTGAGTCATGAAGGAAGTGGAATTGAAGGTGTTTGCCAGGGAATATAGGAGGAGAAAAAGGGTTGGAAGGGCTGGAGGGCTTTGTGAATATAAATCAATAAAAATAGCTGTGTATTTTCTTAGCAGGATTATAAAAATAATAGCATTAACACATTTAACAAGCGTTTTAGTTCTTGAGCACTGATCAATATCGGCAGCAAATGTTTTTTGTGTGGCTTTCTAGGTAACAGATAATATTAAAAATAGCTCAGGCAGTTCCTTTACACCAATATGCCTCATGCCTGTGGCAGCCCTGGGCAAAGACTATTCATTCTTCACAAACTAATATTGTGAAGCCTTTTCCACCCCTTTTCCCCCACCAAGTTGTTAGTAGCCCCTTGCAAATATATCTCATACGCACTGTGTGGTAAGAACTTAGTTCTATTCTAGCTTCCCAGTTAAAGTAGAGTAGAAAGAATATAAGCTTTGGAGTTGTGCAGACCTGAGATCTGACCTCCTCTTCCATTTACCAGCTGTTTAATCTTTGAGGCGGTTTTCTTCCTGGTAAAATTAATTTAATACCTGTGTCATAGTGTTGTTTGAGCATTAAACGAAATAACATGTAAATAAATAATCCTCATCCCTTCAGAGCTAAAAAGTTAGAAGTAATAGTACTTGACATTCATTAGCTTACCGGGTACCAGACGCTTATAGGTATTTACCTGTTAACTTTGTTTAGTCATCAGTGCCAAAAAGCTAGTGGGCTGAACTGTAAACCATGATTGAACAAATGAATATTAGTTTATTTTAACAGTTACTTGTTTTGGTGGATTAGAGTGACACATTTAATTAAAACTGTGTTTTAATTTTGTATTAAGGCCTTTAGGTACTACTTTTATTGTTGTCTTACCTATTTCTTTATTAGGTATGAATTTCAGCCCTTTATTTCCTTCTAATTTTGGAGATTTTTCTCAGAATATTTCTACACCCACTGAACAGCAGCAACCATTAGCCCAGAATTCTTCAGGGAAAACAGAATATATGGCTTTTCCAAAACCTTTTGAAAGCAGTTCTTCTGTTGGAGCAGAAAAACAAAGGTACTTGACTGTGAACCTAATCCATTATTTTCTTAAATGTTACTTATATGATTATATCTAATTATATTTAATTTGCAAACACAAGAAGGATACTTGTTATTGTTTGGCTTGTTAGCATTAAGAATATTAAACTGATACTTTACCAGGTGTCTCAGGCATACATCTGCCACTAATCCTGATAATAGGAATAATTCATTGTTTTGATCAGAGTGAAGGATAAGACCTGACCCATAAAATGTCTCTTGCCTTGATTTGATATCTGTCCTTAAGTTCACGTTAGGGCTAGAAACTAATATTAACTACTAGGTGATAGTTGTAAAGTGATGGCTCCTTGATTCATAGCTTCTGATTAGAATACGTTCTTAAGGCCTATCTGAATGTAATGTTGAGCACTATTACATTATTGATAGATGTTATCAGTCATAGTCAGGATTTCTTTCTCTGTTTCTCAGTGTTAACATATTTTTTTCCTCAGTGTTATTATTTTTTAATATGATCGTCTTCCCACATAAAATTTTTGACTCAGATAGTGTAAGACTAGTTGGTTGAGTCAGGTCAATCATTCTATATATTTATAGCTAAATAAATAACATTCTTAATGATTGTGCTAATCCAGAAAATGATTTTGATAGCCAGCTGGTAAAACTATTGTCTTTTTATTGTTACTCGTACTTACTTAAGAAAAAAACTTTTTAGGATGAAAAATTAGAGGTCAGTTCAGCCTATACTTCTGTGAGAAGTATCTCTTTGATTTTGTCTTTGCAGACCTTTACAAATATAAAAGTCACATCACTTTTCTCTTTAGTTGTATGATTGGGCATGTGTTGGAGCACTTAAGTAATCATTTTGGCTCTATTTAATTATTAAATCATGGATTTTTTTTTAACCTGATTAAACGAAACCTCTTAGAATTCAACTGTATTTGACTCTAGGAATCCTATGGTTGACCTCCCTGACTTTTTCTTAGATCTACTAACCACTTCTTTCAATTAAACATCCTATTGCTCTTTAAAAGTACTCCGTTGTCAGAGCCTAACGGTGTTTAGGGCTCAGTTGCCATTCAGAAATGATGTTTGAGTGAATTTCCATCATAAGCAATAAACATTTGTTCAAAGCTTTAGTAAATAGCTTTGCTATTGTAAGGTCCCTACTTTATTATTATCCACATTTTATATATAATTAATAGTAAAAAAGGGTGGATTTGGATTATTAATATTGAGATATTTGACCTACTTCAGATTAGACCTCATTTCCCCCAAATGTCAGCTGTTAAATAGGTAGCTTCCCTGACTTTAATGGCTAGAGATAACAAGAGGTCAGATGAAACATTGTAGTGAGCTGGGGTCAGAAAACTTATATTGGAAAGGGCTTGATGATAAATATTGCAGACCATTTATTTCTGTCATTTTTGCATGAAAGCAGCCATAAACAATATGTGAACAAGCAGCTGTGTTCCAATAACACCTTATCTATGAGTACTGAAATGTGAATTTTACATAATTTCTGTCACAAACAATTTTTCTTCCTTTGATTTTTTTCAACCATTTAAGAATATAAGAATATTTTATTTTACTTTTTGTAAGAATCATTTTAGGGGCACCTGGGTCGCTCAGTCAACTGAGTGTCCCAACTCTTAATTTCAGCTTGGGTCGTGATCTCGTGGGTGGGACCAGGCAAGCCTCAGTTTGGGCTTTGTGCTAAATCTGCTTGAGATTCTTTCTCTCCCTCTCCCTCTGCCCTCCCTCTTCTCCTAAAATAAATTTAAAAATCCTTTTTTTCCTTTCAAAAGAAAGAATCATTTTAGCTCTCAGGCCATACAGAAATAGCTAGCAGGCTGAATTTGGCCTGCAGACTATAGGTTTGCTAATCTTGTGTTAATTTGAAACCTGGAGGTCAGTGTCTCCTAAATCATGTTCTTCAGAACACTATTGTTCATGTCAGATTCTGTGATAAAAATTTTGGACATTTTGCTCACTATGTTCACTTCTAAGACATTTATATAGGACATTGGCATGTTTAAAGTTTTGAGAAACCTTGCAGATTACCTTTGTCTCTTGTTTGCCAAATTTAGATGGTCAGCAAATACCTTTTAACATATTAAACGATGTCAGTGTTAGCAGATAAAATTTGGAAAATGACACGAGACCAATAGAACTAAACTGTACTTAATGAATGGAGGAATAAATTATGAGTTGCATGGACAGTTGTTTTCACCAATTCCAGTTCTATTTTGAACTGCTTTTGGTGACACAAATTTGTGTATATTGCCAACCCTCTGTTACATACAACTCTTTCTCAGCTCTTCCTCCAAGTGTTTTGTTTTTTTCTTGTATATTCCATTGTTTTTTAAAATTATTCTTTCCCACTCTTTTTCATCATGAGTGCTAGATCTTTTGATTGCAGCTTTTGCCAGTGAAAGTGGTTTAGTGAGAAGGGTCTGATACTAAAGTTTAAAGGGGCCCCTGGGTCACTAAGTTAAGCATTCAACTCTTAATTTTAGCTCAGGTCATATCTTAGTGTTGTGAGATCGAGCCCCATTTTGGCCTCCACGCTGGGTGTGGAACCTGCTTAAGATTCTCTCTCTGGGGTGTCTGGGTAGCTCAGTCAGTTAAGTTTCAGACTTCAGGTCATGATCTCAGGGTCCTGAGATTGAGTCCTCTGTTGGGCTCCACACTCAGTGGGGAGCGTGCTTGTCCCTTTGTCCTTTCCCCTGTTTGTACTCTGTTTCTCTCTCTCAAATAAATAAAATCTTAAAAAAAAGAAAAAGATTCTCCCTCTCAAGAAAATATTTAAACATTAACGTGTATAATATTTACATATTTAATGTATATTTTATGAAAATGTTTTTAGAGCCTGTTAATGTTTTTATTTGCCTAAATCTATTTACTATATCTGCAGTTTTCCAGTAAACATAGAACTCTGTCATCATATCTGTAAAAATTTATTTTCATTGGTAAGGAATCAAAAACAGCCTGAAGAGGAGGTGGAAAACAGTAGGACACCATGGTTATATGACCAAGAAGGTGATGTAGAAAAACCATTTATCAAGACTGGATTTCCAGTGTCTGTAGAGAAAACTACAAATAGTAATCGCAAAAATCAATTAGATACCAGCCGGAGAAGACGCCAGTTTGATGAAGAGTCATTAGAAAGCTTTAGCAGTATGCCTGATCCAGTGGATCCAACAACAGTAACCAAAACATTCAAGACAAGGAAAGCATCTGCACAGGCCAGCCTGGCATCTAAAGATAAAACTCCTAAATCAAAGAGTAAGAAAAGGCATTCTACTCAGCTGAAAAGCAGAGTTAAAAATATTGGTAAGTGTCAAAATTTGTTGAATATTGATCGGTGTAAATGTTGATAACTTTATTCTGGCACGTTGACTTATTTCATTTCATTGTGGCTAAATGGAGAAGCACTGTTCTAGGCCTAGTTGAATAAAGTTACTTTTAGTCACCTTCATAAGTTTTTCTATAAAATTTATCAAATAGGGTTTAATGTTGTAGATATTCTTGTATTTCCTGTGTGTGTGGTTACTACAAGCTTAGAAGATGTTTTGTAAATCTTGTAGGTTACTAAAGGTTGCCAGAGGGCCGAATTTTTACTGTTGTTCAACCTTTTCACATTCCATTTTACATTCTTTTTACATCTTATCCTACATCCAACACTTTGTTATGATTTCTGGTGAAACCACTTCTAAAACAAGTTTGCTCTTAGTCCTTACGGAAGTTAAATTAATAAGATGAAATATTAACCCTTGTTTTATTGAATCTTCTCATTGGATAGCCTATCAAAGTTCTTTTAATAGTGTTAACTACATGCCATTTTAAAAAAAAATAGGTTTTTCGAATTTTGAAGGATTTATTCAAGTCTGATGCTAGGTAGAAATAGTTTTATTAACTAGAATCTGGAATATTAGAGTTAAAGGATCCTCCTTTAAGTTTGCTAGGGATGCTTTTCAGCTTTTTGAGAGGTTGTTCTGTGTTCAAGGAGATTGTACTTCGTGCTTAAGGACAAAGTATTTAAGACTTAAAATCAGAAAACTTTGAAAAGTCACCACATACAGCTCACTCTCTTGGAAGCTCCCAATATATGCAAGGATATGAGGTCCTAGGAAACCCTCTGGTAAAAAATCCACTTGTAAATATTTGCAGCCTTCATAGTAGCCATTTTTGGTTAGTGAAACATTTGAAAAATCTGATGAAAACTGGGTGTAAGAAAGACTACCTACTCTTATTTCATTTCAGTTCTTATAACCTTCATGTCCTTGGCTCCTCCCACTGCTCCCATCTAAAGAGTCTGATTCGATGGTGAAACAAGCAGATTTGAGCAGGGATGATAATTTTCTCAGCACACATGTTATTATCTTTGAAAATATTTTATCATTATAGGTTTGGGAGGAGCTGATTTTATGTAGCAGATTAGTGATACAAATGAATGAAAATCCATCTACTCTTTCTCCAAGATGGCTCTTGGTGCCACCAGAGAACACTTAAGTAGATAATGAACCATGGCCATGTTTAGAGAGTGGCCCTTTGGATAACTCATTGAACTTTCTATCTCTATTACCTTACCCCAACAGAAATGCTTTTTTTTGGCCATATGAATAAATGAAGAAGCACTAATAACTTATTTTATAGCATTTTCTCATTCAGCCAGTTAAATGTGCTAGGACAGTGATTCTTAAATTTTAATTTTTCTCCATGAGAATCTTGTTTAAAGGCAGACTGATTCTGTCTGGTTAGGGACCCAAAGGTCTATATTTCTAACAAGTTTCCATGTCTTATTGATCTTGGTTTGTGAATTTCATCCTAAGTAGCAGGGTCTTAGGGAAACCTTTAGCCAGCAAATGGCCATATCTACCTAAACCTAGAAATAATTGGTATATTTATTTTTGAAACCCCTTTATTTTGAGGAATTACGGTTCCGTATATATAATTCAGCTTTTTTCTTTCAAGGCAAAGACTGATGTTCTGATCTATGTGCCCTCTTCCATTACAAGTGTAAAAATACCTGCCAGAAACACAATATACACATTTGTTCGACAAGCATTCAAGATGATCTGTCAGTGAAAGCCCTACTTTAAGACACACACAAAAATCAAAGACTTGATAGAATCTAACTAATATATGCAGAGTCAAGCTAATATGTAGCAAAATCAAATCTGTCAGCTAAACCCTTGCTATCCAAAGTGGGAACTATGGACAAGTAGCATCAGTATCTGTCTGGAGCTTAATAAAAATGCACGCTTGGGTCCCACCTTATACCAACTGAATTAATACACATTGCTTTTCAGTGTGCATTTTAGCAAGCTTCTAGATGTTTTCAATATGAAAATGTGCTCATTAAAGTCTGGGAGGCACTGATCTAGACCACTGCTATTTTATGGGATAAGAATAGCCATGATTTCTTAGAAAATGGGATATTTACTAGTCTTTAATATAGGTGGATGTAGAGAATATTGGAAGGCATTCTAAACTGTAGTAACAATGAAAAAAAGTTTAGAGGCCGGAAAAGAAGATGAGAGCAGTTGGGGAAGGCAATAGGATATGAGAAATAGACCAGTGTGGTGGGACTGGAGTTGCTCTCTTGAGAGAGGCAGCACAGCAAGTTATGCTGTACCAGATCTACTAGATTGAACTGTTTATATATGTTTTTGCACTTGGGGATAGTTTTCAGAGGTAGCATGCTAAATCTTCATTGAACTTAGTTTCTACTGATGCTAACGTATATTAATCTTTAGAAGGTCTTTATATGTAAAGTTACATATCACTGCATGTGAAGTAAGGTTTTACAAATTATGTGATAGTGATAATCATCTTTTAAACTTAAATTCCAATTCAGACTTTCTGAGTTGAGCATGTTTCCTTGCCTTTCTGTGTGCTTCAGGTATCAGACCTGTAATCTGGCTACACACTACCAGGTCCATTTCCTTTTTTGATGCTATCAGAGAGCAGTGGGATCATATAATCTAGATCTTCTTCATTCTTTTCTTTGAAAATTGGATAGAAGTGTTAATATACTGTAACCATCCCTGAGTCTTTTCATTTCTCTTCTCTTCCCTTTCCTTTGTTTATGAATGAAGATTGAGATGAAATGGATGCCAATTGTTAGGAAGGGCAAGGCCTGACAGATGTGGCCAGGAAAGAAACAATCCTTTTTAGATTCAGAGAGCTGATTATTTACATAGGCAGAGAAAGTAAGGGTAGCTGGAAGTCCCCACTCCCTGTGTTCTTGTCCTGTGGGCCACAAGGGGAAGACTGAAACCGAAGAGGCCAGGTGACCATTTCAGCCTGAGTGGTGGGACCCCTGTTGTTGAGGAGCCAGTATTGTGCTGCAGCTGCTACTGACCACTCTGTAGTCTGGAGGTGTGTCCTCAGAGTGTGAGAAAGAAAGGTCTCCTCTTTCCTCAGAAATCAGGAGGAGATGAGAACCTCTTCATGACAGATTTACAGATGGCCAAGTAGCAGTTCCTCACAAGCCTCCTGTGTTCTTGTGTTCTGTGCTCCAGGAGGATCATCAGGCCTTCTGCCAAGACTTAGGCTCAGCTACAGTTCAGTCTTTACCTTTGTGGCCTGTGTGGATATGTGTAAGGTCTCCAGGGTGCCACCAGAGGACATGGCTGAGCTTTGTCCCTAAAGTGGAGACACAACTAGAAGTACTCTTTTTTCTGACTGTCTCGCCACTGGTGCTGAGAAAAACAGATTGTGTGCAAGGTACAGAGTGACAAATGGGATAGGAGTCACACCTTGTCGCTAATGACTGTTATGTGGTGGTGGTGGTGGTGGTGGTAGACTAGCTGGCCTAGCCAGTGTAACTCTGAGGTATCATTAACCTTCATTAATTCCTATTTATCTATTACTTTTGGCAGTTATGTACCCTTATTTGGTGAACCTGTTTATGGTAAGGTCAAAAGTAACCCAAGAGGGCTCCTTTTCTGAGAGAGCTAAAAAGAAATCAGGAACCCAAATATGAGATGATAATGTCCTAACTTGAATGACGTCCTTAAAAATAAAAAGGGAAGGTTAACTCCAGATTGGATATGACAGAGAGTAAACTGACAGTATACTGGGAACTTACTTGTTATTCGTAGAGCAGCTGTTGTGGTCTGGAGACTGTAATAGCAAGGCTTTAGATTCTGTTGGCTCATTCAGTGAATGTCAGGGGCGAAGATCAGAGCTCTACCGTTCACGGAGAAAACTTGGTTGGCGGGCCAACATCCAGGCCCCTCCTATTCTTGACACCTCCCTTCCTTCCAAGAATAGCAGGCTTTTGTCACTTCAAGGTACTAATGCGAAAGTACAAGTAGGTGGCATTCCCCCTACCTTGCATCTGGGAGAGCATTTGCCTTTGCAGCCGAGGAGACTGAATAGAGAAGCTTCTTCTTACTATCTCGATGTCTGACAACTTGCTAGCAAAAACACTGCTTTACCATAGGAGTGAGACTTCCAAGAGTACTGTCAGCATGCCAGGGCAGCTATCCAGCAGTTGGGTCCAGCTTTAAGGGCAGGTATGAGTCCTGACTAGCCCAGTGAATGTAAAAATGCATGTAAAAGGGACTAATAGCCAGAGAGAAGACAGAAAGCAGAACACTAGAACAGGTAAAAGCAAGTAAAAGCAGTTATTGAAGGATATATACCCTTGAACAAAATCATAAAAAAACAGGCAGATTGAGTTGTAACAAATTCTGTAGAACTTAAAACATTTTTAGTTCTGTAGAACTAAAAACATTTAATGTTTAGACTGTTCAAAAAAGAGGATGAGGATGGTATTAAGTCCCAAATTACTGGCCTAGAAAATTGAGGGAAAGAATTAACACTATTGTACAGAGCAGAAAATACTAAGATAAGATCAAGAGGAAAATGATTAGAGGCTCGATGACAAATTTTGGAGATATGATATATAGGGAATACTAAAGGAGGAGAAAAAACAGGTGGAAAGGCACTAATTAAATAAATAATAATAAAGGGGAACCTTTAATGAAGAAAGACTGATGACTGCAGATCGAAACACCTAACTGTTGTCCAGCCAGAAGGCAAGGGGTAAGAAATACACATACCTCCATGTATATTCTGACAAAATTGCTTAATTCCAAGGAAAAAGTAAAAATCTAGTAAGCTTCCAGACTGCAAGAACAAATTTTATACAATGAGAAAGAACCAAACTGACATCAGACAACAGAAGAAATAGAAGAAAGTGAAATAATGTCCAAAAAAAGTACTGCAACTCAAGAATCCTATATTCAAACTAGAGCCTTCACTTGTCATAGTGAAAAGATCTTGGTGCATCTTACCTGAGGAAAACAACAGAAACAACATGTGAATCAAGATTAGACACCTTTATAGGGAAAGGTGAAAAGGGGAAATAATAGTTCAGTAAAGAAAATAGTAGATCAGGGAGACGAACCATGAGAGACGCTTCATCTCACAAAACAAACTGAGGGTTGCCAAGGGGAGGGGGGTAAGGAGAGGGAGGTAAGTTATGTGCTATGGAGGAGGGGGTAAGTTATGTGCTATGAAGTGTTTAAACCTGGCGATTCACAGACCTGTACCCCTGGGGCTAATGATACATTATATGTTAATAAAAAGTAAAAAATTATATTAAAAAAAAAAGAATTAACTTTCGTGGGGTGCCTGGGTGGCTCAGTCGTTAAGCATCTGGCTTTGGCTCAGGTCACCATCCCAGGGTTCTGGGATCAAGCCCCACGTTGGGCTCCCTGCTCGGCGGGAGGCCTGCTTCCCCCTCTCCTACTCCCCCTGCTTGTGCTCCTTCTCACTGTCTCTCTATCAAATAAATAATTAAAAAAAAAAAACAGATCAATCTCAGTTACTAATATAAATTCGAAAGTAAAATATTAGCCAGTTTAATCTCACAGTATATCAAAAAGAGTATCAGACTGTTGTCAGTAGGGTTTATTACAGAAATGTAGTCATGGTTCATTATCAGGAAATCTGTCAACATAATTTTCATGTCAAGAAATTGAAGGACAGAAGTCCTATAACAGGACTTACATTATCTCATCTATCAGTAGATGAGATAAAATTTGAAGTCATTTCTAATAAAAATCACAAGTAAAATGCATCTAAGTAGACAGTTACTTAATAATTAAAATAATGAAAGCTGTTAGCTAATGCCAGTCACAAATGACATTGTAAATGAAAATACTCCAAATATAATCTACATCAAAATTAGAAATTAATCAGGGATTCCCTCTCCACCACCATTGTTATCTAACATTGTTTGGAAAATATTATGACAAGAAATTAAATAATTGGCATAAATATTGAAAAAGGAGGAAAAACAAATTTTTACTTTTTCTGAGAAAGCCCAAGAAACACTGGAAAATTGCTACTAAAGTTAACAAAGTAAATTGGTAAAGCAGCTGGTTATGAAATAAGTTTGCAAATATTTTTCTCTATCCTAGTAACACTCAGTAGAATGGAAGTGGGGGGAAATAGTCTTCCCATAGTAGTATTCAAAGCTATTGGGGAGGAAATTCTTAGGAATAAATTTAACAAGGAAAGTACCAGATCTATAAAAAATTATAAACATTTTTGAAGAACACAAAGCAAGATTGAACAAGTATGAAAAAAAACTGTGTTCTTAAAAATTGTGTAAAATTATTAAATACCAGTTCTCCTTGAGTTAATAAGTGCTTTTAATGTGATTCTGTTTTGAATCTCTGTGGACTGTTTTTGAAATTGGAAAAAAAAAATCTCAAATCTTATTGGGAAGGAAGGACAAATGTCTAATAATAGCCAAGAAAAGAAACTACCTATATAGGACTTGCCTTACCAGGTGTTTAAGCATTCTGTAAAACTTCTTTGGCTAAAAGAATGAAGATGGCATTGGAATAGATAAATTAAACAGATAGAATGCCCAGAAATAAACCTCAATAAATACAGAGACTGAATATATTGACCAAGGCTGCATTTTATTTCATTGGGAATAGGGTAGGTATAACCAAGTATCCATGTGAAACAAAATAAAGTTGAATTCCAAACTTGTGCCATATAGCAAGGAAAATTTAGACTAATATATAGTCTAAATATAGTCTATATATAAAAAATATAGTTTATATATAAAACCTATATATATTTAGACTATATATATATAGGTTTTATATATATATAAAACCTATGAGTGGGTAAGACCTTTTAAATCAAGTCATATTGCATACAGGTTATAAGAAGGCAGACATACCTGATTAATGCCCATTACTCTTCTCTCTGTTATTTACGTTTTACATAGATTGGATGTGATTCTTTATTGTATTTCCTAATACTGAAAAATGGCTAACTTGGAGACCAGTAGAGAATTTGGATCATATAAGGTCTACAGTATAATTTGAGTTGGGATGTACTCATGAAGGTGGTTTCAAAGGATGATGAATTGTTAGAATATTTTAACTGTTACCCCATCCTTCCAGAGGTTGTCATAAGACATCGTATTTACTGTTTTCTATTTATACAGCATTCTAAATTGAGTACCTGTGCTATTTCACTATGGAAATCAGTTTCCCTTTCAGTTTGAGTTAGTTGCAACTGATAACAGCTGTCACTTTTTTTACTCAAGGGTATGAAAGTGCCAGTATGTCTAGCACATGTGAACCTTGCAAAAGTAGGAACAGACATTCAGCCCAGACTGAAGAGCCTGTTCAAGCAAAAGTATTCAGCAGAAAGAATCATGAGCAGCTGGAAAAAATAATAAAATGTAGTAGGTCTACAGAAATATCTTCAGGTATGTTCTTTTTTGGTTTGCTTTAATCTAAGGACTTCATCTTAGATTTGAAAACCAATTAGTCTGTCACACTTTTCTGTCATGTGCAAGGTTATATGTACTAGAAGATTACAGTATACATTCCTTGATTTCAAGAAATGTAAACTGGAAATATTTTTTAGTATTCTGATAGTAGCTTTTGACACTTCTTGATGAAATTTTAAGGAAAAAAGTATAGTTGACATTAATTTGGAGCTGATTTGAAATTTTAAAAATCTTCTCTGAATAAGAATTTGATATAAAATCATTCCCTGTTTAAAATCTTTGGCTTTACCATGCTTACAGGATAGCGTCCCAAGTGCTTTAATGCAACATCTGGCCAGCAGAGTTTGGCTCCTTTTTTTGCATCCCTAGACTCTTTCTCCCCACCCTCTCTGCCTTAAAGTTGCCTCTTTCTTGGCACTGCACTAAAGTTTTCCTATAGCTGTCTTGCTGTTTCTCACCTCAGCAGGTGTCTTTTCTGTCTTTTGCTCTTTGTAAACCTTTTTCCTCTATTGGAGTTTTAAACTATTAATTCTGCAACTCTGAATTTGCATCAAATCAAAGCTCAGAGAATTTTCCCTTTCTCCTTTTTTGTTTCTTTTGTAGCCTGTGTAAATCTCTTCTGTTGCCCATATCACATTTATATAGTATTTACTTAAGTGTCTTTGTCACCTTTTTTGGATTCCTTGGCAGCAGATGATACCTTGAATGTTGCCATGGTACTGGACACATGGTAGGCACTTACTAGGTGTTAATTGAATGAATGAACAGAGTTACATTATGCCGCTGTTTTAAGTACTGGTACTTTCCTGATTTATAAAGAACAAGTACATCTCAAAAAAAAACATGGAGAGGGAGGCAGTAAATAGAAACCCTCAGTTGTCAGGTGTCAGTAAGATCCTTGGTGAAAAGTGAGAGTAGCAGCTACCATTTGTATTATACTTTACTATTTACAAATTAAATTATTCGTCTCATTTGAGAATTGGTTTTATTTCCATTTTGCAGATGAGGAAACATGGTCAGAGAATATCCCTGTTTTTTTCCCAGCATCATAAAGAGCTAGTGACATAAACTGGTGCAGTTTTTCTGGAAAGCTTCAAACTACATGGCCTTATCCCAGTAATTGTACTTATCTATGCTAAGGAAACAAAAATGGAAAAAGTAATTGGGATTTAGTGTTGTCTGAACTATGATTCCAACTATGTTTAAACAAAAAACCAGAATGAATAAAGACTAGAAGAAAATGCATCAAAATGTTAATAGTGATTTTATCATCTTTAGACTTCTGTATTTTCTAAAGCTTTCATAACGAATATTTATTGCTTTTGTAATCAGGAACAGCACATTTGTTTGTATTTTGAACTGACTTCCTCAAGGTCATATTGCTAAGAAATGGCAGGGTGGAAGTTTTAATCCTGGCTTTCTCTTAAGTCTAGATCATTTTGGCAAAACTGTCAATTTTCCTGATGTGACCCTAGCATTTTACCAAAATTTTACAATTTTATCTCCTTTTACTGTCTTTATCAAATAGTGAGATCTTCAAGGAGTAAATAGTTGGTGGAGGTTCAGGAAGGGGGCACTAAATTGAAAAGCTTATTAATTGGATTATTGAGTTACCTAAATAATGGATAGTCAGTTATAGGACTTAAGACCTTATTACTGTTACTTAGAAAAAATACAATGATTGAATTTTGGTGTGCTAAAAAATGCCTAAGTTGTGTAAATATACCCTTTGTGTATTTACATATTCGCTTTCTAAAAAGACTTAGTTTTAATCATTACTCTAAAATTGTTTATAGCATGGACTAGTAGCTTTTGTTACATGACTACCAAAGAGTAGATATATGACTGCTAGTACTGAATTGTACAGTGCTCTCCTCCCTCAGGAGTGTGGGAAGTTCACCTTGATGTATTTGCTTCTAAGAGTGAGTGGCAGAAGTTTATTATGACAGTCATCAGTCACATTAAGTTTTTGTACGTTTATAGCAAATCTTTTGATATTTTCCCTAATAAGATTATTTTTTAAATAAAATATAAACCATACCTTGTGATAACAGTTCAGTTCAGTTCAGGCAAACAATTTTAAAGAAACTTGCTTTTTTTTTTTTTTTTTTAAATTCACTTACTCATATTATGGACCCTGTCTTAACTATTCATACACATTTTATGTTCATCCTTATGTCTGCCCTTTCCTACAGCACATGCTAGGAGAATACTACAGCAGTCTAACAGAAATGCATGCAATGAAGCGCCAGGTAACAATCTGCTTAGTTTTGGTGTCCACTTTTTGTTAATTTTTTTCCATTAGTCTTAAATATCCTTAGTTTTATAGCTCTTATTATTATTTTTTTAGATATAGCTTAGTGTATATATGTCATTTGGCTGTAAAAGAGAATTCATATTCATAAAATACTGAAGGCTTTCACTTGAATTCTTTACTTGGGTGGTAAAATTAGCTGCTTTTCTTGTTTCATTTTTAGTTACTATATGTAACATAACCAACACATTCATAAGGATAATAGAACATCTTTTTATAGTTGATTGTTTTATTTGAAGTTACTTATTTTATAATTCTTCAATGCATAAAAACATTAATATTTTTTGAAATAAAAAGTTACTTTTTCCTAGCTTTGATTTACAGTGTTAAGTATTATAACTTCTGTTGTACTTGCTTATTTTTCATTACTAGTCAACATCTACCAAAAGAAAAGTCAATAAACCATTAAATAAAATCAGTGACACGCAAAGACCATGATAACTAAAAATGCATGGAAAATTACAAAGATTCCAAAATACTGTTTTTGTCTGTACACTATTTAAACACGGTTCTGTGCGATTTAGAATTAGAGATATTCTTTAACACCTCCTGCACTATATGTAAGTGAAAAACAAAAGCTTGTTATGAATCTTTAGGAGAATCTAAAGAAAAAAATAAGGATCTAGCACAAAGTTCAAATTATATCTGTGACACTTCCTAAAGAAAAGAACTCTGAAAAATAGGATAAAAATAAGATGGATTCAGAGAAACCTGATTGAGATAAGGATTTTTCTAGCCTACACTAATGGATTTTAGTTCAGGAGGAGAAACTGGCAAAAACTTTCCACATGTCTATTGCAGGGCTGGGGGGAGGGTGGGCAGTAAGCGTGTGTTCAGCATCATTCATTATTCAGGGATAATTTAATCTTTTATGATATGTAATTTGGAATGATAATTTTATCACATATAGAGGAATGGCAGATGTTATTAAGTATGCTTTGTTCTTTGAAATAATAAACATTTTCTAATTTACCTGGTCAAACTACAATATAAACTGGAAGCTGTGTATTAAATCGTATCTTCTCTGTGTTTTTCCTTTAAGTAGAGATTTCCTACAGAGATAGTTTCAGTTCCTGCTTATAATATCACATTTGAACATTTTAAAACTAGTAAGAGAACTTTAGTATTTTATTTTATTTTATAGTCATAAATGAGGCAAGATAGGGAAGTTGCATATTTGTTATTATATTATACTTGTAGAAATTATGGCCTGAAAATGTTAAGATGTAAGTAGGAAGTTTTTTCATTAGGCCTCATTTCCGTTACCCTCTCTTACAAAAAGTGAATTAAATCTTTATGATTTTTGTTTATTTATTTAAAAGCAACATATATTAATACTTTCAACATTTATATTTTCTTTTTTAGAAACTTGTCACAGATATTTGTGGAACTTGAATATTTAAGTACCCATGGTTCTATTATTACTCTAGAAAGGGTACAGAGTTTAGTAGCTAGAAGAACTACTTGGAGGTTTTTTTTTTAAGAAATTAGTTATTTTAGGGAGTGAGAGTGTGCGCACACGTGTAAGAGCGGGGTGGGGGAGTGGGTAAGGGATGAGGGAGCGAGAAGATTTCAAGCAGATTCCACACTGAGTGTGGAGCCTTATGTGGGGCTCAATCTCATGACCCCAAGATCATGACCTGAGCCTAAATCAGGAGTCAGACGCTTAACTGATTAAGCCACCCAGGTGCCCCTGAGATTTTTTTTAAATAGAGAACTCAAAATGGAACAGTTTCTGATTTTCACTCTTAAGATAAAAGGTATGACTGTATACCTCTAGGAGTGATAATTCTGTGTTATCAACAAATAGATGTAGCAGAATTGTTGAGTGATGCCTAGATTTTGTGAAACTGAAAATGTGCATTGGGTCATGCCTGGTCCAGCTTCTGCTGAGCGTGGCAGTAAGACACTAGCGAAGTTGACCTTTATTGTGTTACATTCAAAAATTTTCCATCAATACAGCATGTTAGCTGAGATTTGAAAATTAGTAGACCTAATTAGACCTTAAAATAGTAGCTTTTAGGGGCGCCTGGGTGGCTCAGTGGGTTAAGCCGCTGCCTTCGGCTCGGGTCATGATCTCAGGGTCCTGGGATGGAGTCCCGCATTGGGCTCTCTGCTCAGCAGGGAGCCTGCTTCCTCCTCTCTCTCTCTGCCTGCCTGTCTGCCTACTTGTGATCTCTCTCTCTGCCAAATAAATAAATAAAATTTAAAAAAAATATTAGCTTTTATTGTGAGCGCTCAGTTTATTCTAAACATTAAATAAATTTCCTTTTCTGTAACAAGGTTCTTTTAGCCAAATTAAATAAATAAAATTTGCAGTTTATTTCATTCAAGTTCTGAGAGATTTCTACTGATTATTCCTATGAAATGTGTAAAATTTTCCAAATAATTTTTTTGAGAAATAAATATGGTCTGAGTAATGTGATGCTAGGTAATGTTATCTATGCATTTAAGTATTTCTCTAATATATAGTATATATCTTGGTATTTTTGAGATTATTTTTATCTTGGTAATTTTTAAGATTCTTTTGCTACTTTGAAAGTTCTAAAATAGAATTAAGTATGTTTTGGTTTTTAAGTAATTTAAACCTGAGTAATGATACAAGCTAATAGAAATTGCCAGGAATGTATTTTATCATTGTTAACTTTAACCTGATCTTTTGTATCTTCCAGAAACTGGGAGTGATTTTTCCATGTTCGAAGCTTTGCGGGATACTATTTATTCTGAAGTGGCTACATTAATTTCTCAGAACGAATCTCGTCCACATTTTCTAATTGAACTCTTCCATGAACTTCAGCTTCTTAATACAGACTACTTGAGACAAAGGGCTTTATATGCATTGCAGGTATCTGGTACCTAACATTTTTTTTCCCACCCTATCTGGTACCGATTTTCTTCATGAGTGTATCTGGTTGCTTTCTTAGACTGAAGTACGTTCTGTTCCATATGTATTATCTGTTTTTCGTGTGCTTTCTTGGCATTTTATTTACAACTTCTTGTACAGCTTCAGTAGCCTTTACATAAAGTCTTTCTCTGAGCAGTTTTTTAGTGTTTTATCGTTAATGTTATTTCTTTCTCATAATATACTAGGTGAGGAGCATTCATTTGCTCTTCTGTCTGCTTGTTGTTTAAATTGGTGATAAAAAATAAATGTTTTACTTAAGTAACGTTCTTATTTTCTTATTTAGGACATAGTATCCAGACATATTTCTGAGAACCATGAAAAAGAAGGAGAAAATGTAAAATCAGTGAATTCTGGTACTTGGATAGCATCAAACTCAGAACTTACCCCCAGTGAAAGCCTTGCTACCACTGATGATGTAAGCTGATAATGACTAATGAACATTATCATAATGATTAATGAACATACTGAACTATTACTTCAGTATGTAGTAAACAGAAGTTAAATGAGTAGTTATAAATTGTGAGTTTACCTGATAGTTGGTTTTTAGCTTCTTAAAAAGCTAAATGTAACATGTTATTTTGAGGTGAGGTATAAAACTCCATTAAACCATGTCCACAAACACTGGAAATTATGTATAAATGATAGATTATAAGCTGTAAAATAGCTTATATTTATATTTCCATTTCTAGATGACTCACAACAGACATCTAGTAAAATTTATTGTGTTTATTCAAGACATTCAGTAAACCAGATTGCAGTCAGATCACAGAGCCCTAAAATAAATAAATAAATACATGATAAATCAGGTCTTTGGGTTAGAAGAGAAGCCTGGAAAAAAGTTGTCCAGGGGGAAAAAATGTAATTCAGTGTATTCAAGTTTAGGAAGAAAATTCTGAATAAATTAAAGGAACTTGGGGAATGGGAAAGAGTAGTGAGGAAAATGCTGCATTTTCAGTATTCCGTGTTCTCCAGATAGCCCCCACGTAGCACATAAGCCAGTGAATGACTGGATGGCAAACTGCTAGGATAGTTAGGAGGTAATTTGCTAGGTATTTGGAATTCACTACTTAAAGGACCTGACTCAGAATCATTTTAAAGATATTCTGGGGTCCTCGGATAGTAAATACATTTCTTTTCTATGCCAACTCCAGTGGATTTTCTGTGCTAACTCCAGTGGAAACTCCGTGGATTTTTGTGGATAAGAGTGCCATAACTAATAAGCAGATATTTGCTCTGTGTAGAGAGTTGGAAGCAGTATTCCTGTGTTTCTGCCTATTGATGATATACTAGGATTTTAAGTTTTTTTGAAAAGATACTATTTCCTCAAATGATTTGTGTGTTTTTTTCCCCCCACATATAGTAATTTCCTTAAAACTGTTGAGGACTTTTCCTGAATTCTTGCGCTTCAGCTTATGCTCAGATTTAAAATAGTGCTTCCCCAAGTCATTTTTTCTGTTTAAAACCTTAGGCTCCAACTCCTCTACCACTCTGAACACAAGCTAAAAACAATATGGTTTTAATTCACTTTATAATGTCAAATATAAATTAATGTAAGTAATTGTTTCTTGGGACTGTTATAACTAATTGAAAATTGCATACTCCTTTTTGTGGACAATGACGAGAGTGGTACAGCTATATAGATAAATAAGGGATATGCGGTTACATTAAAGTTTATTAGGCACTGAAATAACTTGCTGAGCGCATCAATGGTTTCTCTGCCTCCTGTAACTCTATTGCCTCCCTTTTAATCCAGATTTCATGTAGATGGTATTACTTCGTTCATTTAAAACATTTGAGCACATTGGCCTTTACCATCAATAGCAAGCTGAAAATTGGAAATTGAGCTATATGAGATATAGTTAACCTGATAGGATTTTAAAGGTTTTTCCACTGCTGCAGACTTAAATAAAATTTAAAGATACTGACCTGCTTAATAAGTAGGTGTCTTACTTGGGTTTGGTACTGTAGACTGGGTGGCGTAAACAATAGCTATTTTTTTCCTCATTGTTCTGGAGGTGGGAGAGTCCAAGATCATGGTGCCAGCAGATTTGGTACTTTGTTAAGGCCCTCTTCTTGGCTTGCACATGGCCATCTTCTTTGTGTGTCCTCACATGGCTCTGGTGTCTTTTTTTTTTTTTAAAGGGCATGAATGTAACCATGGGGCTCTACCCTCAGTACCTCATCTAAAACCTTGATTACCTCCCAGAGGCCCCACCTCCTAATACATTGGGAATGTATTTGGGTTGGGGGGAGGGAACACAGAGATTTAATATGTAACCATGTAGACTTGACACAAATAACTCTACTTAGTATTATTTTTAAATAACTACATTAGTTCTTTAGTTTTTCTTCTAAAACTTAAATTTGTCATTAATATTAATTCCTTCCTTTATTGATGCTATTTAATCAGTAGCAGCACAACATCCAGTGTTCCTACCCACAGATCTAGACCAGTGCTGTCCAGTAGAACTTGCTACAGTGATGGAAATGTTTTATATATGCATTTTTTTTTTAGATTTTATTTATTTATTTGACAGACAGAGATCACAGGTAGGCAGAGAAGCAGGCAGAGAGAGAGGAGGAAGCAGGCTCCCTGCTGAGCAGAGAGCCCGATGTGGGGCGTGGGGCTTGATCCCAGGACCCTGAGATCATGACCTGAGCCGAAGGCAGAGGCTTTAACCCACTGCATTTTCTAATATGGTAGCCATTAGCCACATGGGGCTATCAAGCTCTTGAAATGTGGCTTAATGGGACTGAGGAACTAAATTTTAAGTTTTAATAAATAGCCACATGGAGGGGTGGGTTAAAGCCTCTGCCTTCGGCTCAGGTCATGATCCCAGGGTCCTGAGATTGAGCCCCGCACAGGGCTCTCTGCTCAATGGGGAACCTGCTTCCCCCCCACCCCCATGCCTGCCTCTCTGCCTACTTGTGATTTCTGTCTATCAAATAAATAAACAAAATATTAAAAAAAAAAGCCACATGGCTAGTGGTTTCTATATTGGACAGATAGAGATTCTGATTCTCCATGTTTTCTAGGCCAAGGTCTTTTTTTTTTTTTTTTTTTTTTTTTTGAGAAGAGAGATCGGAGAGGGACGGGGAGAAACAGACTCCTCACTGAGTAGGCAGCCTGATGCAGGGCACTATCCCAGGACCCTGGATCATGACCTGAGCTGAAGGCAGGCACTTAACCAGCTGAGCCACCCAGGTGCCCCAGGCCAAGGTCATTTGAACTCCATTTATGGAGCTTGCATTGGCACAATTGAGAGTGTGTAAGAGCTTTCATGGCCGAGAGAGAGAGAAGTAAAAGTAGGCATCCTGGAATTGTAAGTCAAAGGGGGAATGAAAATTGAAATTTAGGAAGAGGAAGAAACACTTTGTATCTTCTATTCCATGTGCCATAAAAATGGCAAAGCACATCTACCTTCCAGTTTTAATTGAAGGAGCAACAAAATGGTTCCATTTCCAAAACATATTCTCTAATGCCTGAATTTCCTTTAATCAGAGACAGAGCTTTCATTTCATAATTGAAGAGAAATATTTAAAAGATTTCTAGCTAGGAAAGAATGTAATTGTGAAATGAGTTTTAGAATGTGCGATTCCCCTTAATCACGCTATACAGAAAAATTATTTTGAATTAAAGTCCTGAAAAGGCTAAAACTTACAAAATGTCTAAAAGAAAATCTCCATGATTTAACATAAGCAAAGATTTCTTAGGGTACACAAAACTTTAACTATAAAAGAAAAAACTGATGAATTAAGACTTGATTTAAGAATAAAATCCTGCTTTTCAAAAGACACCATTAGGAGAACATAATATTAGTACACATGTCTGATATGACTATATGAATGACAAATTCATACTAACATAAAGACTTTGACAATTTGCTTTTAAGATCAAGAACTCAGTAAGTTACAGGCAAGAGATTTGAGCAGGCACTACATGAAAGAAGATCTGTAAATGGTGGCCAATGTGGACATTAAAACCACATGAGAAATTTCCTCACATGCACTAGAAAGGCTGAAATTAAAAAGATTGACAATAAGAAGTGTTGGTGTGAATGTAGAGTGATTAGAACTTTCACACTTCTTACGGGATTATAAAAGTGTACAACCACTTTGCAAAGCAGTCTGGCCGTTTCTTAAAAAACGTTAAACTTGGCATGTGACCAAGGAATTTTTCTTCTAGGTATTCATGCAAGAGAAATGAAAACATATGTCCACAAAAACCACTTGTATTCTAATGTTCATAGCATCTTTAGTCATGATAGCCTCAAACCAGAACATCAGCAGATAAATGGATAAACAAAATATGGTATATCCTTACAATGAAATACTATTCAGCCATTCAAAAATAATGAACTTCTGAAACATATGACAACATGGATTAATTTCAGAAACCTATTGAGCAAAAGAAAAGAAGACATACACTGAAGAGTATATTCTGAATGGTTCCATTTATATATCAAGTTCTAGAGTCAGCAAAACCTGTTTGTGGCAATAGAAATATAATGAGTGGGGTGTAGTGGAGACTGATTACAGAGGGATACAAAGGAACTTTCTGGGCTTATGGAAATGGTCTTTATATTTAGAGAAGATGGTTACATGGGTGTATGTATATATATACATACATGTGTGTATATATATATATATATATATATTAGAACTCATCAAACTGTACACTTAATGGGTACACTGTTGTATGTAAATTATATTTCAATAAAGTTCATTTAAAAAATATGAATGATGCTGTCATGTTTTTCTTCTGATAAAACCAGATATAGTAAGGTCCTAGTAATTGTTAGGCTTTGGAGATGAGAAAATTTTCCTGAGGGTGTAGAAATAATATAAAATGTTTACTTTTCCAAGTTACAATTTAATTAGTAGCTTTGTGTATTTTTATCTACTTAATGACGTATGTTCTGCAAGATTACTTAATGTTTTGATGTTCTCTGTGACTCTTCAACCTTTAATAACTTTGGTTATATCCCAATTTTAAGTATATAGTTATATGCAAATACTTAGTTTCTATGTTAATTTTTTATATTCATCATAAAATTTTTAAAAGAAATATTAGTGATTTTTATTTGTTTTTTTAAACTGTAACCTAGGAAACTTTTGAGAAGAACTTTGAGAGAGAAACACATAAAATAAGTGAGCAAAATGATGCTGATAATGCTAGTGTCATGTCTGTATCTTCAAATTTTGAGCCTTTTGCAACAGATGATCTAGGTAAGCAGAATTTTTTATCATCTTAGAACATGACATGACTTTAATACAGGCTTTGAATTACATTAAGAAACAAAAGTCCAGGGGCTCCTGGGTGGCTCAGTGGGTTAAAGCCTCTGCCTTTGGCTCAGGTCATGATTCCAGGGTACTGGGATCGAGCCCCGCAACGGGCTCTCTGCTCAGCAGGGAACCTCTTTCCGCCTCTCTATCTGCCTGCCTCTCTGCCTACTTGTGATCTCTGCCTGTCAAATAAATAAATAAAATCTTTAAAAAAAAAAAAAAGAAAAGAAAAGTCCAAAAAAGGCATGATGTGGTGGAAAGACTGTAGACTTAACAGTCTCTCAGTGTAAAGTCACGAATCCTCTGTTAACTCTTTAGTCTTTGGTAAATCATCTCATCATTCTGATTGCACGTTCTAAGAAAATGGAGTCTTACTTAACTTGCTCTATGTTCTTTGAAAAATATATAGAATTTTCTAGCATGTATAATAGAAGCTGAAGAAATGTTGATTTCCTTTCTATAAGGGAAAGGTCATCCTTTAAGGATTTCTAGTTAATGGGAAAAATTCAGAGATACCAGAGCCCCATCAATCACATTTTCAATAACTATTCACTTAATTTGCAATAACTGAAAATTCTTAGCATAGATAATCTTTAATGAGAAACCCAGGTAACTCTGAATCTGCATGAAGCATTGCACTTTTTTTCATCATTAATAAAACAGAAGTTTGGAGAATTATATAACTCAAAGGGAAGAAGAAAACCCAGATTCCCAGACTTGGAAAGCAGAGTAGGGAAAAGAAAAATGTATAGGTACTGTATTCATTTTCTTGGTTGTAGCCTGTCAAGAGATACCTGAGATTCAGTCATTCAGATCTCCAGAGCACTTAGTTGATAAAATGATCTAAGTCCTATTATTCTAGTGTTTGTTCATATGATGAGAACAAGATTTAGATAATTCCAAAGCCCGCCTACAAAGAAAAGGGTTAAGCCTGGCCCTGTTACTAGATACACACTTTTTACCAAAGCAATAAGTCTTCCTTTTGCCTTATCCTATTATGGACTCCAAGCCTAGCCCCCTTCCTTGTAAAATACCTGTCAAGTCTGAACTGATCTCATCCCATTTTAGAGAAAAATTTTCCTTTCACCTTTAGTTTATTCCCCCTTTCTTGAGTTACCAAATGGCTTAGATTCCTATCTGTTTTTTTTTCATTTACTGATTGTTTCCTCAAAATCCTCCACTAACTTTGTCTGAAGTGGAGAAAGGAAAACCGAGAAATCTCTTTCTTGGCCTCTTTCTTACCTTATTTCCTTGTATTCAGTTGAATCCTTTTCATTAGAATTTGGGTGACATCTTGGAATTTATTTTTACCTGAAGCAACATGATGACTACTGCAATCAGTATGGACTTCAGAGTCAGAGAGAGTAACGTAAGCCGTCACCAAACTAGAGTCTGGAACTTGTTAAATCTCCTTTTCCTTACCAATAGTTAGAGATTTTTTTTACTAATATGTTGTGAGGAATACATGATGAAGTTTGCTTTTATATATTCTCAAAATGTTTATTTCCTATGTAGGTAACACTGTGATTCACTTAGACCAGGCATTAGCCAGAATGAGGGAATATGAGCGTATGAAGATTGAGGCCGAAAGTAGCACAAACGTGAGATGCACCTGCAGGATTCTTGAGAATGAGGATGGTGCTGCTGCCACAAGTGCGGTTACTAACTCGGAAGGTGTGTTCTCCTGATGCGTAAAAGTACAAAAGCTATAGTTCCATATGTAAAGAAAATGTGTGGCCCCATCTGATATTTAATAGTTTTATGACTATTTTCTTTTTGTTAAGGGTGCTAAAATTACATAAATGCTCCATTGTACTGGTGTAAAATCATCAGATTTTAATATTGAAAATTCTCAATAAATGTGTATGTATAATGTCACAAGCTTTATTTTGCTAACGAATCATTTCCTTTTAAAAATGTATAGAAACTCCTCTTGAAAATCATGGTCCACAACAACCTGTAAGTGAAGTTTCTACTGTCCCATGCCCTAGAATTGATACTCAGCAGCTGGACCGGCAAATTAAAGCCATTATGAAAGAAGTCATTCCTTTCTTGAAGGTAGGCAATAATTTCTTAAAATAAATACTTTGTGTTTTGTTCTTTAATTCTTAAAAAAGATTGCATTGTAGTAAATTCAGAAAATGACAGGTAAACAAAAGAAAGCTAAAAACACATCAGTTTCATCAGTTATTCTGTAAATTTATCTCCCGTTATTTGTAATGTATGTACTCACTTCCCAGAGAAGAATATTTCTATTCCTGCAAGTTGTAAGAATATGCATATGTTCATGTAGATAGATGGGTAGATTGATTTGAGAATTTGAAACCATTCCTTCAGGTGAGTTGACTTAAACTATGCAAGCGGTTACTTGCTTTCATTAGGCATAGGTAAGTGTTGCCTTTTTTGTTTCACATTTTTGTTTTATCATGAGTGATCCAATAAATAAGTTTTAAGGTTGTCTTTTTTGGTAAAATTAGGTATATGGCTAGCAATATTTAATATGTACAATTACTTTTAAGGTTTAAAAAATCTAACTGATTTAGCTTTACGCTTAGAGAATGCAGTCATCTACAGTTAGGAAATTTTATTGCTTTTCCCATTTTGTGTCTAATTTAATTGATAGCCCCTCATAAATATTCACTTACTAAACTTAGCATTTCAAAAAGTTTTTGAGGCCAGCAAAATGAGTAGAACTAACGATCTGATTTTAACTATTTTGTTATGTCTCATTTCACTTCAAATCTTGACTTTCTTGGTAGAGTTATAGAACTTCTTTATTAAAGTCAACATTATATCCTGTCACCTAAGCTGGGCTTCTTGACTTATATCTTCTATCACGAGTGAGTCAAAAATTGATTTTCCCCTTAAGAGCAGTCACTTTTCTTTCCTTCTTTCCAGAGGCATAACCTTAATTGAGATCTTCATGTTTTGCCTAGACATCCTGTCATAATAGGCATGAAATGAATGCTGACTAAGCAGACTCCCCCTCCTTCAAGAGATTTCGCTGCTGGACGTGGTACATTTCCCTACCTTCATCTGGCCCCACTCTCCATCTGGTTCCCTCACTCACTCACTCACTCCAGGTTACTCAACATTTCCTGTTCCTGTCATTGCGTTTTCCTATATCAGCCCTGTGTACAAGTCGTCATTACCAAAAATATAAAATTCCTTCACTCTTTTCTGCTTGGCAGAAATATCCTTTCTTCAGAGATAATTGTTGTTTCTTATATACTACCATAGCTCCTAATAGACCTGGTGTGTGCTGCTTTTATTATATCTGTATATTCAGCAAGTAATGAGTGTCTCCTGTGAGCTGGCCACTGTGCTAAGTGATAAATAAGAAACAGATCTCGGAGTTAAGAAGTATCATCTGTTGGACAGTGCACAGCATGTAGTGATTGATTATTCCTGTATCTGACTTTCTCCTCTGGTATTTGATCCCTTGAAGACAAGGGACGGTTGTCGTCCCCCCCCCCAACTGCCTGCTCTGTCACATGATTTTTTAAAAAAATGATCATAATTCCTTCAATTTAAGAAACCTTAGAAATCATCTAGTTTAGCCACCTCGCTTTACACATTTCTATAGGAAAAAAACAAACAAAACATGAACTCACCTGAATAAAGGTTGGAAGACCTGCCCAAATGAGTGTAGTGGCAGAAGAAGAATGAGAACCTTGAGGTACCTGATGTGGATGTTTTATGGACTCACCTTCAAAAGTGATCCAAGATTTGGATTATTAGGTGGTTTGCACGTGCTTCTGAAGGAAGATGAAGGAGAAGAGACTTGCCCCAAAAGGCTTTGTTTGGAAAGTTAGGACAACTGGGGGTGTTTTGACCCTAGAAGCATCTTGCAATGTCTACATACAGTTTTAGCTCTCAGGACATAGGAGAGTAGAGGGTGCTATTGGCATCGCGTGGGTAGAGGCTAGAGTGCTGCTGAAGCTCCTGCACCGTGCAGTCTTTGTAATGCCAAGCAAGGCTGAGAAAGCTCGGGTAGAAGATGCATAAGGTGAGTTTTAAGAGTGTGGTTGAAATGAACTGAACTGCAAATGGGGAGACAGGCAGTATGGAGACTAGGCCATAAAGAGTTCTCCTTAAGATACAGGAGGGAAGGAATGAGAAGTATTGAATCAGCCCATTTCTTTTACTGGCTGTTACCTGCTATGGTGGGTCAAAATGTACAAACCCCTTGACATATGTAATGCAGGAATTTGGCTCTTCTTATGAATAGATATTTCTAAACATATATCTGACAATTGAAAAGCATCTGTGCAAGAAAAAAAAAGTCTCATGTGAATTAATATTTCTTAAATAATGGTCCTAACCAACTAGGATTTTTCTCAGGAGCACATGGATGAAGTATGCTCTTCTCAACTTCTAACTTCAGTAAGACGTATGGTTTTGACTCTCACCCAGCAAAATGATGAGAGCAAAGAATTTGTAAAGTTCTTTCATAAACAACTGGGAAGTATATTACAGGTAAGAGTTTATACTTGTATGACAACAATATATATACCCTTTAGTTGGGATTATTATTACTTTTTTGCCATTTTCTGGCAATATGCAATTTATTTAGATAAATGTCCATTCTGGTATCCACTGGGCATGACATTTCAATACCTTTTTAGGTTATTCCTTTATATGGTTTAAAAACAAAATTGTATTATGGGACACCTGGGTGGCTCCGTTGGTTAAGTGTCTGCCTTCAGCTTAGGTCATGATCTCAAGGTCCTGGGATCCAGCCCTGCATCAGGTTCCCTTCTCAGTGAGGAGCCTGCTTCCCCTTCTCACAGTCCCCCTGCTCACTCTGTCTCTCTCAAATAAATAAAATCTTTAAAAAAAAAAAAAAAAAGGTAGTAGGACCTGTGTCTTTCTTTGACTCGATCATCTAAGGCCTAGCCAAACTTGAATAAAATTTTGTTTTGATTCTTCTACTATCCAGTAAGAACATTTCAGAGTCATTGTTTAGGAAGTATTCTATGCTATTTTCTAAAATTTTTTTCCAGTGTGGGAAATTTTAGAAACCAGAAACCACTTGTTGATTATAGAGACTTCTTAGGCTGTAATAGTAACTTTAATGTTAAGGTCATGATTCTAAACTGGCGGCAGTTTTGCAATGCCTGCAGACATTCATCATACAGGCAGAAAGTGGCTGGTACTAATATCTGGTGGCATGTTAGCAGTGCTAAGGTTGAGAATCCCCTTGTTAAGTAAGGATACCTTACTTCGTATAGTAAACATCTTTCCAGTTCAATATGCAGATAAGTTTTCCCATAGAGGTAGTTCAGTGATGTGTATAATTACTCCAAACTAGGAAATATGTTTATCTTTTCAACTTTATTACAGAAATTTCCCATAAAACTATTCCTTACTTCTTATGTGTTTAAGTTGGTTTTAAAGAAAGTATTATCACTTTGTCTATCAATAACTTTTAAAACCTGAGGCTTGATGTAAATTTCCATCACTATAATTTTCCATTTTGTTTTATTAAGGCCAAAGTACAAATTCAGTAATAGGTTTTAAGTCATGATGGCTCTATTTAACCGAATTGTACTAACACATAATATATAAGGAATATATTAGGCATCTCTGTTGTTACATGGTTTAAAAATGTTTAGGATAATTTTAGATAAATATGTTTTTATAAAATTAAGTAGTTTATTCCTACAGAAAGAAATAACTCCATTCTAGAATCAGGCTCAAAGAGAAATCCTTTATAATTATCAAGATCCATGCAATCCTTCTTCAGTTTTGTTTGCTGTTACATAATTGAGACAGATGCCAACATATTAATTTGGAAATAAGATTTTTTTCCTAAGAAAACCTGGCTGCTTTTCTTTTAACCCATACCTGACTTTTTTTTTTTTCCACAAAGGGACCTAGAAAAGTATAAAGACTGGTTTACAGTAAATCTTGCCCAGACTATTGAAGATTTTTCATGAGATAGAACTTAAAATCTACTTTTTTCTATGAAACCTATTCAGTGAGGTTTGTTGTTTTTTTTTCCACAGCCACATTTATACTTATACAATTTTGCTAGATGAGATGGTTTTTTGGAGGGAGGAGACACAGAATATAGTTGTTTGCCTGTTTTCTAAATGGCGTAGTCCTTATTTTTGGGAAGAAAAGGAAATGCAGTTTTATAAAAAATGTCCAGAATATAGCTGATTTACTCATTTGATGATGCTTTATTTCAACTTGAATAGAGCTAAAGTTTGCTTTTAAACTGATTCTGAAGAAGAAGTTTAAATTAGAATGACTGCCTGACTTATATAAAACAGGGGAACTTGAAAAGTACTCTGATGTTAACATTGAGAAAGGGAGGACTTCGTATTTTCCTCTCTGGGCACCTCAGCTTCTTACTATGGTAAATATGTATCCTCTGGTTTACTCATTTGTGGCCACCAGTTCTATTAATTAGGGACTAAATCTATTGATGATTACATGTCCTGTTCTTTTCCTTTCATATACTCTTTAGAGGAGACTAGCATGATTCCTACTTAGGTTAATATCACTAAAGAATATTACCATGTTGAGCACCTGGGTGGCTCAGTCGGTTAAATGTCCAGCTCTTGCTTTCTGCTCAGGTCTTGGTCTCAGGGTCCTGAGATCAAGCCTTGTGTAGGGCTTGATGCTCAGTGGGGAGTCTGCTTGAGATTCTCTCCTTCTCCCTCTGCCCCTCCCCCTGCTCCTGCATGTCTGTCTCTCTCTCTAAATAAATAAGTAAATCTTAAAAAAAGTAATCTGTGTAGTAACCTCAGCCATTAATTTTAGCCTTTTCTGTATTAAAAAGTAATACAATTTTTTTTTCTCTAGGTGAGTATTGTAATTTAAACTTCTTAATCCTCTGTATTGCTCTACCCACAATTGAAGTTTATTTTAATCTTAAAATCACTTGGTTTATCTTTGTAATAGGATTCACTGGCAAAATTTGCCGGCAGAAAACTGAAAGACTGTGGAGAAGATCTTCTTGTAGAGATATCTGAAGTGTTGTTTAATGAATTGGCTTTCTTTAAGCTGATGCAGGATTTGGATAATAATAGTATAACTGTTAAACAGAGGTGCAAAAGGAAAATAGAAGCAGCTGGAGTGATACAGTCTTATGCCAAAGAGGTAAATAACATTCATTTTGATTTTGGGAGTAGTTATAATTAGCATAAAAATACAGTTCTTGATCATTATTAACTAAATGCATACTTGACCTCAGCTAACATATTTTCTAAGTAAAAGCAGTTAATTAGATTATCTAAATCAGTACAGATGGTAGGCACATACTGGATCTCAAATGTGACCTCAGTGGCTAAAAGATTAGGAATGCAGACAGGAATTGGTGACAAGAGTTATCAGCTGTCTTACAAAATTGTCACTCAGGCCTCCAAAAAGAGAGGATTACTGGGATCCAGTTCTTGACCAGCTGTCTGTAGTTGCTATTCCAACCTTGATAGAGCTTAGAGCTACCAGGGATATCTGTCACCCCAACCAGCACACATGCTTGTTTACAAGTTAGGACTTTGGCTGCACATCTCTGTAGCTTCTTATACTTCATTAAATTAGTTTGATCACATATGAAATTGGATGGGATTTTTCCCCTCAACTTGAGGGATACCAGAAGGTTTCTTCCTTAGACCTCTCCCTCCTCTTGACTCTATAATCACAAGAAGGAAAGCACGTCAGGCCCCAAACTGGAAAGAGGCCACCCTTCTCCCTGAAATCTAAAGTAGAAAAAGTCAAGCCACCTGTTTCACACTTATCTTAGTGTTTTCACTCCAGACATCGGTAAGTTTCAGATCATTTCAGTCATTGCCAAGTGCTTGAAGAAAATAAAACAGGATAAAACCATAATAAATGCTTGTAAAGACTACTTAAAGATAGGCAGTCTCGTGAGGCTGTTTAAGTGGATGAAGTATAAACTAGGGCAAGAAAGACAAGGCATTTATTAAGAAGATGAAAGGGAAGGACATTCCAGGCAGCGAAAACTATAAGTTAAAAGACTTAGGCTGGATTGAGCAGTTTGGAGAACTTGTAGAAGGCCGGGGTAGCGGGAATACCTCACAGGAAGCGAGAGTGTAGATGAGGTTACCTAGGTGTGTAAAGCCAAATTATGGGACCTTAACAATGGCAGCTAAGGGTCTTCTGTTTGATTTTATTCTAAACATGATGGAAACCCATGGGAAACTTTGAAATAGAGGAGGGACATAATCACATGTGCAATTAAAAAGACTGGTTTAGATATCACATTGCATAGGAATTGTAGGAAGGAAGAGATAGAAGCAGAGACCAGTTGGAAGGCTGTTGTAGTACTGCAGGTAGGGAACGCTGTGACTAAGCTCTGAGTGCACACTAGCAGATCCATTTTGAGAACTGAGTCAGTGAGGCATTCTTACAGTTCAGATGTGAGTAATACAAGTAGAGCACAGGCAGCTTCCTGGTGTCTGACTTCGGCATTGGTACGTGAAGGGCCGTTCACTGAGATTCAGAAGGCTGTGAAGGAGGCTGGGGCTTGGGGAGGGAGTCAAAGGTTTTTGTTCTGGAATTAGTGAATTTGAGATGCTCATTATTCCTGGTAGGCAGTGTTGATTTTTGTTTGGCTAATTTAAAAGACTTCATTGAAATAGTTGAATGTACATTTCTAAGAAAGCATTCAGCTCTTTGGATTGTGGTCAAAAACAGCATATATTAAAGTTACTGAATATCTAAGTATAATGCTGAAAGGTCACCCCTAAATTCTGTTTAATTTGCTTATAGGCCAAAAGGATTCTTGAAGGAGATCATGGCTCACCTGCTGGAGAAATTGATGATGAAGACAAAGTAAGTGGCTAATTTGTGCCTAAAAACAATGTTTTTGAGACAAAAGATTAAATAACTTTAAGAGCTTTAACTTAATGTTTGAGAGAAAACTTTATCATCAAATAGCCTTTCTCCCAAAAAAACTTTATTTTCTCTTAAAAACAACTTCTTGTATTTTTTATTAGATCATGACTAATTTTTGTGATGGGCTTATTAGTATATACTTTTTAAAATGCATTTTAAGGAATTCATTACATGTATTTGTGGCTAGGACAAGGATGAAACTGAAACAGTTAAGCAGACTCAGACATCTGAGATGTATGGTGGTGATGGTCCCAAAAATGTGAGATCGGATGTTTCTGATCAAGAGGAGGATGAAGAAAGTGAAGAATGTCCAGTGTCCATTAGTAAGTGTGAAGGCTCTGTACTGGGTTTATATGTTAGCTCTTTACAGGTCACTTATCCAAACAGTTGGGCAGAGTGTAATGAATGTCGAATTAGGTGTCCAACAACTCTGAATGATCTGGTGTGGCCCTGACCAGATGCCCCGTCCTTTCTGCACCACAGTGTTCCGCTGCTTACTGTTTGGAAGATTTCAGATATCCTATGTAAAGGACTTGGGCAGTGCAGGAATGCAGTACATGGTAGCTACTCTTAAGGTTTAGTGCTGAAAATTTCCTAAAAACTGTATTAATCAATTTAGACTTGTCCAAGGCTGAAACTCAGGCTTTGACTAATTATGGAAGTGGAGAAGATGAGAATGAGGATGAAGAAATAGAAGAATTTGAAGAGGGGCCTGTGGATGTCCAGACTTCACTTCAGGCTAACACCGAAGCTACAGAAGAAATGGAACACGATGATCAGGTATTCCAGTCCAGACAAACACACCTTCCCCCAGTCGTCTTTAACTACTGAAGGCAGATCCTTTTTAAGGATGTCAGAATTTACAGTTTCCCTATTCTCATTTTCATGAATAAACAAATCTTTTTAACATCCTTATAGAAATCTCAATCAAATACTAGTTTATTTTTACATTTAGGAATGCTTATACTTAAAGCGCTTTAATTTTGGGGGATGTGGGGGTAACAGGTCCTAAAAACTGTGACATTACTAGAAGATCTGGATTTTTCATGTATCTTTACTTCCTAGTTATACATGGAAACAGTATATAATAAAATCATCCCCTTTCCTACCTCCACCTCGTCCTGTCCCGTAGGCAGCATTTTGTATGATTTCTTTCGTTATTTAACTCTATTTTTGAATAGTATGTGTGTATATTTATTTAGTTATGTGTTAGACATTCTCCATTGACTTCCTATTCTAGTAGATGAAGACTTTGAGGTCACTTAAGACTCCTCATTTAATTATATTAATCCTGTCCTCCTCATTCAGTTGTATCTTTTGCTTAAATCTACATTTAGCCAGAGATCTAACCAAAACTACATAAATATTACCGACTTGCTCAATTAAGCAAATACTGTTTGTTGCTTATTCTTATACATTTTTTCACTTGAAATTAATAATTGTCTCCATTTTTTGTTTGCCTGATTTTCTTTGACTCCATACCCAAGTCTTTGTTCTGCCCAGCAACAGCTGTATGAACTTCTCAGTGGACTCTTCTGCATGTACCAGTTTGTCGTTTCATCCTTCCCACTCCGTCCTGGCTTTGGCTCTTCATTAGACCTGCTCCCTAGCTAGCAGCCTGGGAGTTCCTTTGTCATTCTTTATTCCATCTGTTTGTGGAATCCAGTTTTGTCCTCTTTTTGCCTCATTTTTGGTAGAGCACATTTCTAGTACCTCTCTGAGAAAGAGTGCATAAAAGAAACATTTTGAGACATTATGGGTCTAAGAAAATCTTAAATTCTTCCATGTTGAAACATCATTTCAGTGCCTCCTTTGTCTTCCAATTTTCAGTGCCTCTGTTGAGAAGGCTGATGTCTTTTTCAGTTCTGACTCTTTGTATTCTTTTTTCTTTCCCACCCTAGAGCTCCCTGCCCCCACTCCCCGGAGTTCTGAAGTTTTATACTGATACCCTTGTTATGTCTTTTTTCATTCCCTGTACTGCATACTCAGTGGGTCTGTAAGCAATCAATAACCATGTCCTTTATTTTATTAAATTTTCTTTTTTTGCATTGCTTCCCCTCCATTTTCTCTTTTAATTCCTCTTGGAATTAATATTATCAGACATTATTAGCCCTCGTGTTGATTTTCTCATTTTCTCCTCTCTCCCTTTTATTGTTCCCTTGCTCTTTTTGTTTTACTTCCTGGGAGATTTCTTTGACTTTAATACTTATATGAATGTCATATTTTTAATTTCTAAATACTTTTATTTTCTGATTACTTTTTTATAGCATGCTGTTAGTTCAAAGAAGTGCTATCATCTCTTACCACCTGGCGGTTTCTTCAAATGTCTGTGGTACCTTCGGTGTTCATACTAAAAAATGATACACCAGGAAGTTGGTTGGGGTTATTCTGGGCTTCACTGTAGGACATTTGGGTAGACAGCTTTTTGATAGAAAATCCCAAATGTTAATACCTATTGGTCTTTTCTCTGAGCTGGTTTGTTTTTCCAAAGAAGGGTCTTCCTTTCTTCTCTGCCTGGGATTCATACCTCTTTGGGTGCCCGTGTTCAGGAGCTAGATGTGGGAATGCTGCTGGGGGTCCCATCACTCTATGGATTTGTGCTGAATCCTATTTTCAGCATGATTTTTTATCCTGTCCTCATTTGTGCTTTCTGTACCCCACCCTTACCCCAGGCCGCCCCCTGGTCTGAGGCTTCCTAGTTCAATTTATCCAAAATATAATCTCCCATTTTCTGTTAAAGTTGGGGGAAAGAACCTTGATGTTTGCATTTTCTTTTAACAGCTTCCGAGAACCACCACCACTGCCCTCTTCTCACCCACCACTGTATTCCTTTCTCCAAGCATGAGATGAATCTGATTTTGTTCTCTCCTCCTGCTGAAGGCACTTGGCTTTATCTTTCTTCCCTCCTGGTCAATTCTTCCATTCACTTAACATATAAATGGGTATCTTTTTTTTTTTTATATTTATTTTTTATTTTTAGCTTAACAGTATTCATTATTTTTGCACCACACCCAGTGCTCCATGCAATCCGTGCCCTCTATAATACCCACCATCTGGTACCCTGACTTCCCACCCCCCACCCCTTCAAAACCCTCAGATTGTTTTTCAGAGTCCATAGTCTCTCATGGTTCACTTCCCCTTCCAATTTCCCCCAACTCCCTTCTCCTCTCTATCTCCCCATGTCCTCCATGCGACTTGTTATGCTCCACAAATAAGTGATCTTTTAGTTTCATTCAAGATTGAGTCTGATTTGAAAAAAAAAGAAAAAAGAACAATTTTAAAATAGTGGAATCCGGGGCGCCTGGGTGGCTCAGTGAGTTAAGCCGCTGCCTTCCGCGCAGGTCATGATCTCAGGGTCCTGGGATCAAGCCTCACATCGGGCTCTCTGCTCAGCAGGGAGCCTGCTTCCTCCTCTCTCGCTGTCTGCCTCTCTGCCTACTTGTGATCTCTGTCTGTCAAATAAATAAATAAAATCTTAAAAAAAAAATTGTGGAATCCATAATACTCTAGTTCTCTATTATTTTGAGGTTAAGAAGAAAATGAAACATTCTACTTAACCCTCTTAAAGTTTCAACTACAGCATCCTTCCTGAAACATTTTCAGAAGACATTTTTAAATTCACTTGTATGAAGCTCTCAGGTTGGACGAACACCATAAACTCCTAACCATCTCCTATATATAATGGCCATATATTTTAGGCCCTGCTATTAAGACGTCACTTTTTCCTTCTAGGTACTACAACATGACTTTGAAAAATCAGGAGAAAGCAAAAATGTCCCATCAGAACAAGAACCCACTACTAGTAAAGGCAAGAAATCTAAAGTGTTCAATTTTAAGATTTAAAGTGCCCTTTATGTACTTTTAAAAGCTAAGAAAAAAAATTAAATTCTTAGCTATGTAAGTTTGAAGGTATTTTGGACCTGAGGTATGTCTTTTTTATTTCCCTTAGTTCTTTGTAGAAAATATGAGAGCTTTCTTTCTGCAAACAGGTGCTCAAGAAAAGTTGACAAACACACAGAAAAAACCTTCAAAGAAAACATCTTTAGATACAAACTTGAGGGATTTAATACCCATTCCTGGGTATTACTCATGAATATCGTTAGAAATTGGGTGACTTCAGGAATCTAATTTTTTTAAAACATCTCCAGGATATGATTAACTAATTTTAGGAATCATTGATAAGGAAAACTTGTAGTTGTCCCTTCTTTTGAGTCTTAAATGTCTTGATTATTCCTTCATACATACTGTCTTTTTGGTATAATACTGAAATTTAATAACTGTTGCATTACACTAATATTAAGACTTTGTTCTGATGACAGATGACCACGATAGCACTCCTGTGAAACCCTGTTACCTCAATATCTTGGAAAACGAGGAACCTTTAAATAGCGCTGTTCAACAGGACACTCTCACTACCATTGATTCATCTAAACAGCCTAATCCTTTGCCTTTACCTTTAACTGAAATCGAAACCTTGGTGCCTACAGTCAAAGAAGTTAAATCTGCTCAGGAAACTCCCGAGAGCTCTCTGGCTGGAAGTCCTGATACTGAATCTCCGGTGTTAGTGAATGACTATGTATGTATCATCTACGTTTCATTTCTATGCATATTTCTTCCTTTTCGGGTTAACATTTTCTGTCTGTAAACAGACTGTGTTGAGGTTTGTGTTCGTGTTTAGGTTTAGAAACTGCCAAAAGGTATTTCTTACTCAAACTTAGTTTAAACTTGAATAGAAGGGTGATAGTGAATTAAGATGGTCAGATATCAAAATCTAAAAGCTGTTCTACTTTCTTATAAGTTTATGACCTGTATTTTGAGTTTTAGGTAGCAACATTGAGAGAGTTCAGGTTCAGATCTGAACATGATATGTGAATCATCATTAATCTCTTACAGTACCCAGGCCTGACATCTCAACAGTTTTAAAACATTTCAGAAATGTTTTAAAAACATTTGATAAACCTGAAGATTTACAGTTTGATAAAACTGTATCAGGTTTGGTAAACCTTAAAGTTTACAGTTTGACAGCAGTGGATTCCTTATGGTAAATGACAGAAATATATGGTAGCAAATCTGTACTTAAGATGTAGGTAGGTAAGTTGTTTTACTCTGGACATTTTTGTTTCATGCTATAATTTTATAACATGTGGGTTATTTTTTGGACCTTGGATTGTGTTTTATATTCTTTCTCTTGTTCGAAAACATTAAGGAATTTATAACAATGAACTTTGAGGTCTAAGGAATGTGTTTCATATATTTTTTTTAATTAACATCAGTTTTCTTACTAAAGATATAGTTAAAATTATGATATCCTAATTTCTCAGGAAGCGTATAATTATTTCAAAAACATTACTAGAACTAGTAACCTGTTTTGATGGCTTCGACAACAGTGAAATTAACATTTATAACTCTGGAAGTTACCTGTTAGACTTATTTTGACTGTAATTTAATGAGTGCGTAGAGTTGTTCTAGGAGGCAATTGAAATTAAAGTTTGATTATAGAAGGATTTAAATTTGAAATTTAGGCAGGGGACACTACTGAAGGTCTTTGCGCAAGAAAGTCAAATGGCCAACGTCATGGTTTTTGAAGAGGAATCTGATGACTGATGAGCGTTGTCAAGGATGCTACTTTAGGAGGCTCCCTTATGATAGGAACCAAGTACTAACTTAGAGCTGGATGAGAAATGTTGAAAGAGGAAAAATCTAAGGTTTCCACTTGGGTATTAGTAAAATGATACTATTAAAAATGAGAAAGGAGAAACAGGAGAATAAAAGAATTTAAGTTTCAGAGAGACACTGAAGTGATAACAAAAGTAAGTCACTAGATTCATGCTTTATCTTTCTCAGCTTCCACAGAGTTGATACTGAAAGTCTGTATGTAAATGTTTACTTAATTCTGCTGGATACATTCTGATGCATTCTATAAACATTATCAAGAAACCAGAGTTGTTCTTTTAATTGTTTTAGGCCTCAGTGTAACTACCGTTTCTTCCTTTAACCTGTATAAGCTGGCTCTTTGTTTTTGCAAATGGGGATGGAACGTTTGACAGTATGGCCCACAGCTTCAAGTGCATGGCCTGTCCTGTGCACTCCAGCTTTGCTTTAATTCATAGAGCTGAACACAGAAGAAAACTGAAATAGGATAGAATTACTGATGTATATAAGAATCCATTTTATCCTTGGCATGGATTACTTTAAAGGTTTAGATCCAGAGATGGAGTGCTTTGCCTTCATTCAATACAATTTATCTCACAGGAAGCAGAATCTGGTAACATAAGTCAAAAATCTGATGAAGAAGACTTTGTGAAAGTTGAAGATTTACCACTTAAACTGACAATATATTCAGAGGTATTCTGCTCTCTTTAATTAAACTTGTCTTTATATGACAAATACTGCTGGGAGGATGGAAACTGATTTTTTCTTTTTTTTTTTTTTTTTTCATTCCAAAGGCAGATCTAAGGAAGAAAATGGTAGAAGAAGAACAGAAAAACCATTTATCTGGTGAAATACTTTGTGAAATGCAGACTGAAGAATTAGCTGGGAATTCTCAGACACTAAAGGAACCTGGTAAGTTAACCACTTTGAACCATATCGTATTGAAAAATTAATGAACCTTGATACCATCAGTTTGTTTTTTAAATCCACTACTAGGACTTGGAAGATTTAAGACAAATATTGGAAGGGAAGCATAATTCTGTAAAAAGTCTTGATCTGTTACCTGATTTATAAAGTGATATTAACAGATAATTTTTTTCCATTTTTAAAATCCTGAGTTTTAGCAAGGTAGTAGAAGCAACAATTTTAAGAAGGAAAGGTACAAAAGAATTCGTGATAAACTGGCAGGAGCCCATTTCTTTTAAATATTGGTTTTTAGTTCTTTTGAATGAGACCCTCTTTATCTCTAAATAATATTCTTTTTCAAAATTTGTTTATTTATTGACAAATAATGTATTATTAGCCCCAGGGGTACAGGTCTTTGAATTGCCAGGTTTACACACTTCACACCACTCACCATAGCACATACCTTTCCCAATGTCCATAACCCATCTAAATAATATTCTTGTAACTTTTCTTAATTTAAAATTCAGACATCTCTTATCTTCCCTATGAAAAGTGAGCATTTGGACTTCTCTCTCCTTCTTTCACTATTTGGTTTTTCTGTTTGTTACCTTCGTTATTTTAAATATATATGTTTTCTAGTCCCATCAACTTTGGTCATTACTTAGCTGCTACTCCCTTACCCTTCCGCTTTCTCTATTCAGTTTTACTCCTCTTCTTACATGAAGGTTATAAAAACAAACACACATTTTTGTAACTATAATAGTTAGAACTTCTTTACTTTGGGGTGCTTGGGTGGCTGAGTGGGTTAGGCCTCTGCCTTTGGCTCAGGTCATGACCTCAGGGTCCTGGGGTCGAGCCCCTCATCGGGTTCTCTGCTCAGCAGGGAGACTGCTTCCCCGTCTCTTTCTCTGTCTGCCTACTTGTGATCTCTGTCTCTGTCTAAATAAATAAAGTCTTTTAAAACAAAAACAAAAAAACTTCTTTACTTTTTCTGAAGACCATTCTGTGTAAATATGACTGATTGCAGAGCCAAGTGATAATCCCATATTTCCTTCTTCATGGATCTAATAGCACAACCTCTGGGCCACTCAGAGGAGACAGTCTTGCATCAAAAATCAAAGGATTTTCTTTTTGTTATTCTGTCAGTTCATCAATTTTTGCTTTTCCTAGGTGAAGAGAAGGACAGACTCACTATCAAATTTTCAGCTAATTTCCCAGTATTGAGCCCAGTTTTACTTGTGAGACTCTTATCTGTGCTCTGCCCCGCCCCGCCTCTTTGCACCTCCTTCTGCGTCAGCATTCCAGGGCTTTGTTGTCTTCCCAGGTCCTGCTCTCCCTCCTGGCCACTCTTAGTGGTCTGGATTTAGTCAGTTTTATAGGTTTTATTTTGTTGGGTTTTTTTTTCCTGATGGAGCTTTAAGAGACAGGAAGTATCCACTCGTCTACCATCTTCAAACAGAAATCCTCATCTATTTTTATAAACTAAATTAGTATTTCCTTTATAGTAACTTCATGCTGAAAGTTTTAATGTAAGAGAACAATAATAAACTCTAGTAATGTCTTAATTCAGTAATTTATAGCACATTATTCTGTTTTTCAGAAACAGTGGGAGCCCAAAGCGTATGAGATGTCTTCTGAGACTCATCTAACTCGCTTTACGTTAGTCAATGCATATATGAACGTGGCACTAAATAAACATCTGTTTTGATCTGTATAAAAATGTAAATTAGTTTGACACTGCATTCTTGATAGGTGTGCTAATTTCTGCCCGTGGCAGTTTAAAACATCAGAAACTGAATTCTGGACAGATTGAAGCCTTGATACACTGTGGGATTGTTTGTTTTTCTTCTTTCTTTCCTTTTTTTGGTCTTCATTTTGGTTTTCTTTTTCCTTTCTTGTGATGTTTGGCATCGTTAAATTTAAGATGTAGTTTTAAATAAAGTTTGGACTTACCTGTAAAGTACCTTTTTTTGAAATTATGTTGAGTTCTATACAGTAAGTCACTGTTCTGTATGACTAGGATATTTAGAGGAGAGCAAGAATTTGAAGAAATACAGAATTTTAGCCGGCTGTTAGATCAGGCTTCCAAGTAATGTCAGTATTACTGCTTTTCAGTCTAGATACCTGCATGTCTATTCTGTGCAGGATTAGGGAAAATTATAAAGGTATTCAGGTTATTGGTGAAGTTACTATAAAATGTAAGTATTAATTATCAGATAAATATTTTCCAGAATTCAATTCCTATCTGTGTTGCCACGGTCTTTAAAAAAAAAAAAAAAAGTGTTACGTAAGTAGGAAGTTTTTCTTCACAAACAAGTAACACTGTGATTAATTTTACATGAAAAACCAAACCCTTTCAAGTAGGGATTGTAAAACTGAATTTTATGTACCAGAACATTAAGGCTCTATATGCCTTCAGACGAACTTGCGTTTTGAGATAGCAGTTGATTCTGTGTGTGGTGAGAGAAGCAGATATGTAGATGAAGTATTAAGTAGGGAACATCTATGGGATGTCTTCACTACCAGGCTGATCAATTTTTCAAAGGTGAATTACTTTTAGATCGCAAACTTGCCATATACCTAAGTAAGGCTTCACAGAGCCAGTTAATGGTGAAGTCAGTCTGTTAGTCTTAGAGGTTGTTTTTGTTTTTGTTTGAATAAAATATACAGAATTAGTTTCAGTTAGTGGTATATGAAACTTACTAACAATTTACTGAAATACCCCATTAGAAAAGAAGTTGGTTGGTATTCCTTTAAAAGTCTTAGTTGCATTATACTTCAGTGTAAAATAATAATGCCTCTTCAGGGAGTGTTAAATGAAGATTTCCCTATGAGGACATTCACTGTATTGCTAATTAATTTAAATTTACGTGAGGTATAGATCTCCAGCATTAATTAAAAAACCCATTCAGAAGACTGTCATTCAGAATCAGGAATTCTTACCCAGTTGGCCTGACTCCCAGGAAACTAAAACAATAAATTAGATTATATGTATATTTAAGTTCTATACCTGTATATTTTCTAGACTCTGAAAAGAAAGAGGAGAATTTCATGTGTTGGCACTCAAGCCGAGCCTTACATATATAACGGCCGTGTGTCTCTACATGCAGATTAAAGTTCAGTCCAGTGAAGACCTGTACTTCTGAGTTCTTTTCCCAGCACCTATGAACCTTATTTCACTAACTTGTGTTAGAGCTGCTGTCACCTACTATTGTTTTCTGTTTTAGAAGATAATTCCACTTTAAAATACCTGGGGCTGAAGATCAGATAATTTGCTTTATTCTTAATAAATACTGCTCAAAGGTTAAGCATTAAATATTCATGTTCATTAATTTTTAAGGTGAAATTTGGGTTATAGATAAAAGAGGGAGAAAAGGTGAAAGTGAGTGAGAGAGAACCTGTGCAGGTTGAGAGAATGCTTACAATAGTGAGCTTACCAGACTGGGCAGATAATCTTTGTATTTTGTGACATTAACTCTGGGTACATGCGTTTTCACTGTGAATAAATATCTATCCTCCATCCAAACATGAACTGCATTTTCATTTAAACTGACATCATTATTTATGATTTAGAAATTATTCCAGAATTATGGCTTGACAATTTTAAATGTAAAAAAACAACCAAAAAATAGAACCAAACAAAAAAAAATCAAAGACATAAAAAATAGTGGCATAACAACTAGCCAGGGAGGAGACTTCTCAAATTCAAGACCACTTTTCTTCCACTGTAGGTAGGTGTATTCTATTATTTCTTAATTGTATCTATTTCATATACTATGTAGAGAACATTCTCATACTTACTCAAAGTTAGCCTGGCATGTTTCTTGTTTATTGTCCCAATGTTACTTAATATAAACAGTTTATTCTTTACCTGTAAAAAATAATTGGCTCTGGATGTCACATATTTCACTGTGCAAACACGGCTGGCTGCCCAGTCGCCTTGCCTGGAGAAGCCATCATTTCTTGTTCTTGCCACATAACTAATTGCTGCTTTAATATTGGCCACCTTCATACATCTGGTTGCTCCCTCAGAGTCACTGGTGTCTCTGCTTGGCTCATTTTCCACTAAGGAATAGAATGCCTTTAAGTAACTTTGATTTATAATATAGTTTTAATTATTAGTTCATCTGCCCAGACTTAGAATAACCCTGGGCCAGCAATTTACAGAAAGTTATTGATTTGGATATTTTGAAAACAAATCGCATTATAAAGCTTGAGTTTGAGTTCTCTCCTACATACCTAATTAATGTACTGACAGGTTGGAATTACGATTTTCCAACTGATGATGGTGTGAAAGTAGTATAGGCATACACTGGAGATATTATAAGTTCAGTTCCAGACCACTGAAATAAAGTGAGTCAAGTAAATTTTTTTGGCTTCCCAGGGCATATAAAAGTTTATGTTTACCCTGTAGTTTACAGTTTATAGTATATAGTTCATAGTATGTTTACCCTGTAGTCTGTTGACTACAGGGCCCCGGGATTGAGCCCTGCCATCAGGCTCCCTGTTCAGCGGGGAACCTGCTTCTCCCTCTCCCAGTCCCCCTGCTCTACTCTCTGTCAAATAAATAACATCTTCAAAAAACGAAAAAAATGCCAACCATCATCTGAGCTTTCAGCAAGTTATAATCATTTTGCTGGTAGAAGGTCTTGCCTGGATGCTGATGGCTGCCGACTGATCAAGGGTGGTGGCTGTTGAAGGATGGTTTGGCCATGGCAGTTTCTTAAAACAACAATGAAGTTTGCCCGCATCAGTGGACTTCCTTTCTCTCCTGTATACTGTGCTGTTTGATAGCATTTTACCCACAGAACTTATTCCAAAATAGGAGTCAGTCCTCTCATACCCTGATGCCTCTTTATCAATTAAGTTGATGTAATTTTCTTAGTCTTTTCTTGTCATTTCAACAGTCTTCACAGCATCTTCCCCAGTAGTACACTCCATCTAAAGAAACCACTTTCTCTGCTCATCCATAAGAAGCAACTCCTCATCCATTCAAGTTTGATGAGATGCCAGCAGTTCTGTCACATTTTTAGGCTCCTCTTCTTTTTTTCCTAAAGATTTTATTTTTAAGCAATCTCTACACCCAACATGAGGCTTGAACTTAAAACCCCAAGATCCAGAATTGCATGCTCTGAGCTTCAGGCACCCCTTTAGGCTTCCCTTCTAGTTCTCTAATTATTTCCACCACATCTGTAGTTAATTCCTCCACTGAAGTCTTGAACCCCTTAAAGGCATCCTTGAAGGTTGCTATCACCAACTTTCAAACTCATGTCAACACTGATATTTTGACCTCTTCCCATGAATCACAAATGTTGTTCATGGCATCTAGAATGGTGAATCTTTTCCAGAAGGTTTAATTTACATTGCACAGATCATCTCAGAAATCACTGTCTAGGACAGCTATAGCCTTACAAATATATTTCATATAGAGTAAGACAATATATTTCATATAGAGTAAGTAAAAAATCCTTGATTCATGTGGTGCTGCAGTGTGGATATTGTGTTCGCAGGCATGAAAACAGCAGGAGTCATGTTGCGTTGTCCATGAACATCAGAGCTCTTCAGTAACCAGGCACGTTAATGAGCAGTCGTCTTGTGAAAGAAGTCAATTTTCTGAGCTGAAGGTCTCAGTCACGGGCTTAAAATATTCAGTAAATCAGGTTGTAAACCAATGTGCTTTGTTTACGGAATGGTCATTGAGCACTGGCTTCCACTTAAGGTGACCAGCTGCAATAGCTCCTAACATAGAGACAGCCTGCCCTTTGAAGCTATGAAGCCAGGCATTGACTTCTCTCTAGCTACGAAATTCCTAAATGGCATCTTCCAAAAGAAAGCTGCTTCATCTGCACTGAAAATCTGTTTAGTGTTGCTGCCTGCATTGATGCCCTGAGCTAAATCTGGGTAACCTGCTGCAGCTTCTCCATCCCCACTCGCTGCTTCACCCTGCACTTTAATGTTAACAGAGATGGCTTCTCTCCTCAAACCTCATGACCCCACCTCTGCTAACTTGCACCTTTTTCTTCTGCAGCTTTCCCACCTCTCTTAGCCTTCACAAGATGAAAGCTCTAGATTAGGCTTTAAGGAAATGTGGCTTGCTTGATCTTCTATCCAGACCACTAAAATTCTCTCCATATCAGCAATAAGGCTGTTGTACTTTCTTACTATTCATATGTTCACTAGAATAGCACTTTCAGTGTCCTTCAAGAACTTTTCTTTGCATTCACAACTTGGCCTGTTTGGCACAAGAGTCCTAGTTGTCAGCCTTTCTTGGCTTTCTCTCCGCTTTCCTCACTGAGCTTAGTCATTTTTAGCTTTTGATTTAAAATGAGACATGGCAACCTACTGAATGGGAGAAGGTATTTGTAAGTGACACAGCCAATAAAGAGTTAATATCCAAACTATATAAAGAACTCCTAAAACACAATAGCAACAAAAACAAACAAACAAAAAATCCCATTAAAAATGGGCAGAAGATCCAAATAGACATTTTCCAACAAAGACATCCAGGTGGCCAACATACACATTAAAAGATGCTCAGCATCCCTCATCAGGGAAATGCAAATCAAAACCACAATGAGCTACCACCTCACACCTGTCAGAAGGGCTAGTATCAAAGAGATAACACATATGCGTAGGTGAGGACATGGAAAAAAGGGAACCCTCATGCACTGCTGGGAATGCAAACTGGTACAGCCACTGTGGACAACAGTGTGGAGGTTCCTTTAAATATTAAAAACAAATACACAATCCAGTAATGCCACTACTTGCTGTTAACCCAAAGAAAATGAAAGCATGAATTTAGAAAGATACATGTACCTCTGTGTTTATATCAGCATTATTAACAATAGCCAACACATGGAAACAACAGTGTTCATCAATAGATAAATGGACACTTAAACACTTAGAAGCCACTGTATGGTTATTAATTGGCCTGATTTCAATACCATTGTGTCTCCAGGAATAGGGAGGCGCAAGGAGAGGGAAAGAGACGGGGAAATGGGTGGTGGGTAGATCACTGTATCTAATACAGTAACAATGAAAAAGCCTTCAATTTTGTGGGAATTACTAAAATGTGACACAGGCACAAAGTGAGCAAATGCTACTGGAAAAACGGTGCTTGACGCAAGGTTGCTACAAACCTATTTGTAAAAAACACTACCTGTGAAGCACAATAAAGCAAAGTGTTGTAAAACTATGTACACTTACAATCTCATTAATGTCCTCTCCAAATTAAAGACCGAATTAATACAGCTATTCAGTGGGAACTACTGTCAGCATTTTAGTAAACATCCTGTCCGTCATCTTTCTATATTCTAGATTTTTATCTAATTTTGCACAAGTACTTCTATAAATAGACTTACACTCCACATCCTATTTTGTAACTGCTTCTTTACCACTAAGCAATGCTACCTAAAATCTTAATGCGTGTTAGTTCCTCCCTATCCGCTGAGGTAGTCCTGAGGAACTGGTCTAAAACAATTAGCATCTCACCTATTTATGAATATCAAAGGTTACAACTTTAGAAAAAATACAAGTTTACCTCACTTCATTTTTATAAGAGGAACAAAATCTGAAGTTGTGGGCTTTTTAAGATTCTATTTATATTTTTAAGTAATCACAGCCAAAACTGGGCTCCAACTCATGACTCCAAGATCCAGAGTTGCATGCTCCTCTGACTGAGCCAGCTGCTGCACCCCTGAGGTTTTTTTTTTTTTTTTTAATTCAAATCCTATTTTAACACAAATCCTCTTATAATTCCTCTAGCTTCACTAAGATAGTATCATTATAGTTTTGTGGAAACACCTCCTCCCAGGAGAAAAATAGCCTTTGGACACCTGCATACTGCTGACACCACTGGGTTTAGAGGTGGAAGGATTAGTCATGTAAGATGGTGAGCAGGTAGTCATAAACTGAAGAACCCGCCTACGTAACCCCTGTAATTTAGTTCAGATGCTGTGTTCAGCTTCACTTTCTCCCTAATAAGCCCCGCCCCCAAACTGGCATGTGGGTGTACACTGAATCAGCATATATGACCACTGACACTGCTTCCAATGACTGTTTATTGAGCATCATGAACACAACATACAAAATAAAGTGGACACAGTCTCACCCAACTGGCATGCATTTCACAGTTAACTGTTAAAGTCTGAAAGGTTAACAAGTTCTATTATTAGCACTTTCCATAAATAGGACTGATTTCTGAAAAACATTTTTAGTAACTAAGTTTTTTAAAAAATACATAGTGATCAGAAAGACAAACTAAACATTTATTAAGTGAATGATACTAATGTAACTTTACGGGTTCACCTCTCAATTCCATAAGGCTATTAATTCACAGAACGTGAGACTCCGTGTTTGAAGTTAACAACTGCCTGGACTTACTGGGAGGTAGAGTAATTATGAAAAAGGGAATGTGTCAGTTCTGTGTATGAAAGGCTGCCTTGCAGATGGATTGCTTCATGAACCCAAAATAAGTACTTCTATTGAGGGTCAAAAGCCTTGAGTATTACTGCCCCTTAAGAGAAATACACAGCTGAAGGTCTGTCTCATCCCCCTCCAATCAAAATCAGTGAAATTACGTTGCTGTCATAGACAGCAAAGACCATGGTGTGCTAATTTTAATAGTAATTTGAACCAGAGGAAAAGAAAATTAAAAAACATATGGATTGAATTGAGAAACTGAACTATGTACAGATGTGCTGGATTCAACACCCACCGAGAATCTTGCTTTTATTCTATGGAGGTGGGTCCCCTAATAGATTCATTGCCCATACCTATCCCTAAAAGTCAAAGTGAAGTGAAACTGCAAATTCTAGATGATTGATTTTTGTATATAAAGAAGTTACCTGCAAACAGAACAATCAACTGTTAAGGCAAAAATCGTCTGTGAACTGTAAACACAAGAAAAACAAGTTCATGCCTCAACGAGAAACTGCCCTGAGTCTTGGTCTTTGGAAGGAGATCAGACGGCTGCACTAGTTTGATGCATGTGAGTTTCCATCTTCATGCCACACAGAGAGCATTCTAGGGGCCAGGTGTATGCTCACCAACCTATGCAAGGGTCTGGGCAATCCCGCAGGTAAGTTTCATATTGACCTTTGGTAACATCCATCAGGGTTGTGAATACAGTCAGCTGAAAGAAAAGTTACTTTTATTTTAAGGATGTTTCCAATTCTAAGATGTCCTGACTTATGTTAATTTTGGTACATGTCGAACTGCTTTATGAAGTTACTTAATATAATATATAAATTGTTTATAAATAAAGACATTAAATATACATAGATGTAAATAGTTACTAAGTTAATAACAATAGTTCTAATTCACCATTTAGGAATATAAGTAAAAAATAATTTAGACAACTAACTTCAATAGTGCCATTATTCCAGGTCATGAATATAAACAGGCCTAGGTGAAAATCCCCTCAGCTCCTTATGAGATCTTACTCCTGAGTACTCCACTGCTTCACCACAAAACTTTAATACTCAACCCTCCTCAACAGTATAAACAGTAGTCCTGCAAAGCCTATATGGACCACGGACTATAACCAGCTTAGCTGTGACTGTCCTTATCCTTACCGTGTTCCTGACACAGTGGGGGAAACTATGCAGGCACAAAGCTCCATCTATAAACACATTTCAGACTCTGTTGAGTTTTAGGTGTTAGTTATAGTGTACAGCATAAAATTTCTGACAGGGGAAGTCAAAAAAGTAAAAGGCTACATTTGTGTCAAATGTCATGGAAGTCAAATTGGAAAGAGTATTTTTACCAGTTTTGGACAAAGAACCACACTAATTGGTTTGTCATATCCCAAGAGTTACTGTTTTGTCACATAAAAACATTTTTAAAAATCAACCTTAAGCAGAACATGACTTGGGGTCCTAGCTCTGACTGATCCAAGATAACCGGGAAAGATAAAAACAGGACCAAATTACTTCCCTAAAAGTATACACACACACACACACATATATATATTTTAAATACCTTGTTGAGGACAGGTTTTGTTGATAGGACATCATATATGGTTGCAAATGAGATATTCTAAAACACAAAAATAAGTTATTAAGTTAATGCAGATATCAGCAGCCTTATCCATACAAATGGGTCATTAGAAACAAAGACATTCTTCAGTCAATCTCCCCACAATCCCCTAAAATAATTTCTTTTGGAGTCACTCTTAGAATGAGAGTTAATGATATTAATATATCACTTTCTCTCTCTTTTGCCCTTTTAATTCTTGCCTGTTAGTCATTCAGCTTTAAAGAGTGGTGTCCAGTATTAGAGTCAAAAAGGCAAATACAGTACAATTTTGATCTTTCAATTCAAAACAAAAACTCAGTACAAATTGTCCAGAGATACTCATCACAAAGTTTATAAATTCGTCGAAGGCCAAAGAAAAATGCCACAACTTAGATACTCTTTAAAGGTCGACCATTTCTTTCCACATAATGACATTATGAATGTACCTCTTGGGTTGTCTGGTTTAGACACATCTTTGCAGGTGTTCTGCGATCGTCAAGAAAGAAAGGGCTTTTCCAACGGTCATAATTTGTTTGTACTACATACCATCTGTCCTGCTTGGTGTTAAGTCTAGATACAAAAGGAGAAATTCTGCTTAGGCTTCTTGCCTTAAACCTGTAAATATGTCAGTCTAGGCTTTAGTTCCTATTTATTTTGTGTGAACAAGTGTACTTACTCATATACATCCAAAGATTGTTTTCTGTCTCGTGTGATCACACAACCCTCCCCAGTCTTGTTGCCTCCCAGGATAAAGTATGCTGGGGCCAATATCTTGGTTTTGGTCAATATATTCTTGGCTTCCTCATAACTACATAGAAACATTAAAAAAAAAAAAAAGTTTTTAAGTAACTTGGAATGAAAAATTTTTCGTCGTGGAAACTAAGGGAACACAAGTATCTGAGAAACATGTTCTTTTAGAAAGGGATGGTGAGCAATGGCTCATGGAGGAACAATCCCCAAAACCATGTGGTGAAACACTGAGATCTGAAATATTCCCTCTAATCTGAAGGACAAACCAAATGGCCTCGAGAGATTATCTTCCACCCTCGTTGTCTAAGCCTTTTACTCAACAACAGATCAAAAAGAAATAGTACTAATTACTATTTCTAGGACTTAGGGAATAGAAAGTAACCTTGGAAAACTGGGCTATTAGAAACTGAATTTTCAGAAAGGTCACTAAATCTTACTCCCTTGAACTCATTAAAAATAGGAATGATACCCATTTATTCTAGGTCACTTGGATGTAGTGCTGGCTATTACAAAATTTCTGTACCAGCACAGAATATAACTTCTATTTTAACAGTTATTAACAGTTTAAATGAAGATTTTATTGTACAAATTTTCTTCTGTGTATGGATGGGTTTTTTGTAAATCAAGAAAAACTAACAGGTACCCTTTATACTGGCACTATCCCTAGCACTTTTTAAATAAATCAGTTTATTTTTTGATTTAAATACACAAAGCATGAATTCCATATGAATGTCAAAGGTTAACCTAGAAACTCTGAAAGAATTCTTCAATGGGAGATTAACAAGAAAATATTTTTTTATTTTAATATGAGTAATTTAAAATAGACTATAATACACTAAAAGGATCATACACCATAATCAAGTGGTATTTATTCCAGGGGTGCAAGAATGGATCAACATCCACAAGTCAATGTAATACACCACATTAACAAAATGAGGAATAAAAAGCATATGATCATCTCAATAGATTCAGAAAAAGCATTTGACAGAATTCAACATCCTTTCATGATAAAAACGGTCAACAAAGTGGGTATAGAGGAGGGAACATATCTTAACATAATAAAGGCCACATATGAAAAGCCCTAACTAACATTGTAGTCAAGGAATGGTGAAAAGCTGAAAGCTTTCCTCTAGTATTAGGAACAAGATGAAGATGTCTACTCTCACCATTTTTATTCAGTATAAGCCAGAGCAATTAGGCAAGAAAAAGACATAGCATCAAAATCAGAAAGGAAGAGGTAAAATTGTCACTAATAGCAGATGACATGATACTCTATATAGAAAACCCTAAAGATTCTACTGAAAAACTGGGAGGATAAACAAATGCAGTAAAGTTTCAGAAGCACAAATCTATATACAAAATTCAGCTGCTTTTCTACACACTAATAATGAACTACCAGAAAGAGAAATTTACAACTGCATTAGAAAGAATACTGGGACGCCTGGGTGGCTCAGTTGGTTAAGCAGCTGCCTTCGGCTCAGGTCATGATCCCAGTGTCCTGGGATCGAGTCCCACATCGGGCTCCTTGCTCCGCAGGGAGCCTGCTTCTCCCTCTGCCTCTGCCTTCCACTCTGTCTGCCTGTGCTCGCTCTCACTCTCTCTCTCTCTGACAAATAAATAAATTAAATAAAAAAAAAAAAAAAAAAAAAGAAAGAAAGAATAAAGTACCTTGGAATAAATTTAACCAAGAAAGTGAAAGACATGTCTACACTGAACACTATAAGACATTGATAAGAAAAATGGAAGAAGACACAAATATATGTGTTCATGAATTGGAAGAATTAATATTAATTAATATTAATAATGTCCATATGACCCAAAGCAATCTACAGATTCAGTGCAAATTCCAGTAGCACTTTTCACAGAAATAGAACAATCCTAAAATTTGAATGGAACGACAAAAGGTTCCAAATAGCCAAAGCAATCATAAGAACAACAAAGCTGGAGGCATTACATTTCCTGATTTCAAACTATATTACAAAACAATAATTAGAAATCAAGACAGTATGATATTGGGATAATAACACACACAGACAGCCCAGAAACAAACCCATTTATATATGGTTAACAAATTTACAACAGAGTCAAGAATACACAATTGGGAAAGGGCAGTAACATGCAAAAGAATGAGACTAATCCACCGTCCTACACAAACTCAACTCAAAATGAATTAAAGATATGGACATAAGACCTAAAGCCATAAAATTCCTAGAAGCAAATATAGGGTATAAAGTCCTTAACATTAGTCTTGGTGAGGAGTTTTTGAATTTGACACCAAAAGCAAAAGGGCAACAAAAACAAGTGGAAGTATATCAAACTAAAAAGCTGCATAGCAAGAAAACCATCAACAAAATGAAAACACAATCCAGTGAAAGGAAGAAAGTACATGCAAATCATATATCTGATAGAGTTAATATACAAAATATATAAAGAACTAGTTCTTCTATGATTCCTGGACCCAACTTTAACATTGGAGGGTGCGAGGGGGCTTGCCACATCCAACCCTGCAGGAATCCAAGAAAACTCAATTCTGACGCTATCTACCCTGAGACAGCACTGTATTCCACGGGTTAAGGATTCAGACTTACAAACAAGATTACATCCCATCCCCCACCTCGGAGGCCAGTTCTAAGCCCCACTGTGCCAGTTCCAATTACCCGAGCTTCTAGGGGACTGGTTGAGACTGGAGGCTGCAACAAGCTCCTCTTGAGTTTCAGTGAATTTCCTGAAGGGCTCATAGTACTCAAGGAAACATGTTTACCAGTTTATTAAAGGATATGATAAACGATATGAAGCAACAGCCATATAAAGACTGCATAGGGCAAGCAAGGTATATGAGGACATAGAGTTTCCATGCATTCAAAGCATGCCTCTCTCCCCAGATGGTGTGTTAACCTACCCAGCTCTTCAAACCCTCTCCTTTTTGGCTTTTATGGAAGCTTCATTACATCAGCATGACTGATTAAATAACTGGTTTCATTACCATAACAAAAGACACATTTATCATTCTCAACACTTAGGAAATTATAAGGCTTTTGGGAGTTAATGGAAACAAAAACCAAATACATATTGTAAAAAAAAAAATATATCACACTCAAACAACTCAGTAGCACACACACACAAAAAATCTGTTATAAAAAATGGGTAGAGGATCTGACTAGGCATTTTTCCTAAGTTGTTATTCAGGTAGCCAACAAGTACATGAAAATGTGCTCAGCATCACTACTGATCACCAGGGGAATGCAAGTCAAAACCACAATGAATTATCACCTCTTATCTGCTGGAATAGCTATTATCAAAAAAGATAAGAGTTGGTGAGGAACTAGAGAACGGGAACACTTGTACACTGTTGGTGGGAATGTAAACTGGTGCAGCGTTTACAGAAAACAGTACGGAGGTTCCTCAAAAAATAAAAAAAGTACCATATGATCCAGCAGTTCTACTTCTGGAAATATATCCAAAGGAAACAAAAACACTAACTTTAAAAGATACCTGCAGCACCGTGTTGACTGTAGCCTGAGTAACAACAACCAAGACACGGAAACAACCCAAGTGACCACTGATTGATGAATGGATAAAGAAGATATGGTATATGTGTGTGTACATGTACACACACACACACACACACACACACAGGAATACTACTCAGGTGTAAAAAAAGGAAGGAAATCTTGCCATTTATGACAACATGGATGGACCATAAGGGAATTATGTTCAGTGAGATAAGTCAGACAGAGCAAGACAGATACCTTATTATATCACTTACATGCAGAATCTAACAAAATTAAGCTTACAAATACAAAGAATAGAGTGGTGGTTGCTAGAGGTGGGGAATAGGGGGTGGGAGAAATGGGTGAAGGGGATCAAACTTCCAGTTCTAAAATAAGTAATTCCTGGAGATAAAATGTACAGCAAGGTAATAATAGTTAACAATACTATACTGTATATTTGACCGTTGCTAAGAGTAAATCTTAAAAGTTCTCAACACAAAGTAAACAGTTTCTGTAACTGTATGTGGTGATGGGTGTTAGCTAGACTTACTGTGGTGATAATTTCACAATATATACAAATCCCAAAACATTTTGTTGTATACCCGAAACCAAGATAATATTTAATGTCACTTTTATCTCCAACAAAAAATAAAATTTTAAAATGAATAAAGCAAGGGTGCCTGGGTGGCTCAGTGGGTTAAGCCTCTGCCTTCGGCTCAGGCCATGATCTTGGGGTCCTGGGATCAAGCCCCATGTCGGGCTCTCTGCTCAGCGGGGAGCCTGCTTCTCCCTCTCTCTGTCTGCTTCTCTGCCTAGTTGTAATCTCTGTCTGTCAAATAAATAAAATCTTAAAAAAATAAATAAATAAAATAAAATGAATAAAGCAATCAAACAGATTACCTTGTGCTGTTTTCCAGAACTGATCTAGTGATAAACCCTATCCACATAGCATCTTTCTTTCCCAAAATCCATTCTATGACACCTGGAAGAAATCAAACACACACAGTGTCACAGGCCTGCAATCAGGTTAGACTATGAACCAGAAGACACAGTCTGGCCTTACTCTTAAAACATCTATACAATTCCCATTTAAAAACTCTACTCACCCATATAACCGCCATTTATACTGAAACGTTCATTTAATGTAAGACTAAGCAGTCCCTGAAAACAAGACAAAGCAATGAGGTCAAAGACTTCAACCATCCTGTTTTTAAGGCCCCCTCGTATTTATGCTGGTATGCCAAATCCTGGAATGCAGGGGGTGGGGAGTGAAGGTGGGGATTTAAAGCTGAGTCAAAACTATACTATCACATTCTATTAACAGCTTTTAAAAGTTCAAAGCATCTTCATGTGTAGTGTGTGAAATGAGCAGGTAGAATATTACTGGCCACACTTGTCTGAAAAGGAAAACGAACTGTAGAGAATAAATGCCTAACTTGTTTGAGTAGCAGATTAAAGGCCAGATGCCAGATTTATATTACATTCCCAGCCCTCCACAACCAGCCACGTGCTTTTTCCTCAGAAGAGGTTCAGAAACAAACCTGTGTTCCCTCTCTACTCTTCTCTACCACGTGAGCTCACACCTGCGATGGTGACAAAAGTACAAAGGGATGGACTGAGGCTTCATATTCTTTTTAGGTCCTTAGACCCCACCCTTCACAGGCAGTAAAAGCAGGACACAGAGCTACCTGTAAACTTATGTAACAGTAGACTCCTTACTGGTTTGAATCCTGTTAACATGCCCACATAGCCAGCAAAGCTTGAAGCCTTGAAGACAGTCTTATTGTTTCTTTGGAAGTCCAAGTTCACTGTCAAAGGTTTGAGTTGCTCAGTTACGACCCAGGTATTATTGTTTATATTCCACCTACAAAAGACAAATTACAGTGACATTTAAAAACAATGATGATAGGGTACCTGGGTGGCTCAGTGGGTTAAAACCTCTGCCTTTGGCTGGGTTCATGATCCCAGGGTCCTGGGAACGAGCCCCGAGTCGGGCTCTCTGCTCAGCAGGGAGCCTGCTTCCTTTTCTCTCTGCCTGCCTCTGCCTACTTGTGATCTCTGTCTGTCAAATAAATAAATAAATAAAAATCTTTTTTAAAAAAACGATGATAATAATGAATATATAATGATCACGGCCAGGCATTATATCTCCCTAATCCATTAATGACCAAGCCTCACAAGAACTTTGCAATGTGAGTGGTTTTACCCTCCATTTTCCATGTGATAAAACTAGAGGCTCAGAGAAGCTAAATAACTCAAAACAACACAGCCTACTAAAGAGCAAACCCCATATTCAACTGTATGTCTCTAATTACAAAGCACTGTTGTATTTTTCCAGGAATGTTAAGAAGATGTAAAAAAGAATGCTGTTCTTCCCTTCTAAGCAGTAAGCCCAACATGCAGCTGGGGCCTTTAGTCATGCTCCAGATTTCTGTTTACTAGGTTTAACTCCGTTACGGGCTCCCAAAGAGTGTCCCCAACTTTGTCTCAAAACTAGGGATCCAGTATCTTCACTTCTGGTCATATTTGGGGCATGATGTATGATTTACTTTTCATCAGTGTAATACAACATACTCTTCCTAAGGACTGACACTCACCATGTTCTTTACTTACCCAAGAAACACTCCAAAGTCCATGTTTCGTCCATGTAGTAGATGACCTAATTTGAAGTAAGGAGAGACATGAAGCATAATGGATGCATATGATAGTATAACAGATTCTAACTCAAAGCTGGACACTTAATTCTGGTTTACTGATATTTACAACTGTTCAACAGTAAGAATTAAGCAACATCCTAAAATCATAGCCTTAATAAGATCAAACTGTTGTGCCTGTCACAATGGCCAGATCCCCTCCTAATTATCTGAGAACACAGGGTTCCAGGTAAAATTATAATAAGGGAAAAGAATCAGTGCTCCTTCTTTGGTCCACTGACAGGTACCTAAGTCACCTAATGTGACTTGCCAACACATTTCCCTTCAGCAATTGTTACCTACAGCTCAACACTTCAAAGGGGAGGTACCAGGCAGACTTTCTCCTGAGAGGAGAGGTAAAAATTAACAGTAAATCAGGATACATCATCCTGTGCCTGCATTCTGGGGAACTACCAGAAAAAAAAAAAAAAATGGGGAAGTGAAGCTGGTCTACACAGGGTCCCTTGGCTGGGAGATGATGGGACAAGATTTGTCCTAGGCTTTAACGAAAGGCTATCTTATCCATATAAAGATAATCGCTTAACCCTATGAATACTTATACTAAATCATGAACAGTACAAGGCAGACTAGCAGAAAGGATAAGAACGTTTACAGTCCTGAAACACTTCTTCCAAGTGTTCTGCATCCCTGAATTAAACTTTAGTAGCCATTACGTTAGTCTTCTTTTAAAAATTTGCTGAGATCTTCAAACTAGATGCTACATACAGAGAATCTGAAGAGTAAGCCTGCATATTACAAGTTCTAGTTCTATTTATTTAGATTTTTCTTCTACTTTGTATTTGCACTGCCCACCCTCCCTCAGCACACATTTACCTTCTTTGTCTTCTGTTATTATTGAAGTGCAAATGGTAAAAAATTCATAGAACACATTGAATGAAATAATCTCTCCTATGAGAAAAGAAAGGACATTTCTTGGTCAATATACAGAGCTATGACATTGTTAGAAAATTCTTTTTTAAGAAAAGGTTTAACAGTCATCTTGTGCGTTTTTGCTGTGGCATATGAGTCTGCAGACAGTCTGAACACAGCTGCACAGTTGGTCAGGTGGAAGTATCTCACCAGCCTGTACTCTACAGACACAAAACAAGCCCCCAAAGGGTCAGCTATTTGGGCAAGTTGAACACCCAGGCATACTAGAATTGTACTGTAACATGATGTCCAAATTTTTCATTAATGTGCATCATTTTAATTTGGTTTAGGGGTGCTAACATATGACAACTTTTAAAAAAATATTTATTTGAGAGAGCGAGAGATCATGCGTGCGAATGGAGGGAGGGGTTATAGGGAGAAAATCTCAAGCAGACTCTCCAACGAGCACGGAGCCTCAGGCAGGGCTTGATCCCACAACCCATGAGATCACCATGTGAGCTGACCCATGAGATCATGACCTGAACCAAAATCATGAGTGACACTTAACTGACTGAGCCACCCAGGTGCCCCTAAAATATGTTAACTCAATACATCTGGCTCTCTATTATATACTGACCATGTTATTTTGCTCACATTTTTAGAGGTGACAAATATTTCTGAGGTGAAAAAGGAGATCCAGGAACTATTAATAAAATTAGTGCAGAGCTACCAAGAAAATCCATTTTAAAACATTATAATTTTTGAGTATTTTTCCAAAACTGTATAATACCAATAAGCATTTAAGTAACAGGCATACACCCTGGGAATAAAAGGCACAGCATATAGGGAATATAGCCAGTGACACTATTATAGTGTTCTAGCTACACTTTTGGTGAGCATAGTACACTACAAGAGTGATGTGCTGAAACACTATGTTGTATACCCAAAACTTAACTCTGTGTATCAACCAAATGCAAACAAAAAAATTTATTTAATAGAGATATACAGCACACTATCTCTATCACAGTCATGTTAACATGTTAAGCTTAACATGTCTTCCCGATCCTAATCTAATGTTTATTTTACTTCCATTTTGATAACATTCTGTTATTACTTTATTATAAATCATGTGTTAATCTTTTTTTTTTCTTTTTTAAAGATTTTATTTATTTATTTGACATTCAGAGATCACAAGTAGGCAGAGAGGCAGGCAGAGAGAGAGAGAGAGAGAGAGGAGGAAGGCAGGTTTCCCGCTGAGCAGAGAGCCCAATGTGGGGCTCCATTCCAGGACCTGAGCCGAAGGTAGAGGCTTTACCCCAGTGAGCCACCCAGGCACCCCATGTTAATCTTTTTAATTTGTTTTTCTCTCAAGATATTTATATGTGGTTTTTATTTTTGGGGCTTTATACATAATAAAGAAATTAAAGACTTGTTTTTCATATAGGCTATAAGAATATATTCCCAGTATGTTGACCATCTTTTTATATCATTTAAAAAATACGTTATTTATTTATTTGAAAGATGGAGCATGAGTGTGAGAAGGGGCAGAGGGAGAGGGACAAGCAGATTCTCTGCTGAACAGAGCTTGATCAACATAGAGCTTGATCCCAGGACCCTGAGATCATGACTCAAGCCAAAATCAGATGCTTAACTGACTGAGTCGCCCAGCCGTCCCTACATCATTTTTTTAAAAGAGGCAAAAAACAATAAAAAAAACAGCCACCTTTACTGATAACTACTTTTGATTTTCAGAAATTCTGAATCCTCTCTCTTGTTAAACAAAACAACAAGGTACTACTAGCTACTTAAAATAGGTCTATCACTATGGTAGCTTAAAAATAAATTGGAGGTGGCAGGAAAAGTCTTTTTCATTAAATTAAATTGGAATTCATTAAAATTAAGGATTTCTACATACTAAAAGCCACCAGTAAGGGAGTAAAAATGCAAGCCGCGGACTTGAAGCCAGAGAAGATATTCAGAATGCATATAATCTGACTTGTAGCCAGAATATATAAAGAATTCCTTAAAACCATCTACTACCCAAAGCAACCTACACATTCAATGCAATCTCCATCAAAATACCAATGGGATTTTTCACAGAACTAGAACAAACAATCTTAACATTAGTATGGAAACACAAAACACCCTGAATAGCCAAAGCAATCTTGAAAAAGAAAAGCAAAGCTGGAGGCATCACCATTCTGGACTTCAAGTTATAATACAAAGCTGGAGTGATCAAAACAGTAAGGAAAAAAAAATTAAACAAGACAAAACTAGAGAGGGAGAAAAACCATAGGAGACTCTTAACCTTAGGAAACAAACTGAGGGTTGCTGGGGGAGGGTAGAGGGATGGTAACTGAGGAAGGTACATGATGTAATGAGCACTGGATGTTATAGGAGACTGATGAGTCATTGAACTCTACCTCTGAGACAATTAATACATTATATATGAATTAATTTAAATTAAAAAAATTTAAAAAACCAGTATAGTACTGGAGCAAAAATAGACACATAGATCAATGGAACAGAATGGAAAGCCCACAAATAAACCCACAATTATATGGTCAATTAATCTCTGAAAAAACAGGAAAGAATATCCAAAGGGAACATTACAATCTCTTCAACAAATAGTGTTGGGGAAACTGGATACCAACATGTAGAAGAATGAAACTGGACCACTTCCTTGTAACACACACCCAAATAAATTCAAAATAGCTTAAAGACCTAAACGTGAGACATGAAACCATTAAAAACCCTAGAAGAAAGCATAGGCAGTAATTTCTGACATTGGCCATAGGAACATTTTCCCACATATGTCTCCTGAGGCAAGGGAAACAAAAGCAAAAACAAACTATTGGGACTTCAAGATAAAAAGCTTCTGCACAGCAAAGGAAACAATCAACCATACTAAAAGGCAACCTACAGAATGGGAGAAGATATCTGCAAATGACATATCCAATAAACTGTTAGTATCCAGAATAGATAAAGAACTTATATAAACTCAACACCCAAAAAACAAACAATCCAATTACAAAATGGGCAGAAGACATAAACAGACATTTCTCCAAAGAAGACAGAGATGGCCAGCAGACACATGAAAAGAGGTTATTATCAATACCATCAGGGAAATGCAAATTAAAACTATAATGAGCTATCACCTCACACCTGTCAGAATGCACAAAATCAACACCACAAGAAACAACAGGTGTTGGTGAGGATATGGAGAAAAAGTGCGCTGCTGGTGGGAATGCAAACTGGTATGGCCACTATGGAAAACAGTATGGAGGTTCCTCACAAAGTTAAAAAGAGAACTACCCAGGGTGCCTGGGTGGCTCAGTGGGTTAAGCCTCTGCCTTTGGCTCAGGTCATGATCTCAGGGTCCTGGGATCAAGCCCTGCATCGGGCTCTCTGCTCAGCAGGGAACCTGCTTCTCTCCCTCTCCCTCTCTCTCTCTCTCTGCTTGTCTCTGCCCACTTGTGATCTCTGTCTGTCCAATAAATAAAGTCTTTAAAAAAAAAAAAAAGGAACTACCCTACAATCTAGCAATCACACTACTGGGCATGTAGCCAAAGAACACAAATACACTGAATCAAAGGGATACATGCATTCCTGTTTACAGCAGCATTATTTACAATAACCAAATTATGGAAGAAGATGAAGTGTCCACTGAATGATGAATGGATAAGAAGATTGGGGGGGTGGTGTCTATATCTATATACATGTATATACACAATGTAACATTTAACAGCCATAAAAAAGAATGAAATCTTGCCATCTGCGACAACATGGATAGAGCTAGAGTGTATAATGCCAAGTGAAATAAGTCAGTCAAAGAAAGACAAATATCATACGATTTCACTCATATGTGGAATTTAAGAAACAAAACAAATGAACAAAGGGGAAAACAGAGAGAGGGACAAATCAAAAAACAGACTCTTAACAAACGGATAGTTACCAAAGGGGAGGTGGGTGATTTATGGAGTGCACTTGTGATGAACACCAGGTGACGTATGTATGGAACTGCTGAATCACTACATCATACACCTGAAACTATATAACACTATGTTAACTAAGTGGAATTAAAAGAAAAACTTAGAAAAAAAAGAATGTTTTAAAACCAATGAAAATGGGCAAAGACTGTAACAAACATTTCAACTGTAGGAGGAAGGAAGGAAAGAGAGACAGACTATCTTTTTTAATCATTTTTCTAAAGAAGCAAAAACAACCAAAATGCTAACCACTGAAAGAAAAGGTCAATAGTCGTACAATCTTACAGTCATCAAGAAAAAGCAAATGACACAATAATGGGATTCCACACACTCAACAAAGTGGCTCAAATGAAAAACACTGATGCTAGCAGGTAGAGACGTATTAAGGAGAGGAAAGTAAAACTCTTGTACTATTTGTCAGTGGATACAATTACTTTGGAAAACTGCTTGGCAGAATCTACAAGGCTCAAACACAGCTACCCTATAATCCAATATATCCAACAGAAATGAGTGAACATGTCCATCAAAGACAGATACAAGAATATTCATAACTGTTTTATTCTTGATATCCAAAGTCTAGAAAACACCCAAACATTCTATTTATACAGTAGCATACAACCTCTAGATAGGTACTCTAGATAGATAGATTTCAGTACTCTAGATAACTACAAGAAACCTGACACAACCGTTCACACTGTGTAGGGAGGTTCAAGAAGGCAGAACTCATGTATGGTGAAGTCAGAATAAGCAGTTAACTTGGGGATTTGGTACTATCTGTGAGATGGCATGATGGAGCATTCTGGATTGCTAGAATATCCTTGTCTTGACCTGAGTTGTGATTACATGAATTCATGCATTTTAAAAGTTTTATTGAACTGTATACTTAAGATCTATGCACTTTACTGTATGTAGACCATACCTCAATAGAAAATTTTTAAAGTGCTTTATTAAATCTTACAAAAGCTGCAAAGTGAACTTTACCTAAAGGTATCTCAGTAACAGCTGCGATCCCCTTCATTTCCTCCTCAAATGGACCAGGAAAGTTGCCAAGTAGGCCAGGCTGGAAAACAAATAAATTATCAAACATTCGACCTAAAGGGTTGCTTTGAGATTTGGTTCTTTTACATATAATATGTTCTAGATGCTCCTTCCATGAGAAGTAATAAAAGTCATTATAAAGCACTTTTTTTTTTTAAGATTTTATTTATGTATTTGACAGACAGAGATCACAAGTAGGCAGAGAGGCAGAGAGAGAGAGAGGAGGAAGCAGGCTCTGCTGAAGAGAGAGCCTGATGTAGGGCTCGATCCCAGGACCCTGGGATCATTACTTGAGCCTAAGGCAGAGGCTTTAATCCACTGAGCCACCCAGGTGCCCCTATAAAGCACTTTTATATCCTATATTTCTAAGAGACTCTTTCTAGACTCAATATTGGGCCCCTCGTTCTTTAACTATCGCTTTTATTCCCTTAAACTCAACTGTTCTCAGGTATTATGCCAAGACCTATGACTTTTTTCCTGCCTTGTATTTTACCCCGTTCTCCACAAAAAAGAGATAACTGGCAATAACTGCATTTGGATGACTAACATGGCCCACAAACACTTCATACGTACCGTACCCTTATCTCCACCCAAACTCACCCTCTCACCTTGGCAATGCATCCTAATCACTACACTTCCTATCCACACTGTCTTCTATTCATTCACAAAACCTGTCTTGGTAAATGGGCTTCCTGGGCTAGATGCATTATCACAGTTTGTTAGCAAACAAAGGACACAGGAGCAAAATCCCAGCCGGCACATATTTTTATTCTCAAAGGCAACTTTCCACTAAAAGTGAAATTACAATTTAAGCTCACAGCCTCTCGCTAATAAAGTGCTTAAAATCCGCAAGTCTCATTTGTCACCAACTTGGTGTTTATATCATGTGATCTAAGCACTTTTACTTCCACTCCTTAGGAATTCAAAGCATTACACAAGTGGAATATTCCTGCCTATGTAACAAACAAAGATGACTTACTGAACATGTATTAACCACTTAATCATATTCAGGCACTGTGCTTTATATACAGTATTTCCCTTAATTCTCACAGTGAACATATAAAATACGTGTTATTATTAGTGTGTTCTCCCTGATGAGAAACCTAACATTTCACAGCTTAAGAAATGTGTGAAAGGATATAGTTATTACGGGACTGATCCAGCCTTAAAGTCCAATGATTAAGGGGAAAGAACCCAATGTTGTCTGAATGCAATCCTGGACATGTACCATCCTGCTGGCATGCAGAGGAGGGGAATGGGAGGGCCTCCTGTCTGTTGTTCCTGTGAACCTTTGTATGTGGGGGAGGTCTGGTTAGTAAACATGAAGGGGTCACTTAATCAAAGACTCTGAAAGCATGAGTATGTGGGAGAACAGAGTTGGCGGCTGGCAGGTGCAAGTGTCTCAGGGATGATAAGCATAGAGCATCCAGTCTCTAGGACTCCATGATGCTTAACTAGTAGGGCAGATTTGGTGATACCCAGAGGCATTTTTGGTTTTCAAAAATGAAGGGGTACACCCTGTGGGTGGAGGCTAGAGATGCTGCTAAACACCCAACAATGCACAGACAGTCCCCACAACAAAATATTATCCAATCCCAAATGTCCTAAGTGCTGAAACATTTGCCCTAGGCCCTTGGTGGTCTTCCCAATCCTTTGTACCCTGCAGAACATACAGGGTCCCAAAGCAAGGACCAAAACAGGGTGATAAGGATCTCTCGGAAGCAATAAGGGCCAGGCCCTAGACTTTCCATTGGTCCCACCTATATTAAAAAGAAGCTGAAGGGGGCGCCTGGGTGGCTCAGTGGGTTAAGCCGCTGCCTTTGGCTCAGGTCATGATCTCAGGGTCCTGGGATCGAGTCTCGCTCGGGCTCTCTGCTCTGCGGGGAGCTCTCTGCCTGCCTCTCTGCCTACTTGTGATCTCTCTGTGTCAAATAAATAAATAAAATCTTAAAAAAAATAAAAGAAGCTGAAGAAATGGAGTCTTCCTGCATGACCAAGAGGAAAATGAGCTGATTTGGCAAATACACTGCTAGAAGATACACTCAACTCAAGTGAGTTTCAATGGTCACAGCTACTGAGGGCCTCCCTAAAGAGCACAGCCAGGCTGAATATGTCATTTGGTCATATGTAGAAAAATCTCTGGGTGTCCTGAGATATAGAGGCAAAGTACTTCAAATTAAACAACAACAACAACAACAACAACAAAAAGCAAAAAACCCACACACAACCCAAATTTTCAATAGTGAACTTGCAAATACAAGTACAATTAACGATGAGTGGGGTTAGGAGTGCACACCTCCTGTATAGCTGAAAGTCCCCATATAATGTTTGACTCTCCCAAAACCACTAATAGTTTACTGCTGACCAGAAAGCTTACTGATAATATCAACAGTTAATTAACACACATTTTCTATGTTATATATATATATATGTATTTTAACCTGTATTCTTACATTTTAAAAAGCTAGAGAAAAGAAAATCTTAAAAAAAATCATAAGGAAAAGAAAATACATTTCATTTATGGTACTTTGCTGTATTTATAAGAAAAATAATCCATGTATGGGTGGACCTTCCCAATTTAAACCTGTGCTGTTCAAGGGTCAATTGTATGTCTAAGGGGAAGGGCATACCATGCTCCCAGATAAACACATATGTGTCCACTGTTGTCTAAGTAGTTCATACTTAAAATTAAGGGGCAGTTAATTGCCAAAATTTGTCATGCTATTTTGTGTCCTATTATTTATACATTACCAAACCCCAGAATTTTAAGTCTCTCTAAGTTTTGATAGTTGTCTAGAATAAATGAAAACTTGTCGAAACTCCTTAGAAGAAGTTGTCAATTTATGCCTTTAATACCAGAGCCTTTTCTGAACTCTGTGTGTATATGTGGATATGTGTATGTTTAAAATTTATTGTGGGAAATAATATTTCTTACCAACTTTTGATCCACTATCTGCATAATTTTTCCACTTGGCACAAATGCATTTACTAGATCCTTCAGGGAATTCACTATAATTCTTAGCTGAAAAATAAATAAATTGTTTAATTAATAAGAGACATAAAAAATGTTGACTACTTAAGATTAATATTGGTAATATGAAAACAGACAAAGACCTTTTGATTTATCCATATATAGAGAGAGTGCTATTTGAAAATATTTTCATCTAATCTATACACACAATGCATCTTTAACAGGCTATTTTATTAATTAATTAGAAAAAGATGATAGAAACAAAGGCAAAGGTGAGTAAAAAGATCAGGAAGCTATAGAAAAATGGCATCATTTCTTCTATTATTGTTAACAGGAGAAAAATATCAAAATTATATCCTTAAAGTACTTGGTGTGTAATTTCATGAAATGCTCTTTTAAAAATGCAATATATTCAGTAATGTCAGAAATAGAAGATTTAACAATCAGCATACCGCTGGTGCCTTGTCAACCATCAATTCATGCCATCTTTTGTAGGGCGGTAAGTCAAGATTTATGGTGTACCATGGAACTGGACCCCTATAGCTGTAATGAGAGGCGTGGAACCATAAAATGAAAAAAGCAGATTTTTGACGGGAGTTAGATAGTTACATTGAGATAGATATGTTAGAGGCATATTCTTAACAATAACATAGAAGCTAGTACTCAAACCATGGTTTGCACAAAAGCTCATTTTCCCAGCTAGTGTTTCTGCCCTATGTTGTATACACAATCACAAACAATTTCAGAAATCTTAGAATAGAGTTATACATTCTGGAAGATTAAAGTGAACTGAAGATAAATGAAAGAATTTTGGCTCAGAGCCACATGTCATCTGAATCTCAGTGCTAGAAAATATCTGCCTTTTGTGCCCTCCTAGATCTCTGCAGAGACTTAGTCTAGGCTTTGGGCACTTCTCTGATTGGTTTCCCAGTCTCAGAATTCCCTGTTAGACAGTCACACTACTGCCAAATCATTGTCTTAGCACTGGCTTCTGTACAGTTGCCTTTTAAGCTTCCAGAAGTGGCAACATGTATTAGCTTCCAGATGACTGGCTTCAGAAACCTTCAGTACTCACTCAGCCATGAGACTCTTCCTGCCATGCATTCTTCTGTAGTCAGTGCACACCCAAGAACTGTTCCAATCATATGCATTTACTACTCTTCAACTGAGAAATAGCAGGTTCTATTCTGAGGATATAGCAACGTCCACTCCTTTATCCTTGGAGCTTATTTCTGGTAGATGAATGCTACCACCTTTCTCCTTAGCTACAGAAACATTACCTTCCAGATCTTCTTACTATGCCTCTAAGGGTGTGCCATTCAGTGATTTATCAGCTTAGAGGTATGCCTAAAAACAGCCAGCATGTGCACCATTATTTTTCTGCTCCAGAGAAACATAAGGTACATGCTGGTGTGAGCTACAGTAACTGATATCTATATTAAAGACTTTGATACTTAATTCCTAGAAAAAAGCTTAACATAAAAAATTAATTCAGCTTCTAACTGGTCATAATTTCATAAGCAACATTCGGTCCCACAATTAAAAAAAAAAAAATCTTGTTCATCCCATTACAGGTAGGTGCTACCAGTGGTCTCCCCCACTGCCAGCAAGCACCCAGATTTCCATGTCTAGGAGTGATGGTAAAGTAGTGGCCACTGGAGCTGTGGACATTGGTGGTACTGCCCTAAGACAGGTTTTCTGAATTCCCATCAGCTGCTCTTCCCCTTAGAATATCAACATAACCCAAATCTATATCCACCCTGATTCTTCTTTAGGTAGGCTCAAGGATTCCAAAGAAGAAATGGGGAAGAGATAAACTCAGTACAGCAGAGGATTAGATTAAGTGGGCATGGGGAGACCCCCAAATCTCTCTCTAATAACACCTCCACCTTTGAAAGAACTGTGAAACTGATTAACAAAATCATTTTAATAACTAAAGCTTAACCATGATCCCACATTTTACTTCTCATTAAACATTTTTCTAAAATATCTCCATATTTAACATCTGTACCTAGTTTCCTAGAAAAATAAACATGTACCTTACTGAGGGCAGTAAAGATTACACGAAACACACAAAAAATACTCAGCAGTATCGGTATTCAATCAATAGTCATGACTATAGAATATTTTCCCACTTTACTGCAAACAATAAACATCATTAAATCATGTTTGAGACTTAGCATCTGCTGTGCCCAGGTCATCACAGGCACTATGAAGAACTGTCTGAACCCACCTGGCTCCACAGGTGGCTCAGAAACTAGTCCATGTGACACAACACACGAACACGCAAATAAGAAGGCAGTTGCTACGCGCCAGGGAGCAGTAGAAAATAAATGCTAATGGGATCTGGTTGGATTCAGGGGTGCTCTAGCTGTCAGTCCCTTGATCTCCAGCCCTAATGTAACTGGTCAGGCTGGATAAACAGGTATTTCTCTCCTCCCTCACAGATGCCCATGCATACCTCCAGAATCGATGTACTCAATCAAAAATAATGTAGAGGAGGATTCTGTTGTCATTCAAAGGTATATGAATACCACACTCCCCTCTCATATCCCAAGGCACAGTTATAGTTCAGAGGAAAGGAGCAGAGCAGAATGGAAGATTTTTCTGCAGAGAACAGGCTAGGGAAGTAGGAAGGAATCCAGGGGAGATACCAGGACAAAAATATTTACATTGTAGGGGCACCTGGGTGGCTCAGTGGGTTAAAGCCTCTGCCTTCAGCTCAGGTCATGATCTCAGGGTCCTGGGATCGAGCCCCACATCAGGCTCTCTGCTCACTGGGGAGCCTGCTCCCTCCTATCTCTCTGCCTGCCTCTCTGCCTACTTGTGATCTGTCAAATAAATAAATAAAATCTTTTTTAAAAATTTACATTGTATAGATAGATAAATATGGGAAAAATGTGTTTATTTCTACATGTGGGTTTTGTACCCGTCTTTATACACGTGTATACACATACATACACTCAGTAGCCTGGAACCAGTTCAAAGCCCAAGGAGGGAAGGTTTGCAGGATAATCAGTTCATAGACACACGTAAGGTGGACATGAAAGGGAGTAGGAAAAAAAAGTCTTTAACATGGAAGATGTTGGGACGCCTGGGTGGCTCAGTTGGTTGGACGACTGCCTTCGGCTCAGGTCATGATCCCGGAGTCCCGGGATCGAGTCCCGCATCGGGCTCCCAGCTCCATGGGGAGTCTGCTTCTCCCTCTGACCTTCTCCTCGCTCATGCTCTCTCTCTGTGTCTCTCTCTCAAATGAATAAATAAAATCTTAAAAAAAAAAAAAAAAAAAAAAAACATGGAAGATGTTCCTTATGTGTTAAATGAATTGGGGCAGTGACACCAATCAAGAGATGCATGTAATCAATAAGGCACTGAAGAGCAAGATGTTGCCAGTGTTGACACAAAGGAAGACCTCCAGAGAGCAAGCCAAGGGCTGGAAAGCACACTGGCTTTAGAAGAACATAGGAACTGATTACTCCTAAATTACTTCCTGTCAAATATTTGCCTTTTTCCACAGAAAAGTGAGTAAATCAAAAGAATTTTGTGTATTACAGTGGCACTGTATCTGGGGCAGAGGCTATTACATAATTTAGGCAAGTGTGTACAATATATATAATTGGCATGTTACAAAAATCAAGAATGTCATCTTGATACTGCTGGTTTCTGAAAATTAATAAAAGTAAATGCCGTTTAGTCTGGAGTCAGGGGCGGCAGGATAGCTGTCAGGCCCAACTGCAGATTCAACAGGAAGAAAGCTGCCTTTCAAGCTGATACTACCCTTAACTACTACTTTACTACCACCACCCCCACCCTCCCCCACCCCCGCAAGGGGAAGAAAGGTTGCCCTGACAACAGCTCGGCCAATGAGAAGCCACTATTCTTCCAACTCCCAGTTCACTCCACTGGACTTATTTTAACAGCCTTTTCAACTTCCCCTTTTTCCTCTAGAAAACATCGTTCCTCTCCTTTGTTCTGCAGACTTCCCTAAGGTTTTGCCCTAGGTTGCTTGTCCCTCACTATAATTCTCTGCTATTTCTGAATAAACCTATATTCGCTGGTAAAATAAGTGGCAGATTTACGTTTAAGGTTAACATTACTTGGTGATCAGAAGTGGAATACAGAGAAAGCTCCCAACGACTCCAAGGCTGGTGAGCAAACAGGTGAGGATTAACCACAGAGCCACCCGGGCTCCCTTCTTTCTTGACAATCCTTGGGCTGGAGGGTAAGTTTTCCCTCAGATTCAAGCTCCACTCTCTTTTTGAGCGCTCTCCAGGCTTTATTTGGGATCTGTCTTAAGGCCTTGTTTGTGTGTGTGTTTCTTTTTTTAATCTGAGAGTACTTACTGAGTCCTTTACAAAATCAGACCGTTTGTTATAACTGTACTGACTCCTGTATAGACTGTTGTGAACTGACTCATTTTGGGATTGGACTGTGCCCGCTGGATATGCACTAGTTTTTGGTATGACTCCAATTTGGAACTGGATTGTTCCTACTGGAACGATACTGGCCTTTGGCCTAATGCCTTCTGGAAACAGGCTGTTCCTGTTGAAACTGTGCTACTTAGCATTTTTTCTCTTTACCCTAGAGAAAAATTTCTAAGAAATGGGATCTCAGTCATCAAAATGCTTCGAGGGTACTCGGCCCCTCCTAGGACCCCAGCTGTTCTATGTTTCAAAACTGAATATGCATTTATAACTAAAGAGACTGAGTTAACCAAAAGTAACTAGAACTTCAATGCCCGTTATGGGGAACTTTGGATCTCCCCAAACTTGGTTTACCCAAAAGTAAATTAGAAAGCACAGCCACTAAAAAACAAAAAAACCTAAATGGGATTCCTGTTTTAGATGGTACCTTGAGGCTTCTGAATCCCTTCACGATTTTGAGTTTGCCTCTTTGTAAGATACTATTTCTAAATTAACTGACAAGACAAGTGAAAGAAGTCAAATAGCTTCAGAGACCTTTTCTTCCGCCTCTACCTTTGTTTCCTGACACCTGGCAGGTGCTACTTTCATTTTTTTACATTGCTGAACTTCCTTTTCCCTCTGAAGTACTCCCTGCTCCTTCTCCTGAACCTGCTAAAACCTGCCCCTTTGAAGCTGAGCCTTCCGATGAAATGCCAAGTTTCTTATGCTCCTGTACTAAGGGAACTTAGTCATGAAGAGTTTTCTGAAGTGACTGGTGACCTCTCCCCCACCCCACAAGCTTTAGAATTTACCCTAGTTATTCAAATTTACCATTCTAGTTCTCAGATTTATATCCATTAATCCACATGCTTACTTGCAAAGGCCAGACCAAAAACTGGATGAAACTAGTCCACTAGGAACATCCTGAAGGACACATAGAGAAACAGACTCCTAACTTTTGGTAAGATACTAGAACACTCCCAAGGAATATCCACTGGGCAGTTACAGCAGCTTTCCCTAAGCATGTCGATGGGAACAAAAATTCAGGCTTGTGCACAAAAGCCTGAAGAATCTCTTCATAACTACTATAATTGACTCCGAATTGTTTTTAAAGAAGGTACTGGTTTTCCTTTAAATGCTGAATCCACCAGGTAATATTTAACTCTGTACTCATCAATGACCCAAACTAGGATGTTTCTCCTTGAGTCTTTTTTTTTTTTTTTTTTTAAGATTTTATTTATCTGGGGAATGGGAAGAGAGGGAGAGTGCACGCATGAGCAGGGCCAAGGACAGAGGGAGATGCAGAGTCCCTGCTGAGCAGGGAGCCAAATCAATTCATGACTTGATCCCAGACCCTGGGATCATGACCTGAGCTGAAGGCAGATGCTTAACAGACTAAGCCACCCAGGCGCCCCCTCCTTGAATCTTTTAAGAGGACCAGGATGAAATGGAAAACCATTTCAGCTTGCTTGTGTCCTAGATGGGTCACCTAAAGGACTGCTAAAATTCTCAAGTTCCAACTTGGGCGAATCAGGCTTAAACCAAAAACCTTCCAGTTTGTGCTATTACTGCAAAGAGCCAGGGCATTACTAAAAAGCTGGGACAAACTTAAGTGCTCTAGGTGCTGTCTAACCATCTAATTCCCAAACACAAGGCCCTGAGGAGCTACAGGTGCTCATCCCAACCCTCCCTCGTCAGTGACCTACAGAAACCACTTTACAGACTGGGGAAAAAAAAAAAAATCGATGTCTGTATCAACACTAGAGCTACACTCTCCATGCTTAATCCTACTGCTTTAAAGCAGCCTCTACCTCAGAGCACTACACAAGCTCAAGTAGCTAAGGTGAGGTGAAAGGGGGGGTGAGGTGAAGCGGCGGGGGGGCGGGGAGGTGGGAGAAGAGGGAGGTAATCTCTCATAAACCTCAACAGGTTCCCATCTCTGAACCTATTCCCTTTTGTCAAGCCTATTGAGAGACATGCATCCTTTTTTTTCTCCTCTGCGTTCCTCCATCTCTATTCATTTACTGGGCCAAGATTTCTCACAGAACTATCATGCCAGAATTGCCTTCTCCCCAAAGGGGAAATGATTCTAGAATTTGTTAACAGTAATCAAAAGAGCGAACCAAGGGGATTAAATGACCTTCCACATCTTTCATTGGCTCCATCTCTGACTACAGCTGCATCTAGGAACACTGATTATTTGCTCCTACTGGATCAACTACCAACTCCTTAACAGGCAAAATCCTCAACTAATACTGGCACAATTCCAAGTGCACCTCCCCAACAAGATTCAAAGAGATCCCTCAAAACCTCTCTGCAGAATTAATCAATACTCCATAAATAAAGAAGGCCCTGGAGGCATCAAGCCCCTAATAGAAGATTACAAGGCTCAGGGCTCACTATCCCCTGTACTAGTCCCTGTAATACCTCTATTTTATCGGTAAGAAAACCCAATGGCCAAACGGAGGTCTGTCCCAGACCTAAGAACAGTTAATACTACTGTTTCCCCTTGGTATCCTGTTGTTTCCAACCTTCATATGCTACTGATATCCATTCCTACTGAAAGCAAATTTTTCAGAATTTAACTACGCAGAACATTTTTAGTACGCTCACTGATGAGAACAGCCAGTATCTTTTTGCCTTCACTTGGGAAGAACAGCAATACAACTGGATGGTAATATTTATCCCTAGGGTTTCACAGAGTCCTCCTTACTTTTCACAAGCCTTAAAAGCTGATTTGGATGATAGAAAGTTTTGGGAAGGCTCTACTTTCTTAAAATATTAGATGACTTGCTTCTCTATCACCCTTCTCAAACTTCTTTACAGGAGACAACAACCATCTATTAAAATTTGTAGGCTTAAAGGGAAATAAAGTCTCCAAAGTGAGAAAAAAAAATAGCAGTTTGCTCAAATTCAAGTTTGATACTTAGGGCATCTGATCTTCAAACAAGAACTACATTCAGATCCAGATGATACCCTATATGATTGTTGACATGACTTTTTGGCCCCTCATGACAATTTGTAAGAAACTCTTCTACCAAGGCAAGCTTTTTCATGACTTCCTGAAAGTTCTTATTTAAAGGATGTACGTGGTACATACTGAATGGGGTATGCCATCACAACTTCCTTTTGACATCACTGAAGCAGCACCTTGACCTTTGGCTATTTCTACCCAATAGGATGAAATATATGCCCTTGCTCAAACTTGTCCCTTCACCAAGGCTAAAACCACAGACATTTATACCAATAGTCAGTATACCTTTGGGGCAATTCATCACTTTGGAATATAATAGAAACAACGAGATGTCCTTACCCACAATGAGGATAAGATTAGAAACGGCTCTTATGTCCAAAATGTACTAGATGTCATACTTTTGCCAGCTGCTCTACTAATAAGGTTCTTCGGCATACCAGACTTGACTCACTTCCTGTGGGCCAAATAAAACCATCTCATAATACCTTTGGTATTTCAACCAAAAATGCTGTTCTTAAGGAGACCAAGAGAAAAACCTCTATCACAGTCCAAAGGACGTTCTCCCAGATGATTATTTAGAAAAACTGACAAGAGATGCCCAACAACGGACTCCAGAGAGGGAAAAACGACACTGAAAATCTAGTAATTGTTGTCTTGATAAAAAGAGACTCTGGTTTGGACCAAATAACAGTCTGGCCCTACCAGAAATTCTAAAGCTCCCACCACTCAAATTCATTAAACCACTGGACTACTAACAAAGTGTTAGTATGTACCTGTACTGTATGTTTACAAATGTACTCTGTGTGCTCTTGGCTATATCCACTATTCTGCTTCCATTGTCTCTTGAAGCAGAGACTTCCAGGAGGCATATATGACTCCATGTTTGCCTCCACAGGGAAAACCTTTCTTCTACATTGCAATCAGTGCCAATAAATATTTCAGTTAGCTACTTTCAGGTCTAGAGTCCTAGTTTAGAGCCATCATACAATTTGGAGTTCTGTTACTTCTTCCGTTCTGTATAATTATTTTAAGTTTTGTATTTTGCTCTCTATTGAACTTTTTAAAAAATGTACTCAGTAAGATGGTGCTGGTTCAGTGCTCTGAGAAAATCTCCAACACTTATGACCTTAAGAAGATACAGTTTTTAGATGGGAAGTGCCTTAGTGTTCTCTCCTAACCTTCTCGTTAACTCAAATAGGGCTTTAAGTGATTTCCAACTGCTCTGCACCTTCTGCCCTGCACAGAAATGTGGAAAACCTGACTCTTGATCACTGATGCTTTCAAAGAAAGATTTTTCTTTTTTAATTTCTATTTTTGAAGACTTTCTTTCTTTAAGGAAGCTTCACCCCCAACATGGGGCTTGAACTTACAACCCTGCAGAAAGAAAGGAGCCTTGTAAATTGATAATACTTTAGATACTACTTTACTAGCCCTGCAGGAAGAAAGGCTTTCCTCCTCTGCTGGCAACAACCCAGCCAATAAGACACTGCTATAACTCAGCCAATAAAAAGGCACTATGCTTCCAACGCCATTTACTCCAATGTAAGAGCTGGTTTGAAGAGCCTTCCCAACCTCCCCCTTTCCTCTGTAAAAGCGCGTTCTCCTCTTTTGTTCTGCTGGCTTCCCTACGGTTTTGCTGTAGCTTGCTTGTCCTGCATTGTAATTCTCTGCTCTTCACAAGTAAACCCTTGTTTGCTGGGACAATAACTGGCAGTTTTATTTCTAAGGTTAACAGGTTAAAGCTGTACTCTCCTTTCCCCTGCCCACCCCAGGCTACTTTTAGAAAGAAAGAAAGCAGGGCAAAAAAGATTACCCTTCTTTATACCTTTCTCTTCTTTTCCACATTCTGAACCCTCTGGGCTGGTGGGCTGTTCTTATATTTTTCCCATAAACCCATTTAGCCATGAAAGATTTGAAAATGCCATATACCTATATTAAAAATATTAACATAAAGGCACTAAAATATGACACTGGCCCTTCCCTTATGTTTTTTAATCTTGTTTTGTCCTCAACAGCTTTGATTATCACACTAGGGGTTTATTTCTTGAAGGTTTCATATATAAGACCCTACACTTTCTTCCAATATAATCTGATGGTTTATATTCAGGTACCACAGGAAGTCACAGTTCAGCTCTGCATTTGTCAGGATAAAAAAATGCTTGGCAATCGACAGAATTTGCTGGAAAACAGAAATTCTTTTTCTCTCTGATTTTGATAGACTAGAAGAGGGCATTTTAATCATGGGGTACTTCAGTATTTGTCCAGGGTCTTAGCCAAACAAACCTGACCAAACAAAAACAAAAACAGAGCTGTCTCAGAAGAAAAAGTTTGTTTAAATATAGAAGACATGACTTAAATTTTTCTTCATTATTGTCATTTTTATGAGATAATTACATACGGAAAAGTCTCCACAAAGGCCAAAGTCAGTTTTGAACATCTGATGTTTACTCACGTTGGTCCAGAAGGAGGATAGGTTGATTTTCTGCAGTTTTCTGTCCACTGGAAAAAAAAAAAAAAACCCATAAAAAACAAAGAAAATTAAATTTCAGAAAATAATAAACTGAACAGGCAATTTGCAAAAACAGTTAAAGACTGTGTAGACAAAAATCAAGCATGATTAGCCCTTTTAGAACGTCTAAAATCTCAAACTTAAGGGCATTTTCAGCCTTAATTCAATTTGTACTAGTGCTATAACTTGGATTCTATATTTCAAACACACTGAATAAAGAGGAAATGTTAAGAAGGTAAATGGAAATGTTTAAGTCAGGCTGATTTATCACTACCAGTAAATTAAATCTTGATAGAATATGATGTCACTTGAATTTATGAACCAACTCCATTGCAACAGAAATTTGCATCCCAAACCAGATTTTCAGGACACACTATGCAGGGCCCTTCCTAATCTGGCCATACTTTACCTTCCCAGCCTCCTTTCCTGCCACTCCTCCTATCTCGCACGGCCACATGCAAACATGTCCTCTGATCTCTGACCTTTTCCTATATGTGCACGCAGTGTTCCAGTGACCTAAAATGCCATTTCTCCACCTAATGAACTTCAGACTTCAATTTTTTTAAAAAATATTTTATTAATTTATTTGACAGAGAGAGTGAGATCACAAGTAGGCAGAGAGGCAGGCGGAGAGAGAGGAAAAAGCAGGCTCCCCGCTGAGCAGAGAGCCCAACGTGGGGCTCGATCCTAGGACCCTGAGATCATGACCCGAGCCAAAGGCTGAGGTCTAACCCAATGAGCCACCCAGGTACCCCTGGACTTCAATTTTTTTTTTTTTTTGTAAGATTTGTTTAACACACAGAGAAAGATCACAAGTAGGCAGAAAGGAAGGCAGAGAGTGGGGGGGCAGGCTCCCTTACATCTATAAGACATAAAGAAGTTCATGCTTGGTATTACTGGTTCTTTAACACATGACAGATTCAAACATTTTCCACAAAGTACCTGCGAATCACTACTATGATTAATAACCATAAGCTTGAAACAACTTGCATTTCACAAGCTTTGTACATCTGCCCAACTAAGCTTTTGTCTGCTCCACACATATTCTTACCACTGTCAGTTGTTACACAAAACAGCAGATTCCATTTCAGGTCTTACTGAATTACTCAGTTCTCAAGTTCTTTGAAAGCATCCTTGCCTGTAACTGTTCCACCAGACTATTCACTGAGACTAATGAATTCTTCAGTCTCAAACATGGCACTGGTGCTTTAGTAAATAGCAATAACTGATCAGTAATCAATAACTTCAGTACCAATAACTGGGAATCGGTTTGCCTTACTCTTCAACTGATAAGGATATGTCTACCAAAGTCCCAGGTAGCTCTTCACATGTAAAGGCTAACAGTGCACAACAAATTTTCCCAGGATACATTTCTTCTACTGCTGCAATCAAATGTGATTTCATTAACTCACCATGGCTCAGTGAGTTTCCCTGCTTTGCTAACAGATGAACTACCTGAAGATTTCTTTCCACTGCAACCTCATTTTGCTTTTTAAAATTTGTAAATAAATTCTGTGATGAGATACTCTGTTTTAAGTTGTCTTACTTTTCTGACCATTTTTTCCTACGGTTGGGAATACTGTGATGACTGCTTAATCCATGTTGACACATACTGCATTCCTTCAACACAGTGCTAGATGTGCTCTGTCATCTAATTAAGTGCCAAGATAATCCACACTCTACTCTGCCTTGAAAGAGCAACATTTGAAATTCACTTTTCAAATTCAACATTTGAAATTCACAAAAAGTGACATGATAGGTCTGCACTGATAACTTTTTTTTAAAAAAGATTAAAATAACATGGTACATTGATACATGTGGCACTTAAAATGCAGTTCAGTTAAAATTGCTTAACTATCACCTGAAGTGTGCTGAGCGGCAGTGGAAAGCCACAAGATCCCATACACAGGCTCTGCTCAACACCATGGTAATGCAAGGCAGCCACAGACAGTAAGCAAATACGAAACGGTGGCGATGTTCCAATACAACTCTGTGGATGGACACCGACATGTGAATTCCATGTAGTTTTTACATGTCACAAAATATTAATCTTCTTTGGATTTTTCCCTCCCAACTTTAAAAAAAAAACATCAACACCATTCTTTGCTCGCAGGTCTTACAAAAACAGGTGACAGGCTGTACTGGGCCTGCTGACTGAGGTGTGCCAGCCACGGCTGGAAAGCATGAACACCCGTGTTCATGTTCTTCCTAGATGACTTTTTCAGTTTCTTTAGAGGGAAACCCTTGGAGGTAGTGTGTACGTGTGAAACAAAGAGAAGGAGAAAGACATTGTGTGTGTGTTAGTTTTCTGCCTAGTGGTAAATACCAAATGGAGTTTTGTATGCAGAGGTCAGGATGGGGTTACTTTCTGTTTATTGACCCATCGATTCAACTCTCCTTTCATCCTCATTTAATGTCCTTATAATACCCTCCAGAATAACTGCAACTCTGAGCCAGGAACCTCTCAGGGAGCTCCCTTCCTCACAATAGCTGCTTCTACCTCATCTTATTAGCCAACACTCCTGCAGCTACCACCTAACTACCAAAAATTAACTGAAAGTGCCTCATCCCTACAGTCATTTAAAATCATATGTTCAGGGACCCTGGCTGGCTCAGACCGTTAAGCATCTGCCTTCGGCTCAGTTCATAATCTCAGGATCCTAGGATTGAGCCCCATGTGGGGCTCCCTGCTCAGCGGGAGTCTTCGCCCTCTCCCACTGCCTCCCTCCCTGCTTGGGCTCTCTCTCTCAAATGAATAAATAAAATCTTTAAAAAAAATAAAATCATATGCTCATGGACTTATATAGTATTTGGCAGCACTTGATTATATTAGTTTCCAATGGCCGCTGTAACAAACTACCACAAATGTAATGGGTTAAAGCAACACAAATTTATTATGCTTATAGCTCTGGAGGTCAGAATCTAAAGTGGGTCTGCAGGATGTGTTCCTTCCAGGGCTCTAAGGGAGAATCTGTTCCCCTGACTTTCCCATCTCCTGGAGGTCACCTACATTCTTTGCCTTGTGGCCCCCAGCTTCAAAGCCAGGAGCACAGCGTCTTTTCTCTTCTATAGCCTCCTGTCTCCCTCTTACACAGATATCTGTAATTATACTGGGCTTCTCTGGTTAATCCAGTGTAATGTCCCCATCTCAAGCTAATTTACTAAATTGCATCTGCAAAGTCCCCTTTGCCACAAAAAGAACATTTTCACAGCTTCTTAGGATTAGGACATGAGCATCTTTGGGAAGCTAGAATATACTCTAGGGGTGCCTGGGTGGCTCAGTGGGTTAAAGCCTCTGCCTTCGGCTCAGGTCACGATCCCAGGGTCTGGGGATCGAGCCCCATGTCAGGCTCTCTGCTCAGCGGGGAGCCTGCTTTCTCCTCTCTCTCTCTCTGCCTGCCTCGCTGCCTACTTGTGATCTCTGTCTGTCAAATAAATAAATAAAATCTTAAAAAAAAAGTGCACTTGATGTCATGATCATTGGGTGTTATATGCAACAGATGAAGCACGAAATTCTCATTCTGAAAAGAATAATCCAATAGATGTTAACTAAATTGAATTTAAATTAAAAAAAGAAAAAGGAAAAATAATAAAATAAACCAGAGTAGGAAAAAAAATAGAAAAATTTATAAAATTAATAGGTAGGATCCAACATCTAATTAATAGGATTTCCAGAAAGAGAAAGCACAGAAAATAAAGGGAAGGAAATTATGAAAGAAATAATAGAAGAAATTTTGTTAGAGCTGAATGGAGATGTATTTTAAAGTGTAAAGGACTACTGATAACAAAAAAAAAAAAAAAAAAGAGCCTTCAGTGAGACACGTTACTGTGCTATTTTAGACATAAAGAAAAAGCTTCTAGCACTAGGTGGGGGAGGGTATCCTATACAAGAATAAGAATTACACTCCCATCAGACTTCTCAACAGCTACATGAATGCCAGAAGAGAGTGACGCCATCATTACCTTGGCAGGGAATTAATTTCAAACTAGAACTTTCTAACTGGTCAAGGCATTGATCAATTTTGGGATTTAATAAAGTTTTCGATTTTAAGTCAATGCAAGGACACAGAAAGTGTACCTCCCACACATTATTTCTTAAGTTACTTCAAGATATAGTCTAGCAAAACAAGGGAGTAAACCAAGTAAGAGAGAACAGGATCCCAAAACAATGGCTCCAACATACACTGTAAAGGGAACTCTGAGAAATTACACTCCCATTAGACACCAAGAAACAGGTGTCCTAAAAAGGGAGACTCCATAGGATAAACTGTATGGTTGAAGGGCTGGAAGAACTTGAGGCTCCAAGAGAAGCACAGACTTTACGAACAAAAGAAAACTAGAAAACAAAAGAAAACTAGAAAACTAGAAACTACAGGAAGAAACTGCAGTATCAGAAAAATATGGTACAAATAAAAACAAATTAGTCCCAAATAGATTAGGGATTTAGTAAGTTTTAAGAATGGACACAACAAATAGAGAATAAATCAGAGATTGAATAATATACAGAACATAGGTAGAATGGGGGCACCTAGGTGGCTCAGTTGGTTAGGCACCCAACTCCTGATTTCAGCTCAGGTCATGACTCAGGGTCATGAGATCGAGCTCTGTATACAGCTCTGCACTCAGTGTGGATGGAGTCTTCTTAAGATTCTCTCTCTCTCTCCCTCTCTTCAACCCTTGCTCACATGCCCTCTCTGCCCCCCTCTCTTTCTCTCAAAAAAAGAATACAGTCAGGATGGCATAGATTTAGTTTCTCTTCTAATTACAAAAAATGAAAAGAAACCAATTAGAAACTCTAAGGAAAAAGGTCTGTACAAGAATGCCATGATATAAACATGAAGCAAACTAAAATGTGTCATGAATATGAATATGTGGTAGAAAATATATTGAATATTCTTTCAGTGTCATTAGATTTGTGGCTTTAGAATTACAGAAAAGGAAATATAGTCACAGCACATTGGGCAATAACCAATACTTACAAACCATACTTCTTTAAACAGTGTTTACTCTTTCCATTTTTTAAAAGTAGATATACAGAAAAATCATTGATGACTCAATTACAGTTATGTTATTGATGTTGACTATGCAAGGGTAAAAAGATATAGAAATGAAGAGAAGGGAGAAAAAAGTGGGAGGGGTCAAGGATGTCCACATGCACCACATGAGCTAGAGTATCTAGCCAGAGCAATTAGGCAAGAAAACAAAAAGGATCCAAACTGGAAAAGAAACTATCTCATTTCCAGATGATATAATTTATTAAAAAAAAAAAAAAGAAGCCCTAAAAAATCCACTAAAAACTTTAAAAAATAATAAATGAATTCAGCAAGTTTGCAGGATACATAATCAATGTACAAAATCAGTTTTATACAGTAGCAATGAGCAAACTGAAAATGAAATTAAGGAAACAGTTCTACTTAAAATAACATCAAACAGAATATGATACTTAGTAATAAATTTAAACAAAGAAGTATAAGACTTGTACACTGTAAATTATAAAACACTATAAAAAGAAATTAAAGATCTAAGTAAATGGAAGCCATATATGTTCATAGGCCAGAAGGCTTAATATTGTTAAGATGGCAATACTCAAATGAATCATAGATTTGATGCAATACGTATTTAAATCCCATCTGGCTTCTCTGCAGAAAGTCAAGTGACATTAAATTTCATATGACAATTCAAGGAACAAATAATAGTCAAAATAGTCTTGAAAAAGACCAACAAAGTTGGAAGACTGACACCTCCTAATTTGAAACTTACTATAAAAGCAACAGTAAACAAGACACTGCAATATCAGCATAAAGACAAATCAATGGAATAGATTTGTTTCCAAACATTTTTGGAATATTTGGAAATATCTGGAATATTGATTTGATTCCACATCAGTGAAATAGAATTGAGAGTCCAAGAAATAAATCCTCACATTTATGCCAACAGCAAATCATATGTTTGATAAAAGACCTGTATCTAGAATATATATCTTAAAGGTCAATAAGAAAAAGACAAATTAATTTAAAAATAGGCAAAGGATTTGAATAGACATTTATTCAAAGATTTAAGTCAGTAAACACATGAAAAGATGCCAAACATAATTTGCCAATAGGGAAATGCAAATCAAAACCACAATGAGATACCACTTCACAGCAACTAAGATGGCAATAATAATAAAATTAATAAGTGTTAGCACAGATGTGGAGAAACTGGAACCTCCATTCAATGTTAGTGAGAATGTAAAATAGTGCAGCTGCTTTGGAAAACTGGTGCTTTCTCAGTTAAACATATAGTTAACCATGTGACCCCACAATTCTGTTCCTAGTCATAAACTGAAAAGATATGAAAATGTGTCCACACAAAAAATGTACACAAACACAAATGTTCATAGCATCATTACTCACAATACCAAAAGTGGAAACAAACTTAATGTCCATTAACTGATAAATGGATGATCAAAATGTGGTATATGCATACAATGGAAATTATTCAATCATAAATAGAAATGAAATATGGCTACATGCTACAGTGTGGATGAACCTTGAAAACACACTAAGTGAAAGCAGCCAACCACAAAGAACCACATACTTTTGATCCTCTTTACATAAAATGTTCAGAAAGGACAAATCCATAGAGACAAAGTTTATTTGTGGTTACCGAGGGGAGGGGTAGGTTTCAGGGTTAGGACTAAGGGAAAAGAAGTTTATTTTGGGGCTCATGAACATGTTCTAAAACTGATTAGAGAAATGACTGCACAACTCTGTGAATATAATGAAGCCATTGAACTGTCTAATTTTAGGGGGTGAATTGTATATCAGTTACATCTCAAAACTGTTTCAAAAAAAGATGTAGGAAAGATGGTTGAAAGTAAGCTAAATTCTTATCCATCATTGCTGTATTAGAGAAAACAATGCCTAAAATTAATTGAGACAGATTAAGCATAAACATACCAAAATAATATTCATAAAAATAACCAGGAGTGACTTAAAACTTTTAGCCCCCAATATGGCAGAAGCACCAATTAATTAAAACAGACTGAGCTACACACAACTAGTATGATAGTAAACACAGGTTCTGCTGACTATCACCTGAGTACAGTTAAAAGTGTTTGCTTCTAGGGAAAGGTAACTGGGGTAGAAAGAATGAAGTAGGAAACCTGATTTTCATCATAAGACTATCTATATAATTTGATTTTAACTATACATACTTCAATATAAGCTTTAAAACACTGAATTTAAAAATTGTATAATTTCATTTACATTGTGGGGGAGATTTTCAAGGAATGATTCTCTGACATTATTTTTAAGTGTCTGAAACTGTCATTATCTAAAATTATTTTAAAATAACAACATACAGAACAAGGACAGATGGTAGCAGAGTGGGAGTAGGCTCCCTTTATCCCATGAACACAGTTAGATAACTATCAAATCATCCTATATACCTCAGAAATTGACCTGAAAACTGGTAGAACAAACTCCACAACTAAAGGTAGAGAAGAGGCCACGTAAAGGTAGGAAGTGCAGAGATGAGGTATGGGAGGGAAACAGATCATGACTGCTGCAGTGGGGAGGGAGGCAGGGTCTCAGAGAAGGGCAAGAGACAAACTAGCACACAGGGAGTACAAGGGAAAATGAACACCCCCCCCCCCCCCCCTTAGCAATTGCCTTGAGAAGTGAGAAGGGCCAAATTTCATAATTTCCTGAAACTTCTGGGGCTTAATGCCTGGAGTTTTTAAGATCAGAGGACTTGGCTGGGTTAGAGCCCAGAGAGCACTGTGTAGCTCTTGGAGGGAAGGCAGGCAAACAATCCACAGAGTGTGTGGAAATAAGGATCCAGAAAGTACCTGGGGGGTTATCTGCTCATCTCTGAGCACATCCCAGAGAGACAACATTCACGAGAGACCACTGCAGGAACAAAGGAACTGGCTGGCCATTTCCCTCCCACACTCATCAGCATAAGCCCAGGGTCAGCTGCAGGAAGCAGTGCTGTACCCACACTCACTACTTAATATGCTTAGACCAAGTCCCAAACCTGTACCCCAGCGGAAACCCCCCCTCCCCAAGTCACACTTGCCTCAGTCCTAGCACAGCAGTTCCCTTCCCCCAGAAGACCAGTTCAAACCCCTGCTCAAACTGTACCTCCCAACATGGGAATTTGCAGAGCTTCTGTTCCAGCTGCAGTGACAATAGTCTCATGTTACGAACAGACCAGAGCACACCTAGTCAAAATCCAGGAACCAAACCATGCCCACAACAGGCAAAGAGAGCTTCTGCAGACAAGTGGCCTGAAAGATAAAGGGGCCGGAAGAGAACAGCAGAGCACAAGCAACATACAGTGGAGACACTCTCAGAAGCACCAGGCCCTGGGAAACAAGGGACACTATATGGCAGGACACTACGGGACCTCTTCTTTGTAAGACCATTATCTTCAAGAACAGGAGATGCAGACTTTCCCAACACACAGAAGCAGACACTGAGACTTAAATAAAATGAGAAGACAGAGAAACTTATCCCAAATGAAAGGACAGGACACGGCCATAAATCTAAGCTGAACACATATAAGTAACATGCTTGGTAAAGAATTTAAAGTAAGATCATAAGGATACCCACTGGAATTGAGAAAGGAGTAGAAGATTTGAATGAGACCCTTAACACGCACAGGAGTAACAGAGCAGAGAGAAAAGGTACAATAAATGAAATGACAAACATAATGATGAAATGAATATCAGGATAAGAAGCAGAGGAATGAATTAGTGATCCAGAAGAGAGAGTAATGGAAAATAATCAAGATGAACAAAAAAAAGACAAAATAATTATGCAATAAGAGAAAAGATTTAGGGAACTCAGTGACTCCATCAAGTGTAATAACATTTATATTAATGGACTCCTAAAAGAACAGGAGAGAGAAAAGGGAATAGAAACCTTATTTGAAGAAATAACAGCTGAAAACTTCCCTAATCCAGAAGGCACAGAGAACTCCCATCAAAGTCAAGAAAAGCAGATCCACACCAGGAAATATTGTAATTAAATTGGAAAAAAATTTAAAAACATGAAGACGAAAAAGACAGTAACTTAAAAGGGAAAACCCATAAGGCCAGCAGGAGATTTTTTCCTCAGAAACCTTCCAACCCAGAAGAAAGTAGCATGATATATTCAAAGCACTGAAAGGGAAAAATCTGTAGCCAAGAATACTATCTCCAGCAAGCATATCATTCCGAATAGAAGGAGAGATGAAGAATTTCCCAGTCAAACAAAAACTAAAGGAGAGTGTGACCATTAAACCAGCTCTGCAAGAAGTATTAGGAGGGACTCTTAGAGTAGAAAGGAAAGACCAAAGGTGACAGTATAAAGGTAGGAAACACAAAAGCAGTAAAAATGAATATTTCTGTAAGAAATCAGTCAAGGAACTCACAAAATAAAAGGATGTAAGATTTAACAACATATACCTAAAACATGGGGAGGAGAGGAGTAATGAATGGATTCCAACATAAAGGACCATTCATTTAATATAGACTGCATATGCAGAGGAGGTTATATATAAACCTAATGGGAATTATAAATCAAAAACCACTAATAAACATGCAAAGAATAAAGAGGAAGAAATCCAAATATATCACTAAAGAAAATCAGCAAACCATGAAAGAAAAACACGAGAAATGATCAGAGAAAAACCTGAGAAACAAATATAAAACAAGTAGTAAAGTGACAATACATATCTATCAATAATTTCTTTGCATGTAAACAGATGAAATACTTATATCAAAAGATGCAGGGTGACAGAACAAAAAAACAAAAACAAAAACAAAATCCATCTATATACTGCCTATTAGAGACTCATTTTAGACATAAAGTCACCTGCAGATTGAAAGTCAGGGAAAGGACAAATATCTATCATGCAAATGGATGTCAAAAGAAAGCCAGAGTAGTAATACTCAGACAAACTAGAGTTTAAAGAAAGACTATAACAAGAGACAGAGAAGGACGTTATATAATCATAAAGGGGATAATCCAACAAGATATAACAACTGTATATATTTATGCACCCAAATACATAAAACAGCTAATAAAAAACACAAAGGTACTAATAAAATAGTACAAGAATGGTAGGGGACTTTAACATTGTACTTACTTCAGCGGATGAATCACCTAAACAGAAAGTCAACAAGTAAACAATAGCTTGGAATGACATGCTAGAACAGATGGATTTAACAGATATACTCAGAACATTCCACCCTGAAACAGCAGAATATACATTTTCAAGTGCACATGAAACATTTTCCATAACAGATGATATATTAGCTCATAAAATAAGCCCTCAACAAATTTAAAAAGATCAAAGCATACCATGCATCTTTTCCTACCACAATGCCATGAAACGAGAAGTCAATTACAAGAAAAATCTGCAAAGAGCACAAATATACGGGAGTTAAATACCATGCTCCTAAAAAATAAATGGGTCAACCATGAAATAAAAGAGAAAATTTAAAAAGTAAATGGAAACAAATGAAAATGAAAACAGAATGGTCCGAAACTTTTAGAATACAGGAAAAGCAGTTCTAAAAGGGAAGTTTTTAGCAATACAGGTCTACTTCAAGAAGAAAGAAACATATCAAATAAATAACCTAACAACCTAACCTTACACCTGAAGGAGCTAGAAAAAGAAACAAAACCTAAAAGGAACAGAAGGAAGGAAATAATAAAGATTAGGGGATAAATAAATAATATAAAACTAAAAACAAACAAAAACAATGTATCAATGAAATCAGGAGCTGGTTCTTTGAAAAAAAAAATCAATAAAATCAATAAACCTCTAACCAGACTTATCAAGAAAAAAAGATAAAAGAATTCAAATAAAATCACAAATGAGATGGGAGAAATAACAACCAGCACCACAGAAATACAAACGATTATAAAAGAATATTATGAAAAACTGTATGACAACAAATTGGATAACCTCAAAGAAATGGATACATTCCTAGAAACATATAAACTACCAAAACTGAAGCAGGAGGAAATAAAAAATTTGAACAGACTGATAATAACCAGCAAAGAAACTGAGTCAGCAATCAAAAAACTCCCAACAAACAGAAATCCAGGACCAGTGACTTCACAGGGAATTCTACCAAACATTAAAAGAAGTCTTACTACCTATTCTCAAACTATTATAAAAAGTAGAAAAGGAAGGGATACTTCCAAATTCATTCCATGAGGCCAGCATTACCCTGATATCAAAACCGGATAAACCACTACAAAAAAAGAACTCCAGGCCAATATTTGCAATGAATATAGATGCCAAAAATCTTCAACAAAATACTAGATCCAACAATTCATTTAAAAAACAATATCACTCACCATGATCAAGTAGGATTTATTCCTGGGTTTCAGGGATGGTTCAATATTCACAAATCAATCAACATGATCACATCAATAAGAGAAAGGTAAGACCCATAAGATCTTTTCAATAAACACCAAAAAAAGCCTATGACAAAGTATAACATTCATTCATGATAAAAACTCTCAACAAAGTAGGTTCAGAGAGAACATAATTTAGCATAATGAAGTCTATCTATCAAAAACCCACAGTTACCATCATCCTTAAAGGGCAAAAACTCTGAGTTTTCCTCCTAAGGTCAGGAATGAGATAAGGATGTTCAATCTCACCATGTTTACTCAACACGGAACAGGAAGTTCTAGCCATAAATGCCAGACAACAAAGTAAAAATAAAAAGCAACCAAACTGGTAAGGAAAAAGAAAAACTTTCAGATTGTATGTTTCTATATATAAGGAACCCAAAAGACTCCAGCAAAAAACTGCTAGAACTGATCAACAAATTCAGTAAAGTTGCAGGATATAAAAACAATCTGCAGAAATCTGTTACATTTGTACACACCAATAATGAAGCAGCATAAGGAGAAATTAAGAAAAAAAAAACCCACTTACACTGCACCCAAAATAGTAAGATACCTAAGAATACACTTAACCAAAGAGGAAAAAGGACTGTACTCTGAAAACTACAAAACACTGATGAAAGAAACTGAAGATGACACAAAGAAATGGAAATACATTCCATCCTCATGGATTGGAAGAAGAAATACTGTTAAAATGACTATACTACCCAAAGCAATCTATGCATTTAATGCAATCCCTATCAACATTTTTCACAGACCTAGAACAAAGAGTTCTAAAATTTGTATGGAACCACAAAAAAACCTGAAGAGCCAAAGCAATCATAAAAAAGAAAAGCAGAGCTGGAGGCACTTCAAAAATCAAATAACAAGGCATAACTTCAAGTTATATTACAAAGTTGCAGTGATCAAAACATAATGATACACAAAAAACACACATTGATCATGGAAAAGAACAGAAAACCCAAAATCAAACATGCAATTCTATGGTCAATCTTGGATAAAACAGGAAAGAATATCTAATGGGGGAAAAAGAAAACCACAATCTCCTCAACAAATGGTGTTGGGAAAACTGGACAAGAATGTGCAAAAGAATGAAAATGGACCACTTCCTTATACTATACACAAAAATAAATTTAGGACGGATTAAAGACCTAAATGTGAGACATGAAACTATAAAAATCCTAGAAAAGAGCGCAGGCAGTAACTTCTTTGACATCGGCTGAAGCAACTTTTTTCTACATATGTCTCCAGAGGCAAGGGAAACAAAATCTTGCCATTTCCAATCACATGGAGCAATTATGCTAAGTGAAATAAGTCAGAGAAAGACAAATACCATATGGCTTCACTCATATGTGGAATCTAAGAAAGAAAACAAAAGAGCAAAGGTGGAAAAAAGAGAGAGTCAAATCAAGAAACAGACTCTTAATTATAGAGAACAAACTGACGGTTATCAGAGGGGAGGGTGTGGATTAAGGAGCGCACTTGTACTGATGAGCATGGATGATGTATGGAAGTGTTGAATCACTATATTGTACAGCTGAAATTAATATTACATTGTATGTCAAGTAGCTGGAATTAAAAACAACAACAACAAAGGGTGCCTGGGTGGCTCACTCAGTTAAGAGCCTGACCCTTGGTTTCAGGGGATGTCATGGTCTCAGGGATGTGGGATGGAGCCCCACATTGGGCTCTGTGTTCACTGTGGAGTCTGCTTGAGATTCCTTCCTCTCTCCCACTGCCCCTCCCCAACTCTTGCAAGCTCTCTTCCTCTCTCTCTCTCAAATAAATAAAATCTTAAAAAAAAAAAAAGACAGTAACATATAAATGCAATGTAGGCACAGTACTCTTAAGTTCACCTGTCCTTGTTTAGCAAAGTTAGAAATGGACACTAAAAAGTAGCACTCTATTTAAGAAAGTCATAAGTTGCAACTATTAATTTTCCATAGATACCATTTAATAAGAGCAAATTATTAACTTTAGAAATGCAACTCATATTTCATTCTAATTTATCCACTGTAAGATTCTTCTAAATATAAGAACTTTTGGGTTAGAATATGATTTAATTCATAAAAATCCAATTTATGCCCTTTTACTGAATTTCAAGTTATCGGGAACTTTAGGTTCATATTTAGGATACAAGCCCCACCTCCATCACTGACTGAAGGTTACACAGCTGGTGACAGAACCAGTCTCCAAAGTCCCAGTCCAGCTTCCTTCCCCTGCTTCCTCTCTCACATGGTTTCCCACAGAGACAGCAATAATGCCAATGTCTCAATTTAACTCCTAATAGGAAATAATGTATTTCTCCTTCAGGATCACTAGAATCAACTCAGCAAGTCGTGCAATGGAATAATGCTTGTCTATTCCTAATAATTATATCCGCATGGCGTAAGTGCAAAAGCCAATATAAAAATCAAATGGCAAGGCATGCTTCTTACGAGACAATGTGAGAGATGTTGAAAGTGCTCTGTCAAGTCTTAGGAGAGCATTCAACTTGCCCCAGAAGGGAGAGCAGCCTTGCCATCATGTATGTGGGAGTCTGAGGTGAACAAGATTATGCTCTGATAATCCTGGCAGCAATAAACAAACACCATGTACAGACATGACATCTATACAGAATCTCGCTGGGGGCACCTGGGTGGCTCAGCGGGTTAAAGCCTCTGCCTTCGGCTCAGGTCATGATCCCAGGATCCTGGGATCGAGCCCCGCATCGGGCTCTCTGCTCAGCAGGAAGCCTGCTTCCTCCTCTCTCTCTGCCTGCCTCTCTGCCTACTTGTGATCTCTCGCTCTCTCTGTGTCAAATAAATAAATAAATAATCTTTAAAAAAAAAAAAAAAAAAAGAATCTCGCTGAAAGAGCAAGGCGTAACTGTGATTGAAAATTTTAAGGGTAGCAGTGTAAGATGAGGGTGTTTCAGGTGCTCAGAAGGTATGAACACCAAGGTCATTTTAAACAGGTTAGATTTGGGGGTAGAGTGGAGACAGCTGCATTCTCACCTTCAAGGGACTCTTCTACCAAGGAAAGCTTCAAAATCTATTTAGAGACTTGAAATGGAATTACAACATACTCGTTTGTTATTTAAAGGTTCCTACTATCTCCAAATTTAACTCTACACAATAAGACAACCTTATCAAGACAGGCAAAATTTAAATAGGTGATAGGTAAAGACTATAAATAGGTGATATGTAGAGGTTTATACAGACGGCTTGGCATATTGTGCTGCTCTGTCACAGGAGGGCAAGCACACAACCAACTGGGACTTTCAATCTCTCTCTCACTAGCTCCCTCTAATATTTGTTTCCTAGGACCAGAGGAAGTAGTGAAAATCTCTGTGAAATGTTCTGTAAATCCTTTCTGGGTCAATGAATTCCCTAATTACTCTAATCATTTGATAGGATTTGAACCTCTTAGAGATTAAGCAGTCTTTTTTTTTTTTTTTTAAAGATTTTATTTATTTGACAGAGAGAGAGAGATCACAAGTAGGCAGAAAGGCAGACAGAGAGAGAGAGGGGAGGAAGCAGGCTCCCTGCAGATCAGAGAGCCTGATGAGGGGCTCAATCCCAGGACCCCGGGACCATGACCTGAGCTGAAGGCAGAGGCTTTAATCCACTGAGCCACACAGGCACCCCGGGATTAAGTAGTCTTATTTCTTCCCCATTCATTAAAAAAAATTACAGAGCTACTGGACACAGGAAAATAACATAGAAAGTAAAAATTCTTCCATTAAGAACTCAAATGCTCCTTGCCTAAAAGAAACGACATAACTTATCCAACTCCTTGAAATATTTGCATCCTGTGGAGTTAGTAAGAACTTCCATGAAATATATGTTTCTAAGACTTTAAAAAAAGTTCAGGAAGACCTCATGTCCTTGTCTTACTTACACAGTCAGAAAAAGGCAATGAAAGGTAATCTGAAGAAATTACATAGCTCACTCCAGTACTCATACCATCAAAAAAGAAGTCAAATTAATTCTAGCAAGGCAATTTTAATTCTTAAATTCACCAACAATTATTTCCTAAATATGATTTGTTTCTTAAAATATTCTCTGTGTACAGGGGCGCCTGGGTGGCTCAGTGGGTTAAACTTCTGCCTTCAGCTCAGGTCATGATCTCAGGGTCCTGGGATTGAGCCCTGCACCAGGCTCCCTGCTAAGCAGAGAGCCTGCTTCCTCCTCTCTCTGTCTCTCTGCCTGCCTCTCTGCCTACTTGTGATCTCTGTCAAATAAGTAAATAAAATCTTAAAAAAAAATATATTCTCTGTATACAATAGAGCAAACACAAACCTACTGAGTAAGGCATATTTCTTGCACACATAACAAACTCAAATAGGCAAGTAAAGTTTGTTTTCTGACCTTTGATGGGATGGCACTCTATTAAACTAGGAATATTTAGGTTAAAGGAATGGGAATAAGCCTTCCATGAGGGCTGGGACCTTTTATCTATCACTAACTCATTACCGGCATCTGGAACATAATGTGGCACACAGTAGGCCTGCAATATCTGTTGACTAAGTGAACAGATTATATCAGCGTGTTCCTTCCTTTGGAGTACTGGGGGAAAGCAGATGCAGTACAGTAATATTGGCCAGGCCAGAAAGCGTGTATGTGGTTTTAGGAAACTTCATAAAAATCACTGCTAAAAGCTGATCTACTAGCTATCACATCAATGATATTATCACTCATATGAGAAGCTGATATAAGAAGCTGATGAAAAAATAAGTTTGACTCAGCAATTAATTCCTCAGTCATTATGTTTCATTCTCACACATTTTCAGAATCTGCTCAGATTTATTACTGACAACAGTCATCTCTTCCACTTGGCTTCCTTTCCTTCTCATCACTCCGCCGCCTACAGCAACTTATGCTGTTCCCAACACTGCTCAGGCCAAGGTGACCAGTGACCTCCAACTACCAAGTATAACAGACACCCGACTGTTATAAAGGCACCCAACACAGGGAGAAACCTGTTCCACTCTCTCCTCTTTGCTTCTACAACACTCACTCTCCCACTCTGGCTGTTGCTTTAAAACTTTGCCATTTCTTCTCTACCTGACACACACATGTGTGGGTACCCTAACCTTGGCCTTGTCCTCTTCTCTCTCTATATCATCTGTCTGCTCAATGTTCACCTGCTCCAATGGCTTCAAGTAGTATGTCTCCAACTCCCATTTCCCTCTTCTGAGCTCTAGTCCAAAAGGTCTTCTGGGTATCCCGGTGCCACTGGAAATTCAACATAACTAGAATAAAAACAATCTTCATTCTTCCACCCTGCAACTTTTCCCTTCTTGTGTTTCCGGGCAGTGATACCACAATTCAGCCAACTGACACTTGAGGACAGTGCCTGTCCCTCATGCTCATCTAATCCTTCCTTCTGCTCATTGTATCTCCTACTTTTCTCTAGAAACATCCACTTCTCTCCCTTTCCACTACACCACCTTCTTAAGGTGTGTAGACATGGTACATCCTGCACCTTATTTTCTTCCCCCGACTAGTCTCCTCATATCCACCCTTGCTCCCTTCCAACCCAGACTGATCTTTTAAAAGTCAAAACCCTTAACCAGGTCCACAAAGCCCTCCATGACACTGTCTTCATCTCCCTCTTCAAATATTTCTTGTGCCATTCCCACCACCACCACCTTTTAGTAGGTCTTTTAATAAAATTAGTAACAAAGAATGACTCAGGAAAACCTTAAAATATGCTATATTCTGAAAAGCCTCACACACAAAATCCACAGACATTCCAAATCAAATGGTTTTTGTTTGTAATTTAAAGCCAGTCCTCACTGTTCACATTTATCAAAAGAAGTTTTGAAATATCTTTTGTTACTATGTGGATGTGAACAGTTTATCATATGATTCAAAGTGAAAAACTGCTTATTCTTGTTGGAGAATGTGACAAGGTTCCAAAGGTCCTTTTCAGCCAGGATTTTTCAGATTAATGTTTAAGAAAAGCCCAGCACAAGGGAATCCAAATTTTTATTCTCCCATGTGGAGAGGTTAAAAAACAAACAAAACCCCACATACATAAAAGAACACTTTAACAACAAAAACTGAAAAGCCATCAAATCAGAATAACAGATAACACTCTAAATTAATAATTTTGATTTTATGCCCTAATTTTTCTCATCTCATTAAAGACTTGTGAAAATAGCTTCCCAAGTGAAACCAGTGGCTAGACTAGATTTTTGATAACCACTATTTAGATAAGAACTATTTGTTGTTTTAAAGATAGCTTTTCAAAAACTCTCTTGAATGAAAGAATAAAGTATTGAGAAAGAAAAAAAAAAAAAAGGCATCCCCTAACAACTGAAACTGCTCAGAGGTTCACAGTTAGACCCTAATATTATTAATTGGTAATGACACACGAGTGTCCAGGCCATTTCTGTTACGTTGGTTATAATCCATCTCACAGAACACCTACCTCAGTTCAGGTGACTCTGAGACATGATAAAGTGAAACAAAGCAAGGCTACTTCATGATTCTATTTAAGCACAGACAAAAACAAGGGTATTGTGCAACCCACAAAATGCCACACACCCCCTTCTCTTGCTAAATGAATGCTTCTTCTTTACCCAATCCTACTATTGCCCCACCTTCTAAAAATATCCAATGTAGAGCAAACCCCCTATTCCTTGGACCTAGCCACAAATCACACAACCAAAGTCCAAACTATTAAATAGGTTTTGCCAAATGCCCTTTTATGGAGAGACCCCACCACTGCCCATGGTGTACATTCTCTCTCACTGCAAACAGTAATAAACCCAATTTGTTAAACTACAGGTGTTTTTCCTGGTGGCCTTTGACTGAAGGGCACTTAAGGTACCAAAGAGTTAAATTCTTTTAAAATTCACATAATCTCAACCACTTTACAGCATATTAATTCCCTACACACACTAAAGTAAACTAATTTTATTTCTTATATCCTTCTAATCCTTGTCTACACGTATATATTGTGTATTTTTGTTACTGAAATCATTGTACATGCCATTTTATTCCACTTTTATTTGCTTAGTATCCCATCAATTTTAATGAATAAATAATATCCCACCATGATTCCATTTTTAGATCATTTCTTCTTAGAAAAACAAAAGAGTAAGAAGGGAATACATACCTTGCTCCCACCAATAACCTACCTAAGCTATTCAAGACCACCCTCATCTAACTTTAAGTCAGATGCACTCAAATTCCTCTTTATCTGATCTCTTGGCAAAGAAAAGTGGAGAGTTACTGTTTTTAAAGAAGAGAAGTATGAAAGAGCACCGGATTAGGTGTCAAGAGGCCAGAGTTTAGGCATGCTTCAGTAAACAATAGTGTAACCTCTGGCTAGACATTTTCCCACTGAATCTACTTCCTTCTCTGGCTGGTCCCTCGCTGTCTCTTGCAGTCACAAAGTCTGGGTTCCTGTGACTTCCTTTTGGGGAAAGAGCCACGGGACAGGCATTCCCATGACTGGGGGAGGAAGAGGGTAAGGCGACAGCTGCGACGCCAGGGCCTGAGCTGCTCCCACTGCCCTGACTGGGGACGAATGGACCTTTCCCGGGGACCTCAGAAGCCTAGGCTGCAACTACTCTTGCAGCACCTGTCACCTGGCAGAGAAAACCAAAGTCATCAAGCAGTCCGTCGCTTAACTGAGCTATGTACACAAGACGACTGGGACTTTTTCTCTTAGCAGTTCAGGATGCGCGAGCCTGGAACTGGTAGAACAAGCGCAATCACTCAAATTGGGGGTGCCCAAATCACTACCAGGCTTGTACACAGATTAGGATCTCCCTGAAGGCCTTCTTGTCCCAGCTTGTACGGAATCATCCCCGGACAGGGTTCACCAGTCCAGTCTGCACCCACACACCCGCAAAGTAGACCACAGACCCCCCGGAAAGATGGTGCCCGGCACCCGCTGCTCCTCACGCCCACCTGACCAGGCACACCCGCACCTGCGCCACCCCCGCGCCTCCGCGCCCTCCCCTAGAGCTCACTCACCGGCGGCGCCTGCTGCGCCAAGGCACAGGTTGCAGCCGCGGTTAGGAGGACTAAAGTTACGCGACCCCAGCCTGGCATCTTCCCAGCCGCAAAACCGCTCCAAAGGCCGCGGGCAAAGGCTGTGAGAAACACCACCTGGGCTCCGGGAAGGCAGCGCCCCGCCGCCGCGTGACCAGCTACACGGGACCGCACCAAGCGAAAACGGGGGGGGGGGCCGCGGAGGAAACGGGGTAGGAAGAATAGGACGGGGCTTTTCGGAGTTGCGGCGAGTATAGAAGGAAGAGGGAGCCTTTCAGGAGAGAGCGCGGAAGCCCAGGATAAGAGTCGGCGCTCACGTTAGGACTGCGATATTGGTACGGCCCCCCCCCTCCCGCGCGCAGTGGTTGGGCCGAGCCTGAGCCCCGCCCGGGGGGTGGAGCTCAAGAAGTTTTACCCGGGTCGTGCCCTGTGGACCTCCGCGCCCGCAGCAGAATCGTCGTCCGCGGGCGACGCGGGGGCGGGAGGTCCCGCTCCTCTCTGGGCCTGGTGCCGCCTCTGCAACGTCCCCAAATGGCCCAGGGCGAGGTGTGCACTCGGGCCATCTCGTGCCAAATGTCCATGAAACGGACCCAATTCACAAGAGTCTCAAAACACGGCGGCATGACACGCGACCCCGACCCAACTTCGCCCTCTGAGGAGAGCAGACCTGAAGTGAGTGAGCTTGTTCGTCCAGATCATGGAGTCACTGGCCGTGCTCAGATGTCAGGGGCAGGAAGGGGGCTGGCGGGGATCTACCAGGGACACTCCGAGCTCTGAATTAGTCATTTGGATTTTCACCGCAGAGGTGACCAAGTCACAGAATTTATAGATTTCAGTTACTTGGGCTCAGACAAACAGGTGGAATGACCAGGTAGAACTGCCACCTTTCCTTCACCGACGTATTCAGCCATTGGGCAGCTGCGTTATTTCATCTAACTCATGAACCTTTAGGTTGGCAGAACTGAGGTAAACCCTGGAGGAGGGTATGTATTCAGTGTTAAGCCTGCACCTGAAAAACAAATAGATTTAATTGCTTGTCATTCAGGCCTTCCATGGACTTGATCGTCCTGTTGGATATTACTTTGAAGTCCAACAGGAAACCTCTCGGTCGAGATCGCAGTTTCTGGTTGTCTCTAGGACATCCCAACCAGCATTGTTTTAATGCTAAATGAAACTTAGCAAACCATCACCAGAATCTTCATTTATTTCTTTTCTCCTGTGTTTGAAATTATAATTTCACCCATTTCTACTACTTCCTTATAAAAATCAATCTTTTTGCTGAAGATTGGGAGATGAAAATTTTATTGTGGGCAGTAGGTAACAATCGTCCTGTCAACCTTAAGATAACCAGTTAATTTTCGAGCAAAATAAATTTGTTCAGAATAGCAGTTTGGGACCTTCAAACTGTGCCAAACCATAGGCAACTTGGGAGAACAAAGAGGGGCTTGTTTTTATAGAGGAAAGGAGAAAGTTGGAAGCTTTTTGGATCAGAGTCCATTGAAGGAGAGAGCAAGAGTTCCCTTGTGGCAACTTCTCATTGGCTGAGTTGTTGCTGAGACAGTAGGACATCTTCCTTTCTATTTCTGTGGTAGTAAAGTAAACTTACTATTGTGGAAGGTACAGATAAGCTTTTTCCTATTGGGGTCCATAAAAGATGGGAAGTGGTGGTGTAAGAAGTCCCCCTTCAGGGCTTCCTAACACCATCTTAGATGGAATTTCCTTTGCTCATTTTCACACTTTCTTTGAGCAAGTTTGACTTTGAAACATCTTACATGCTTAAAGTGGCTCCCGATTCAACAGTAATCAAGCAGATCATAGAAATGTTCATTAACTTAAGAAATATTTACTGTCAGCCTACAATGTACAAGCATTTCTTCAGACACTGACTGAGGTTAAGCAGGCAACGAAAAAGAAAGTCCTTCTCACATGAGGCTTACATTCTAGATGAGAAATGGACAATAAACACAATATATAAGAAAATTTATACGTTATGTTACAAGGTGATAAATGTGGTGCAGAAAAAGCAGTATAAAGGGGATCCAGAGTGGGGAGAGTCACAATGTTAGATACGATGGACAGGATAGGCATTACTGAGAAAATGAAGTCTGAGCAGAGATTTGAAGGAGGTGAGGGAGTTCTCCTAGCAGATGTCTAAGGAATTGTTCAAGGCGGAGGGAGCAGCTAGGACAAAGGCTTAAAAAAAAGAGAATGCCTGGCATATTTGGCTATAGCAAGGAGGTCGGTGTAGGTAGATCAGAAGTAAGAGAGGGAAAAGAAGTAGATGAAGTCCAAGTGGAAAGGGGAGTAAGGCAGATTATATAGGCCATTACCAGCCATTGTAAAGGGCTTCACTCTGTGAATATATTGAATTATCTTGGACCTTGAAATCTGTGTGCAGACATAGAGGATTCCCCTCTTTTAGTATATAAATAGCTATTCGGTTTGAAGATCACTCACTTTAAATACTATTGAAGGCACTTTAAACATGTCACCAACATATTTTTTTCCCTATGAGAGGATGATTAAGTGGTCTAGCAAAATCAGATTATCCAGAAAAGAATTATGTCAATTGGCATAAAATTCTTGCGCACAATTTTCACATAATTTTGCATTCAACTTTCAAAGGCCTTTTATATGCTGTTGTTTTCAAATTAAAAAATTTAAATCTTTTTTTTTTTAAGATTTTGTTTATTTATTTGACAGACAGAGATCACAGATAGGCAGAGAGGCAGGCAGAGAGAGAGAGGGGTAAGCTCCCTGCCGAGCAGAGAGCCTGATGTGGGGCTCAATCCCAGGAGTCTGGGATCATGACCTGAGCCGAAGGCAGAGGCTTTAACCCACTGAGCCACCCAGGTGCCCCTAAATCTACTTTTCCAAAATATAACATTTTACGCATTCTTCCTTACATATATTTAATTTTTCCTACTCCATTCTTAAGTAATAGAAGTGTGCAGAAAGTCAAGGTGAGGCATGTGGTCATAGGAAACTTTGGCATGCTTTGTGGCACACTGACATATTCACAGAAAATGACATTTAAATGTACAAATAAATGACTATGTTGGTGGGAAGGGTGATTCAAATACTATCTTCACAGCAAGCATCAAGTCTAAGACTTGGATAACCTGTTTAGTATGCAAGACTAAGCATCAGTAATCAAACTGTTTATCAGAATAGCTGAAGTTCTTGGCAAGCTGTCGACCTTTTTAAATCTCCTACTAACATTCCTAGGTTTCCGAGGTGGAGCCTTGATTTAAAATCATTGCAATCTAACCACTCCACCCTAAATGAACTCTACTGCACATAGCACCACATTACTCAGAACAGGTATGGCTTGCTTTAATAAAACTGAATATTCAAAAATTCAAGAAATATAATGTTTCAGTTCAAAAAATAAACCTTTTATAGGAGTATTTGCCAGTAAGTTGTTAATTTAAAAAGGGCTTCCTATACTTAAAACATAATCTGAGTTTCCAAACTTAGACTATTGTCCATCTTTTCAGGTAGGACTAGAGAGAATAAAAGATGTGGAAAATGGGAAATCAGAGGTCATGCAAAATTGCTACACAATAGTTTTTCCTTCAGTTACTTTATCACACTAAAAAAGATTTTACTTGCTTTATGTTTTACGTGTATATAGAAAAACATGTTAAATCATTAAATTCAGCTCAAGGCATTGTTACACAACTACATTGTTACACAACTACAAACTTAATGCTCACACTGAATCAAGTTGTCCCTTCTTATATGTCAACATAAAATAATCGTCTTAATAATCCTTCACTTTGCACATATCTTTCATGTCTTACCAAATCTTACTAAATGTCTTACTAAATCTCTGACACTTCAGGCATGTTAGTTTGAAGACCTACTTTAAAAAAATCCTTTTGTCCTATTTCCACTTTCTTTGATAAGACAAGATTCTGACCTGAAAATTATTTAATTGAGCTCAAATCCAATAATCTCTTAATATTTTTGTTCTTGTTCTTATCTCATATTCTTATATAGTTCGCTTTTACATAAGCCCTTATAGACACCTATTTAATGTTCCTGCCAGTTGTTTCTCGTAAGTTTGTGGTAAATTCAGGTATTCTCACAATACATTTTGAGCGCTTACACTAGGTGCTGGGTAACTAGTGAACAAATGGCCCCTGCCTTCCTGGGGCTTTTAGTCTTGTGGTAGAAAAAAAGGATGATGGAAGGGAAAATGTAAATCAGATGAGTATCTTGAAAACTTTCAGTACATTTCGATTACTACTCTCCATACTCTTATCTCCGGTTTAATACTGTAGATGTTTCACCAACCTCAGTTCCACTTCTCCAGTATGCAGCAGCCACATGAGTTGGCTACACCATATCCTTATCCTTATCTCTGGATGTGGGCCCTGGTTGGCCTGACACTAAAGCTGCCCTGTCCTTGCCACAGTGCTTGGCTCCGGCCTTAATCATTTAGAATCTTGAATCCAACAAGCCATTTTCTGAAGCTCAAGATTTTGCTCTATGATTGAAGTTGTCCTTTATCTTCTAACAGGAAAAGGTTAGCTAATAGTCCTCATTGCTGCTGGCATTCATGCTGTGAACCTGAAGGGACATGCCTAAGGAGGAATAGATACTTTGGGCAGCACAGAGGAGAGATGGAAAGAAACTGGGTCATTATGACATTGTTAAGCTGCTAGATCTACCGTCTACCAACTGTCCAACAGTTGGACCCTTCAGTAATGTGAGCCACTACTTTTCTTTATTATTTAAGGTAGTTCAAGGTGGTTGGCTTGCAAGTTTGTGTCTGAGAGCATCCTAACTGATGCATGCATTAAAACAGGTATTGCTACTTTCTCAAGAGCACAGGAGGATTTACTGTAAAGCTATAATGCTTAAGTTTCAAGACTTTCACTTGCTCAGGCCTCTTCTAAACCTTCTACCTAATTTCACACTAGTAATTTTATATTCTTTTCCTTATAAAGAGGACTATCCAAATTGTACAGGCTTCAGGCTTCAAAAAAACCTGCATCCACCATGAGGTGGTCTGGGGAGAAAACATCCACCTTCTAACTCCTTCAATTCACATGTCCCTAGGAAAGGAGTGCCTTACCTAATTGGTATATACCTGGAAAGGTCACTGCACTCATGTGGTCTGGCCTCTCTGGCTCTCTCACTGAGTTGCTTGCTCATGGTGGTGAGCTCACTGCAGTAAGCCCTGGGTGACAAGAGTGGAAGGGGAAGTAGTTGCTGCCTTGGACCACATCTTTCAAACCTGGCACTTGTCCAACAAAATTTAAAAACACTTTGGTCTCACAAAGGCTATGCCAACTGAAGAAAGCATCACGAAGGACTGGCTGTAGTAGATATGGAGAGAAGGCAGTCAAGGACTGGAGTCTTTTGTAGTACTTGCACCTGCTACTCCCAGCCCAGCCTCACCTTCCCCTGTTCACTACCCCATGTTAGAATCTGGCTGTGCCCGTGAGATGCAGTTTGCATTTCTCACCCCTTGGAGATTTTTCACACCTGGCTCTGTCATTATTTCTGATGTGGTTCTCAATATTCTTGGTGATCTCAATATTCACAAAAAATAATCCTTGTAATACTCCAGTTTCTTGACTTCATCTCTTGCAATGTCCTTGGCCTCTATTTTACCTCAAATATCCAATTCCACATTGTATCTTAGAGATTGGAAGTTTTACTTCATTTTGCTTATAAATACCACTGTCCTTTGATTTTTTTTTCCTCACTGGCACATTTTGAATATTCTGTTGGTTTCTTCTCATCAACTAACCTCTATATGTGGGGTGGCCCAGGCCCAGTCTTCAGGTATCTTTTCTTCTCTTTCTATGCTCATTTCTTATGTGCTCTCAACCAATATCATGTTAATGCCTTCTCTAGTTTGATGACTCTCAAATTCATGTCACCAGCTCAGACCTGTCCCCTGAGTTCAGACTCCTATCTGTCTTCTCAACATCATCCACTTGGAATATGTAATAGGCATCTTAAGCTTATTATGCATAAAAATGAACTCTATTTTCTCTTTATCAATCCACACTGTCCCTATCTCACTAAATGGCAATTTCATTTTGTAGTTTGCTTAGACCAAAGATCTTACAGTTAGTAAGTTACCTTTAACTTTTCTCTTTCTTACCACATACCCAGTACACCAGGCAAATCCTTTTTGGCTCTACCTTCAAAATATATTTGGAGAATCTGATAACTTCGTACCAGTTCCACTTCTTTCTTTCTTTCTTTCTTTTTTTTTTTTTTTAAAGATTTTATTTATTTATTTGACAGAGAGATCACAAGTAGGCAGAGAGGCAGGCAGAGAGTGAGAGAGGGAAGCAGGCTCCCCGCTGAGCAGAGAGCCCGATGCAGGACTCGATCCCAGGACCCTGAGAACATGACCGGAGCCGAAGGCAGTGGCTTAACCCACTGAGCCACCCAGATGCCCTCCACTTCTTTCTTGATCCAAGTTACTCTCATCTGGATTATAGTAATAGTAATTGTAATTGGTATTCCTGCTTTTCCCCATCATCAAATCTCCACACAAATCAGCTTATGTCATTCCTCTCCTCAAAAGCCTCCAGTGACTTCCTTCCTCACTCAGAATGAAAGCCAGTGTTCTTACCATGGCTTACAAGGCCACTTGGGATCTGGCACACCTGCTACTTCTCTGATCTCGTATCTCTCCAGCTTTGCCTTTTTTCATGATGTTCTAGCTAAATTCATCTTCTTTACAGACTTCAAACATGTCAAGTAGGCCTCACTTGAAAAGCTTAATACTAACTGTTCCCTCTATGTAGAATGTTCTTTCACAGAGACCCATGTCGTTCATCAAAAGCTGATGGTCCTTTATTAGGAAGCCTTCCTAAAGCATCATATGCAAGACTCCACAGGTATTCCTTATCCTCCTTTTTCCCACTTAACCTGACTCCAAACATCAACACCACCTGCTTCTATACCTGTTTTCTTTTTGCTTTGCATCTGTCTCCTGAGGGCAGGGATTTTCTTACGTTTACTGCTTCGTCTCAGCACCTAGAAGACTGTCTAACACATCATAGCACTCAATAACAAATAAATATTTGTTTGATAAACTAAAAGAACTGCATTAACATCATCTGCCAAGTGGTGTTTAAAATAACGTAAACATCACCAAATTACAAATGGATTTTTTCCATAAGTTTTTTTTTTTTTTAAGATTTTATTTATTTATTTGAGAGAATGAGTAAGAGAGAGCATGAGAAGGGAGAAGGTCAGAGGGAGAAGCAGACTCCCCGCAGGTATGGGAGCACAATGCGGGACTCGATCCGGGGGCTCTGGGATCATCACCTGAGGCCAAGGCAGTCACTTAACCAACTGAGCCAACCAGTTGCCCCTTTCCATAAGTTTTTAAGTTGGGTGTGTGTAAATCAATATGCATTTTCCATACAAACATGAAGTGCTGCTATTCTTCCCATCTATGGTTGAGAAATCCGAGACTTAGGGTAAGTAACTACTTAGGTTTTCTGATTTTAGATATACCTAACCGCTATAGTAAATTCCCAGGCCTGGTCGCAAAACTATAAAAAAAAGTCCATAGGTGACATATTCTATAAAAAAGAACTATCATGGAAGACACTGTTATCCTTGAAGTTACAGCCCTTTGTAGTCACTCATGGGTGAATACAGGCTACTACATCCCATTTCTTGGGCTCCTGTCAAAGCCAAAGCTCAAAGTCTCCAGGATTTGGTAGAAACCTTTAGGTGAGAATGAGCTTGGTACTCATTGGTCTCTGATGTTCCTGCTTTCCCTTTGTTTGGTATCTATAGATTACTTTCTTTTATGTGGATAAGTGATGTTTCAAGAGATATTTACAAATATGTTATCTAGTAAATTGTTTTATTAAGGAGTACCATTGTATTGAAAGTAGAAGCCCTGGTTCTATAAAATCAAGGTTAAACTCCCCCGCTTCCCTTGGGTTTAAAATGAGGTGAAAAAATCCCAGAAAAAAGAGAGAAAGAAAGAAAGAAGTCAGTACATTTAGTACTTGTTAGTTTGTAACTCTATGTAGTTAAATGGTGGGGATAGCAGCACCATTCCCCTCAACTCCTGGGTAGGGGCTGCAACAATGGTGGGAGGAAAAAGAAGAAAGAGCAGTGAATGTGTTCTTAGACGTGTGAGATGACTTTTCATCTTTCATTTCTTATTTTTATCACATCGCAAATTGATCAGTTATTTTCTAATATTAAAGAGAAAACTCTGATCTTGTTTACTATTAGAACTGGGCAAGGCGTGGAATTTCTTTCTTTTTTTTTTTTTTTAAAGATTTTATTTATTTATTTGAGAGAGAGACAGTGAGAGAGAACATGAGCGAGGAGGTCAGAGGGAGAAGCAGACTCCCCATGGAGCTGGGAGCCCGATGTGGGACTCGATCCCGGGACTCCAGGATCATGACCTGAGCTGAAGGCAGTCGTCCAACCAACTGAGCCACCCAGGCGCCCAAGGCGTGGAATTTCTTAGAACTAATGTATTAATTATATAGGAAAATGTTAGTATTGAATAGAGAAATGGTATTTTATGTTCTATGAATGCAGTAACTATTAAGTAATGTATTAAAAAGAATAATTTATTAGATTTAGAAATAAAACTAACTTCAAGAAAATTAAATCTATTAATAACAGAGAGGGCTTGGAACTGAGAAAGTATATTTCAAAACGTTTTAAATGAAAAGTATACTGGTAAAGGGATGCTCTTGGAGGGTCATTCAGAGATACAGATCAGGATTTCTAATTTCAGAAGAGAGTGGAACAAAAAGCATGTTTAACCCAGCTGGTCTGTTGTTAATTTATAAAGTTGTTTTTTTAAATTTATTTGACAGAGATCACAAATAGGCAGAGAGGCAGGCAGAGAGAGGAGGAAGCAGGCTCCTCGCTGATAGAGCCCAAGGGCTCGATCCCAGGACCCGGGATCATGACCTGAGCTGAAGGCAGAGGCTTTAACCCACAGAGCCACTCAGGCGCCCTGGTCTGTTGTTAATTTAAGGTGGAGTAGTAGATCAGCAGAGCCAAGAGGACAGAATTTTTTAAGGCAGATCAAAGAAAGGTCACAATAGCGTGAATGCTGGAGTCAATGAAACTGAGATGGGAGACTCCATGAAGACAGGACTACTAGCCAGATTTCAGAAGGGTTGCGACACTGATGAAGAGCAGTGCAGAACTGCAATGGTAATGGGTATGGATGGTATGTGCTTCAAAGACTGAGCTGATGGGTCAGGATAATGAGAAGTTTCAAAACTGATACTTGGGGCCATGGTATATGATTCTCCAACTCTGGGTGCACTGGAATGAGAGCTGAATTCAACATGGAAAAAATCAGAAGGGGCATTCTCATGAGAGAGTCAAGAGAAAATTTGTCTATTAGAATTTTTTGCTTACCCTTTTGTTAAATGATTAAATCTTTGTCCATTTTCCTATATTATGGAAAGGGCACACTGGTTTGAAATGAGGCTAGAGTAGTAAAAGGAACATGGAGAAACAAAGTTGGTCATCACAGGTAGAGAGGCAGAAGCAGCAGTAAGGGGATATACTGAAGGCCTTCTACAGAGGATTTTTGGACTAAAAATGAAGAACAAGGGAATAGGCAAGAAGGTTCTGTTACTGTAGACATGTAGACAAATAGGGAAATTATTTGTCTACACAACAATAGGAAACTGAAATATTCCTGCTGCTGTGCAAGCTGATTTAAACTAGGATTTAGGGTTGAGGTGCTGTAGAACAGCCTAGGTTGGTCTTAAGTCCACTGTTCTTTCCTAAGTAAGCACCACATTTGAGAAAGTCATTTTATATATACAGGTAATATCAAGCTGAATGAAGTCTGGTGGGCTGCTAAACTATTATCTTAATTTTAACTTCTCCCAAACCTAGGTATATCCCTGGGCTTTTTCAGCTACCAGTTAAAAAACAAAGCATACAAACAAAAAACCTTGGTGGAATATACATAGCAGAATAAAAAAATAGGTACTAATACTTACACCAACATAAGGAATGATAAAGAAAAAGAATAAATAAGACATTAGAAGCTTAAAGCATTGCCTATTTTTTTCCATGTGATTGACTAGTTATACAACTTAATTTTGTTGGGTAGTAGTTAAGGAACTAACAGAAGTCATGACTTGATTCCTTACCTTGGAATCTACTTATATTTAGGTTTTCACCTTTTTAAAGGAATCATGGAGGTGCGCTTTGTTTTCTTTGTTCTCTTCCTTACAGTTCCACTTAGTTTCTAAGGACCAGAATTAGGAAATTGCATGATGGAAAAATAAACACAAGTAGTGCTACACCCCTTCTTCTCTACTAGCAGCACTCAGAACAGGATTGCAAAACCTCATTAGATTTGCAAAACATGGTAAGAAAAATAAACACCTAGAGATCTTAATTTGTAAGTCCTGGTTATGCTCTCTGAAAATCTATCCTTTATGAAATACAAGGGCAGCACTAAAACACAAAGCTAAATGGAAAGGTGGCATGTTGTTTCTCCATCATAGAAAATAAATCTCAGCAATACTTAAGAGAAACAGTCCAGTGGCATAAAATTAAACAGAAATACACCAAATAGCGTCAGAGGCTTTCTGGGGTGAAGTGAATAGGAGATGTCGTAAAACAAAATCTGCCACCAAAAATCAAAAAAGCAGAACAATCATAAAGTTCCCTTAATGAAATATGAATATTTATTTTAAAAATTAACTGTAAGCTAATAGGTTGGTGAGGAAAGAGGAATTGTGGAATTTTTTTTTTCACATTTTGTTTTTCATCTTTTCATTAAATGTAATGGATTTCAACAGGAGTGAGCCTGAAAAAATTACAGTGGAAGTTACCTGAATTAAGGCCCTCAGGCTAATATTATAATGCCATTTTAAAAAGTATCATGAAGAGAAAGTCACAGTATAAAAGCTATCCTGTCTTACTCATTTGGTTAATGAAATGTGGTAGAATGTTTTAATATGTTCTTCTGTGTCTTAAGAGCTTAGAATAACTGAAAAAATATAATTCCTGATAGAACAGTAAGTTGGAAGCCACAACTGATTGACATCTGGACTGGGAGTGACCCAGGAATTGCATGGTATTTGGATAGTACTGGGCCATCAGGTATGATGAGTTCATTTTTGGAATTCAGGCCTATCTTAAGAAGTATAAATATATTCATTTATTTTAATGATCAACTTCTTTTTAGAGAATGTTAGAGTTTTGTGTCTATACCTAGGAAAGCCCAAGCAGGTCCTTAACTGGGAGAGGAGAGGGCAAGAAACTAATGAGAGGTTGAGCAGGTCATGGTTGATGGAGTAGCTTGTGCTAGACCAGCCCTCTCACACACACGAAATTAAACTTCAGATAAAATATTAAAAATTATCTAAAGGCAATGGAGAATGACCAAAAACATGCAGAAACTCGAGAACTAGTAAGAGGGGAAACATTTTTAACATTTTTTCAACTTAAGGCAGACGCAGTGCCACTAAGAATAATTATATAGAAAGCTTAAGTCATTACTAGTTGAAGAATCAGAGTACAGAGTTCAGAGTGACCAGAGTCTGGAAAGTGAGAAAGAAATCCTTAAGAGGAGAGAGCCACAGAAGATATTAGCCACACTGCTCGAATTTCTCACTGATCTCTGAACTCCACATCCTTGGGACTGACTTCAAGAAGCCGAGCTAAAACAAAAAGAACTGAACAGATATTTCAACTGTTGCCTACCATAAGGGAGACAGAATTTGGAGCTTCAGATCAACCAAGTTAACTGCCTACTAAACATAAAAAATCACTCTTCAGAACAACAACATAGAATGCACAGTTTCTACAATGTTTTATTCACAATGTCTATGATATAATCTCATGAGATATATGAAGAAACATATTCAAAGAACCATCAGTGGAGATGGACTCTAAGATGACCCAGATGTTGGAATCAGTAGACAAGAATTTTTAAGAAGCTATTATAACTCTACCCCAAAACAAAGAAATAAATGGATAGAAAAGCAGTAAATGGATAGGAAATTTCAGCAGGAATAGAATCTATTAACAACAACAGGATCAAATAGATTCTAGAAATGAAAAATAATGTCTTGAGATTTAAAAATCACCAGATGTGTGTAACAGCAATTTGGAGACAGTTAAAAAAAAAAGTGAGTCAGGAAACTTGAAGAAAAGAACAACTGAAATGATCTGAAATGTAAGCAGTCAAAAAAATATAGGTGTAGGGGAGCTTCTTCTTTGGTTATTTTTTTTATCATATATAAAGCCTTTTTGACATGGCTACTGGACTGGTAAATCAGTGGAATGCTTGACCAGAATCCATCTTGACTTTGACAGTGCTTTAAACAAAGTTTCACGACATCCTTTTGTACAAGAAGAAAAATGTGGACCAGACGACAATATTTAGATTTATTATTGTTGTCTCCTGTCACTCTGCCAGATTGCCTTCAGTGCTGTAATGAGGGTTGCAGTCAAGTGTAACAATAGAAATTGGGAAGAACATTTATCTATTACCTGCTATTTTTTCTTGCTCTCCTCCTTCAGTAGCGCATAAACTCCATGAGGGCAGGTCGTGCTTATTTTTAATCTGTATCTTCCCAGTTATCAGGACCTGAAATTAGTTTTGCTCTCTGAAAAGGACAAGGCCTGGGGGAGCTTGAGGATGAACATGGTGACAGGGAATCCAGGAATACACTATGTTCTGAAATTGAGGCAGATAGAATGAATGCTTGTTCCAGGGAAAGCAGTCAGCTGGCAGATGGTCTCAGGTACCGAGCTAGTGTTGGAGGCAAGACTTCAATCTCTTGAGGGTAGTGTTTCTCAAAGTATGTTTCAGATCATTTGCTTCAGAATTACATGGAGTGCTAGTTAAAATGTCAATTCTAGGACACAATCCTAGACTTGCTAAGCTTGCATCTTTATGGTTGGTTCTTGAAAATCTACAGGTACCTCAGGTGATTCTTACATATATAAATTTGAACTACTATTTATTTTTAGGGGCTGGGAGCTGACAAAAGCAAGAAACAGACTAAGTCCAAGGGCAGGTGTCAGGAACTTGGCAGTTACTATCTTGGGCTGGAAAATTTTTTCTTATGGGGGCTGTTGTCCTGTGCCTTGTGGGATGTTAAGCAGCATTCCCAGTCTGTAACCCTAAATGCCAGGAGCACCTCCTCTCAGCTGTGACAACCCCTTAGAGCCACACTGGTCCCCGGTTGAGAACCACTGCTTTCAGCTGTCCAAGTAGTAAGCATGTTCCTAGCCTAAGGATCAGAGGAAGAAGAACACAAGATGCGGGTGCAGGGGGAGATAACCAGCTACTGAACTGGAATGACAACTTAGGACGAGATTTACCGCAAGAGCTCCTTTATAAGGTTGCTACTGGTAAGCTTACCTTACTTGCTGGAGAGTGGCTGTCTAACTCCAGAGCTAGTGACCAATGGAATACAATGGCTGAGACCTAGACAGGTCTGGCACTTAGGCCAGGTCTCAATCCTGGCTGTGCATCATCCACGGGGAATCATAAAAACATAGAGATGCATCAGCCAGACTCAGTCCTTCTGAAGCAGAATTCCCAGGGATGAAACCCAGGCATCTGATACACAACCTGCATTCTGGAACACTCACAGGGTCAGGTGACATCTGGAATACTGTGTTCAGGAATTCAGAGAGACACAGGCTAGGAATAAAAGTGTCTTAGCATAGCAGACCTCACCAATGTATAGTATCTGAACCTCTTTAATAGTTCCATTCTCATCCTATCCCGTCTCTACGTAGGGAATTTTCCCAATTTTCTTCTTATTCTCGGTTCAGAGCCTACCTATCTTGTAATGTTTCTTATTCCCATCCTGCTGCCTAATACCTGATTTCTTTCTCTTTTCTCACCCACTCTGTTTGATATGTTTGGCTTGTGTGATTTGGACAATATTTAGGAGGCAGAATCAAGCCTGTTGACTGGATTGGGAGCTTCTAGCTTCCTTTTAAAGGTCGTAATTAAGCATCAGTGGTATAAAATAATATAAAGTAAGACTGTAAAACAATAAGAGATTCTATAAGCTGCACAAGACACACAGGGTTCATAGAGTATCATCTCTTGCTTTATGACAGAAAACCTAGAAAAGAGAAAAGATTCTACGGCATGTTCAGTGTGTACTTTGTTTCAATTCCATGTGAAACACTACAGTTAACTAAAAAGTAAACCCATGGGGGGACTCTCGATTAAACGTGATTAATCTTGTTTAAACTAGCTCTAGTTCAGCAGTAATTCCCTAACAGCCCAAGAGCTCTATAAAAACACTTCCACTGATAATTTTATTCAGAAAAAAACAAATAGGAGAAGAAAGAAACACAATTCTGGTCATTTGCAGTATCTATCAGCTTTCAATTTGGCTCTCCTGTTTAAACAAAGACAAATGATAAAAATTATGTAACACATGCCATATATAGTCAACTACTAAATATATACGCACATTCAGAAACTGTTTTCAGTTTGGGTTATTGCCATACTACTTACATTAAAATATTTTAATTAAAATTAACTTTCAATATTGTTTCATGCTAAATACATTCTACTCTTATGAAAGTCATAATCTTTAAGAAATGTTGCCTAAGAGCTTTTTCAATCCACAATAGCAATTTTAATTGCCTCTGAACTTAAGCATGCCCTAAACTTCTATTTAACAGCGTGGCAATGTTCTATTTTCATGAGTGATAAAAGTTAACAAGACATACAACTTATTTCTTTTGTGTCCATATCCTGATTTTTTTTTTTAACATCCTATTCTTGATTTCTTAAAACTAAATACATTCTTTGTTCAGCAGGGAAAATTCTTATATCACTTACTAACTTCTGGTAACAAGTCGATCATCTAGTTAAGAAGAAAGATGATGAAGCAATATCTTTATCAGTAGTGTGAAGAAATGTTTTAGGACTAATTTTGCAACATAGCACTTGAAGGAGTGGCAGATTACCAAATTCCTTTTCAATCTGGCACTTATTTATGGTTATAAACTTATAGCTAAACCTCTCTACCCACTTTTTTGTTATAGATCTAAGACATTACTTACCTAAATAAGAATAGTATTAGATAAATATTAACAATGTGCTATGATAAATATCCTGTACACTGCTAGCTAGATTCAACTTAATGAAAATGCTTCAATTTTATTTCATTTTATACTTAGTAATTTTAAAACTGATCTGTTTTTATCTCATTTTTAGGAACCTGTACTATTCTACTAGAATCCACTGAGTTCTGAAATTAAACTACTTCTTTCTAGCCCTTCTAATAGTTACAAAAAGATGATGTTAAATAAATTTATGAAGGGGTTTCAGTCAAATCTGAATGTCTTATAGCAAAATATGAAGTTTTTGGAATTTGGCTACTACTAGATATTGTTTCCTGGGTGATCTTTTCCTAGACTTATGATGTCCTTTTTAGGTAATATTACTACGTTCATAAATTAGGAGACAAAAATTTAAGAACAGTAATATTTGAAAAAGAACACTGATTATATATATGCCATTTCTATTGGATCCTGAAAATAGTTATAAAAAAAGTAAAAATATACCTACCTGTCCAGAAGTGTTTCATGCAAAAATCCATCTTTCCGGGCCTTTTTGAGAATTTTACTGTCTTCTTTACTTATTTTAAGTTTGTGGTCTTGGAAGCTCTGAAATTTCTTTCTGTTAAGAAAATGCCTTTCTTGAGAATCATTTCAAACTTTGATTATACATGTTTACTCACGAATTTACAAATATTTTTAAAGTTTTTTGTTTATTTAAAAAAAACAAAACTATTGTATTTCTTTAAAAACATACAGCTTTTCAACTGCAAAGATGACCTTGGTGTTCTTCCATGAAGAGGGCAGTTGTTTGGGCAGCAAACTACAAAGCCCCAGTTCCACTAAGGCATATTGGCTGGAGTCCCTGAATCCTGCCTATGGGACATTTGGTTGGCATTATGTACTGATAAGCGATAGTCATTCTATTAATGAATAAGGAAAAAAGACTAACCCAAGTGACTTTAACTTTGAAAGTTAGCAGGGTAATTAGGAAAACTGAAGCTCTGTGAAAAGAAAAGCATTCAGCTTCGTTCTTTGTCCTAGAGTCTATTTTATGCTGCCCCTTGTCCTTCAGGTATTTTATTTTACGTGTCTTGAGGAGTACTTTGTTGCCAAATCTGTAAGGTATAAAAGGAAAAGAATACATACACATAATTGATTTCACACTGTTTAACATTTCCTTTGTCTTCTTCTGGAATATCATCTTTTTTCTTAGTTTCTCTTTCAGCACAGGATCTAATCTGGACAATAGAGATAAGAACCCAACAGATTATACATCTATCTCCCCTCCTCCCCACTTTACTTATTTCCTAAGAACCCTGTAGGTGATTTCTTATGCAAATGAAGAAAACAATTTAGCAATCAAATTCAGAAAAAGTTTCTAGATAAGTTTTTATTTATATATGTATAATTTATATAAATAATTGGTTATGTTTCTCTACAGCCTTTGCATCAGATGTAAAAGACAAAATTATATGAAAAACATTTTATATATATCAGGTCCTGCTGACCAATTAGGCAATAATTTAATTAATTTGGCCTCAAAGTAAATATTCAAATTATCATATTTTTTATTTTTTACAACACTGAAAGTTTAAGATAGCTATTTTAATTTGCATAGCTATTCCCAAATCCATTTAAACTTTTAACATGACACAGACTACTTTCACTTAATTGGAATCCACTCTTTTTTTTTTTTTTTTTAAGATTTTATTTATTTATTTGACAGACAGAGATACAGTAGGCAGAGAGGCAGGCAGAGAGAGAGGGGAAGCAGGCTCCCTGCTGAGCAGAGAGCCCGATGTAGGGCTCTATCCCAGGACCCTGAGATCAGGACCTGAGCCGAAGGCAGTGGCTTAACCCACTGAGCCACCCAGGCGCCCTAGGAATCCACTCTTTTTAATTCTTCCTTGTATCCTCCTAAGTTGTGACAGATAATTACTATCAATGCCATAAACTGATATAGCAAGTAAGATCTACTGAGTTGGACAGGAAGTGGACATAATTCAGGCCTCAGGAACTGGCAATTTGCAACACAGAGGACAGAATTTACATCTCCAAGGATTTACATCTCCAAAGTGATCTTTATGCCTCAGAGTCCAGTTCCAAGGCTTCTTAGAAAGTGCTGACCAATGAGGCATGTCCTAGTGCTACCTGTGTGACAAGTTTGGGTAGCAGAGTCCTAGCAGACCTGGGGAAATTACTACTGTCCAGGGTCTGTGACAATACTACTTTTGGCAGACGGCAGTGTGTCTTGAATGTCTATAAAGGTGCATGGCTGATCCAGATTAGCAGAGCGTATGAAGTAAAATGCAAGGTAGAAGGAGTTCTGGATTATCACTGCTCAGAGCTTCCCGGTACTTGACTAACCAAAAAGACCCTTGGGAAACGTGACAGATACATCGTATGAAAACAGTTATAATTAAATACACTACAGTTTCTTTTCCCCCATAAAAGTACAAAATGCTGCACTTTATTTGCATTGTCTTCAAAAATCGTACTTTTAGGTAAGTGAGAAATCCACCAGCATTTCTCTAATGACCTGATCTTTTCTAATGAGAAGCAGTATGGTATGGAGTGTCAGAGTAGTTTCCAGTCAGCTGGGCCGGGGTACACATCCTGTCTCTATCCGATCTAGCTGCGTGAGTTTCATGATGACTATAGCAGGTGAGGATATAAGGAGGCTCAAAGGCTCCTCTCCTCATTGGTAAAGTTAAGATAACAGGTACCTCACAGGAATTAAAAAAGATTCAAGAAGACAGTGCAGGAGTCACATTCAGCAGAGTACCTGTAGCTACTGGCTTCTGTTTTGGTTTGTGTGTGTGTGTTTTTTTAATGTAATTATAATTACATAATTACCTTGTAATTCTGTTTTGGGGACTTTTTCCTCAGATACACCTGTACACCTACAGAATGATGCATATCCAAAGTTTTGTGTTACAGCACTGGTTCTAAAAGCAAAAGACTGAAGTAACCTAAATCAGCATTTATGAGGAACTGACTAAATAAATTAGGGCATATCCTTAAAATGGAATATTATATAGCTATTAAAAAGAGAAAATTTTCTACAAAGTAATTGATAAGGGAAAATCTCCAAGATAAAAACATTAAGGAAAAAAAGAAAATAAAGGTCTAAAGGAGTATATGCAGGAGCCTAACTTTATTGTAAAAAAGTAGAAAATTATAAACATGTTTTTATTAAGAACTGGTAGGCTAGAGAAGGATGGAAGTCATGTCTTTAAATGTTTGTATTTTTAAAATTTTGAACCATGTGAACATATCTATTAGATTTTAAAATGCAAGCAAGCAAAAAAAAAAAAAAGAAAACAACAGTACTAAAAAGCATGTGGAACTACTCAGAAAAAGGGACCAATACATGGAGGTAAGATATAATAATTTCTCTAACACATGGTACAAATAAGCCATCGGTTATAGGATTTATAATTAAGCTTTTTATAATAAGGCTTATATGGAGCATAGTATAAAAAACTATGCATTACATCTTTGAAGTAATAGCAAATGACTATTGAACATTATTAAGAGATACAGTCACATCATTTATGTACATGGATTAGTCTATAGAAAAATTAAGAAGAAAGCAATTTATAAAAAAGAACAAACTAGATCACAATTACCTTTATCATTTCTTCTTCTCCTGCTGTTTTACTCTTTGCTTCTATATCACCTGCTTCATTGCATCTAATAAAGCAGCTATTTGAGGCCAATAAAGCCATTTTCCCCTATATAAAAAATAGCAAAAAAGTTACAAGACTACTGCAAAAGAATTCTTAAGTTTTGAGAATGAAATGAATTCTGCCCCTTAGCCCCAACTGTAAAAGTAATCAGTAAAGAGAATTTGGAGAAAATACAGAAAAAAAAAATACAGAAAAGAAAACCAAAATCACCTATAATCTTACTACTCAAAAATAACCCAATAAATATTTTTAGTATATACTATTAGTAGGACTAAATTCTAACTAGATGAAATAGAATTGTTTCCTTCAGCTTTAAAGATCTATTGAGGATATAACTGAATTAGTTGTTTGAAAAATAATCAGCTTTTAAAGATAATAAAAAATTATATAATGCATACTAATTTACTCAAATAATAGTGGTTTTTTAAAAAGATTTTATTTATTTATTTGACAGACAGAGATCACAAGAAGGCAGAGAAGCAGGCAGAGAGAGAGAGGAGGAAGCAGGCTCCCTGCTGAGCAGAGAGCCCAATGCGGGGCTCGATCCCAGGACCCTGGAATCATGACCTGAGCCGAAGGCAGAGGCTTTAACCCACTGAGCCACCCAGGGGCCTCTCAAATAATAGTGTTTTAAGTAAGATTTTCTTCATAATTAGAAAATATAAAAATTTATAAGAACTAGCTTTTGGTGCTTTTGAATTTACTACTCAGAACTTCAAGAATCAATGTCAGAGAGTTTTGGACAGAAATGATGGTGGGCAGAGGTACTACTGCTATTTTTTTGCACTGTTTCCTCCCCCAGTTTTACTGAGATATGACTGACATAATCATGCGTAAATTTAAGGTGTATAGCATAATGATTTGGCTTAACACTTACTGTGAAATGATTATCTTAGTAAGTTTTGGTTAACATCCATCATCTCATGCAGTTAATAATAAAAAGAAAGCATAAAAGGAAAACCATTTTTTTCCTTGTGATGAGAACTCAGGATTTAGTCTCTTAACAACTTTCCTCTGTATCATACAGCAGAGTTAGCTGAAGTAATCATGTTATCCGTTATATCCATGGCACTTATATTTATCCTGTAACTGGAAGTTTGTACCTTTTGACCACCTTCTTCCTCTAATTCCTAATCCCAACAGCTGCTACTCTGGTAACCAACCACAAGTCTGATGTCTTTGTCTGAGTTTTGTTTTGTTTTGTTTTTAAGATCCATATATAAGTGAGATCATACAGTTGTCTGTCTTTCTCTGATTTATTTTACTTAGCAAGTTCCATTTGTTGTTGTAAATGGCAAGATTTACTCATCTTTTATGGCAGAACAATATTCCATTGCATATATATATAACACAACTTCTTTATCCATTTATCTATCAGTGGACATTTAGATTATTTCCATAGTTACTCTTAAAAGTAATGCCAGTATGAACATGGGGGTGCAGGTATTGTTTTAAGTTAGTTTTTTTGGTTTCCTTTGGATATATTTTCACAAGTGGGATTGTTGGATCTTATAATAATTCCATTTTAATTTTTTGAGGAATCTCCAATACTATTTCCACAGTGGCTGCCTCAGTTTGCATTCCCACCAGCAGTGCATGAAGGTTCGCTTTTCTCCACATCCTCCTAGCATTTATCTCATCTTTTTGAAGAGGGCCATTGTAGCAGGTAGGAAGTGATACCTTACTGTGCTTCTGATTTGCATTTCTCTAATGACTAGTGATGTTGAGCATCTTTTCATGTACTTGTTGGCCTTTCATATATCTTTTCTGGGAAAAAGGTCTTTGCCATTTTTTAATTGGGTTATTTGTTTCTTTGCTATTGAGTTGTATCAGCTCTTTATATATTTTGGATATTAACCCCTTATCAGAAAAATGGTGTGCAAATATTTTTTCTCATCCTATAGTTTGTCTTTTCACTTTGTTGATTATTTCTTTTGCTGTGCTGCACTGTTTTTCAAGGCCTTTTTACGGTTATGAGTTCATATTGGTTTTCTTCAATTTAGTGGGTTATATTATTGCTCTGTACTTTTGGTTTGTTTTTTTCTTTAGGCTATATATTCTCACTGAATATTAAAGACTATCTTACATTGACAAGAAGCTTTTATGAACAATAATAGCACTTACATCTTGAAAGACTGGTTCCCATTGTTCTCTTGGTCCAATTGCATCTGAACGCCCCACAACAAGTCCATCTGAATTAATACCTAGGTATTTTCCATAGCCAGATTTCAGGGCAATTCTTTAGATTAACAAAAAGGAAATGTTAAAAACTGAGAGCAAGAAAATTAAATATGGAACATAAAAATAATTTGTGTGTATAAAAATCCAGGCTAGCCATAGTCCAAATTTTCAAAAGCCATGTGATGTGTGGCTAGTGACTACCATATTGGACAGTGTAGTTCTATTTATATAATTTTATATTGTACTTATAAAGCTCCTATTACATGGTATCAAACTACTTTCCTCTGTATCAACTTAACATTCTCATCTCAAATTAGGAGAGTTATCATTTCACCATGCATCTATTAACATTATGCCTTTTTAAAGAAAAAATTAGAATATCAGATACAGGAAAAATAGTATCCTATTTAATTTATCTTCTAACCATCGTAAAGAGACATTTGCACTTCCTTTCCTTTTTAGGTTTTATCTTTTTATCCATTTTTCTATTGGTATCTTACTGTTTTCCTTAGAGTTATGAATCCTGTACGTACATACAAAGAATAAAAACTCATTGCTGTTAATGCTGTTGCAAATATTTTCTTCATTTGCCTATTTTGTATTTTTTGTTTTCAACTGTAAAGAAGTTTGAGTTTATTGATTTTCTTCTGCTTTTATTCTTTAAAAGTCTCTCAGGCACCTGGGTGGCTCAGTCAGTTCAGTGTCTGACTTCAGACACTGACTTCAAGTGATTTTGTGGTTCTGGGATAGAGTCCCACAAGCCCCGTAATGGGCTCTGTGCTCCCCACTCAGCAGGGAATCTGCTTCTCCCTCTTCCTCCCCCCTGCCCAGTGTTCACTTGCTCTCTCCAAAGTAAATAAATAAATAAATAGATAGATAGATAGATAAATAAAATATTAAAAAAATAAAAAAGTCTTTTACTGTACTTATTGGCCACTCAGAGTATAGGAATGATAATCTTCATGTGATGTTTTTTAAAGAAAAAAATATGATTCTTAACTTTTAGCTTACCCAATCCCTGATGATGCCAAGGGATTGATTTTATATTCATCTACAGGTTAATGATTGTATAATACAAATCATTATCATATTGATGCAGCCAATTATTAGCATACTGAAATTCAATTTCTGTATGTACTACCCAAAGTATCATTCTATACTTTGTTACTGTGAGAATAAAAAAGGTCAGCTTATAAAATGATTGGAAAAACAGTGAATATTCTTTTGGTCTTCATGACTGTAACATTCTTTACTGATTTTAATAATTTTAATAATATTCCTTTATTATTTGTTTATCTCTTGACTTCTGACAAGTGAGTTTATGTATCACAGTAACATCAAACCAGGTTTTGTCTTATGTCTATTTTCTTTGCATGATCTTTCTAATCTATATCTTATTTGGTCTGTGACATTATTAATACTCATTTTTTTCTAGTCTAGTATTATATATTGGTAGGAGTCATAGGGTATGTTTTTATTTGGAGCTTTCATTCTCTCTCTTTTCTTTTAAGATTTTACTTATTTGAGAGAGAGAGAGAGAGGGAGAGAGAGACAGCATGAGAAGGGGAGGGTCAGAGGGAGAGGCAAACTCTCTGCTAAGCAGAGAGCCTGATATGGGACTTGATCCCAAGACTCCAGGATCATGACCTGAGCTGAAGGCACAGTTGTTACAAATGAAATTTAATAATACCTAAATATAGCATATATAAATGTCGTATCTTTAAAATGTCACAAAACTACTTTCAAAAAGATTGTTTTGCTTTTTACATCAAAATTGGTCTGTGGACTTAAGTTAGCTTATTTAATTAGCTATATATAAAAATTTTTCAGTAAATAGAATTAAATTAAAAAAATAAAAGGTGATTAATTATAGTTCAACTTACTTACCTGGAATCAGACAATTTGACAGCTGTAAACTGCTCTGGAGGACTAGGGCCTTCATCAACTATAGAGGAAAAAAAATTTTTTTTTTTGCCACCACTTTAAAAAAATTTTTTTTAAATAATTTTTAAAATTTTTTATAAACATATAATATATTTTTATCCCCAGGGGTACAGGTCTGTGAACCACCAGGTTTACACACTTCACAGCACTCACCTTAGCAAATACCCTCCCCAATGTCCATAACCCCACCCCCTCCCCCAACCCCCCCCCCCCCCTGCAACCCTCAGTTTGGGAAAAAAAATATTTTAAAATAAATTTGACATTTGTTACCAATATACACATAAAAATATTTTTCAGCTTTAAAACTAGTTTTTTTGAGGGGAACCTGGGTGGCTCAGTCATTAAGGGTCTGCCTTCGGCTCAGGCCATGATCCCAGGGTCCTGGGATCGAGTCCCACATTTGGCTCCCTGCTCGGTGGAAAGTCTGCTTCTCCCTCTCCCATTCCCCCTGCTTGTGTTCCTTCTCTGTGTATCTCTCTGTTAAATAAATTAAAAAAAAAAAAATCTTTTTTTAAAAAGAATGTTTTCTTTAAAATTAAATATAAGAATACTATAATATTTTGATATAATCATAATACACTCTATTCAGATTAGAGTATCAAGTTCTACTTTATCTTCTAACTACAGTGTTAGTTTTACATACTTAATAGGTAAGTCAGCATGATGCTTAATCACTTATATTTTCTTTTTGTGTTTTATTTTTTATTTATTTTTTTTTTTTAAAGATTTTATTTATTCATTTTACAGAGAGAGATCACAAGTAGACTGAGAGTCAGGCAGAGAGAGAGAGGGAAGCAGGCTCCCTGCTGAGCAGAGAGCCGGATGTGGGACTCGATCCCAGGACCCTGAGATCATGACCTGAGCCGAAGGCAGCGCCTTAACCCACTGAGCCACCCAGGTGCCCCTCTTTTTGTGTTTTAAAATGCACTTGGTATATAAACAAGCATTCAATATTTATTTATTTTTAAAAGATCTTGTTTATTTATTTGACAGAGAGAGAGAGAGACAGTGATAGAGGGAATACAAGCAGGGGGAGTGGGAGAGGGAGAAGCAGGCTTCCCGCTGAGCAGGGAGCTGGATGCGGGGCTTGATACGAGGACCCCGGGATCATGACCAGAGCTGAAGGCAGACGCTTAACGACTGAGCCATCCAGGCGCCCCAGCATTTAATATTTAAAAAACTAAATGCTGCAACTTATTCAAGGGATGGTCATTCATACTTAAAGATCCTGCTTTTTATCTTCTGATTACTTCATGTCTCGTCAGTGCTTATTCTGGTGGACCAGAAGGGATAACACAACTTCAAACTGTGAATAATGTTCCAGGTCAGTTTTGGCAAAAGGTCTAGAGGACACAGATATCAAATCTTTGACTCAACTATGTTTCCCTTTCAATTCAATTATTTATGTTGCTTTTGATTTCAATTGATACTTTTCTGGAACCATAAAGAATGTTTTCACAGGCTTATAATGGAAAGAGGATTTGCCAATAATTGGTAAATATTAAGGAAGGAAAAAAGGGGAAGAGTCAAATGCAATGGATTTATTCCTTGTACTATACTTGAGATGTTAGAATTTGGCCTAAGTGAATGACTGTCATAAAATATATGCTTTTTAAAAATTTTTTTATAGGGCGCCTGGGTGGCTCAGTGGGTTAAGCCTCTGCCTTCGGCTCAGGTCATGATCTCAGGGTCCTGGGATCGAGTCCCGCATCGGGCTCTCTGCTCAGCAGGGAGCCTGCTTCCTTCTCTCTCTCTCTCTCTGCCTGCCTCTCTGCCTACTTGTGATCTCTCTCTGTCAAATAAATAAATAAAATCTTTAAAAAAAATTTTTTTTTTATAAAATTTTATTTGAGAGACAGGGAGAGAGCACAAGCAGAAGGAGCAGCAGGCAGAGGGAGAAGCAGGCTCTCTGCTGATCAAGGAGCCCTATACTCCATCCCAGGAGCCTGAGATCCTGACCTGAATTAAAGACAGACCCTTAACTGACTGAGCCACACAGGCATCCCTAAAATACATACTTTAAGTGGTCTTTTCCCTTCCACTTTTTCTACTAGACACAAACCTTCTTTATGTGGAGCTCCCAGTGTAAAAAGTCCGTTGTCAAGTGCATGTATGTAGGTTCCTTTATCCATTTCAATTGCTATGGTTCCTGATATTTCACCAAAATTTGTTACTGTCCACCAGATTCCTAAAAAATAAAATCAATATTGTAAATTTAATTTTAGATTTGACATAAGGTTCTAATTTGTTGTTCTTGTTGTTATAACTTATTTTTTAAAACATTTTATATTGCAGTTATAAGAAATAATACAGAGAGATCCATATGTCCTTTATTCACTTCTCCCTGTGGTAATATCTTATATAATTATAGTACACTGTCGAAACCAGGAAACTATCCTTTATACAAACTATGAACCTTATACAGATTTCCTCCATTTTACATACATTCATTTGCATGTTAGTATGTATGGATATAGGTGACCACCACCCAAAATCAAGATTACATTCTTTTCAAAATATAAAAAAGCAGTGCATGTGAAGGCATAAAATGATGGAGAACAGTCTCTTTGATTTCCTCCCCAGCCATCCATGACTGCTTTCTAGAGGCAATAACTATTATAACCTGTCCCTTACATATCCCTCCAAAAAGACTTTTTTGTTTTTAAAGATTTTATTTATTTGACAGAGAGAGAGATCACAAGTAGGCAGAGCAGCAGGCAGAGAGAGGGGGGGAAGCAGGCTCCCCGCTGAGCAGACAGCCCGATGCTGGGCTCGATCCCAGGACCCTAGGATCATCACCAGAGCCCAACCAAGGCAAATGCCCAACCCACTGAGCCACCCAGGCACCCTCAAAAAGACTTTCTAACATAGTATTCTTTTTAAATTTTTTTTCAAGTTTTTATTGAAATTCCAGTTAGTTGACATCCAATGTAATATTAGTTACAGGTACAGAATTTAGTAATTCATCACTTATAACACTATGCTTATCACAATAAGTGTAGTCCTCAATATCCTTCACCCATTTAACCCATTTCCAAGCCCACCTCCCCTCTGGCAACCTTCAGTTTGTTCTCTGTAATTAAGAGTCTGTTTTCTGGTTTGTCTCTCTCTCTCTCCTCATTTTTCCTACATTTACCTGTTTTGTCTCCTGACTTCCACATACGAGTGAAAATCATATGGTGTTTATTTTTTTTCTAACTTTACATAATGCTCTCTAGCTCCATCATGTTGCAAATGGCAAGAATTCATTTTTTTTGTGGTTTAGGACAGTATTCTTTACCATGATTTTAGATTAGAAACAATATGAACAGAAACTATGTATTCTATATACATGAACAGAAATGGGTTTCTTTTGAAATTCATTTTATTTCAAATATAATTAACAAATGGTGTTATATTAGTTTCATATGTATACTATAATGCCTCAGCGATTCTATACATTTCTCAGTACTCATCAAGATAAGTGTACTCTCAATTCCCCTTCACCTATTTCTCCCATCCACCTACTAATGCTGCACATTCAATACAATCTCTATCAAAATACCAATAACATTTTTCACAGAACTAGAATAATCCTAATAATCTTTTGTATGGAACCACAAAAGATCCCAAACAGCCAAAGCAATCCTGAAAAAGGATAAAGCTGGAGGTATCACAATCCCACATTTCAAAATATACTACAAAGCAAAGTTTTTAAAGATTGAGTTTATCACAATGCACAAGATTTCCTATTTATCTAAACAAGAAAGACTTTTAATACCCAACAAAAAATTAGTAAAATTTCACTTAATTAAGTTGGACTTTTAATTTCATATATATAAATTAACTCAAAATGGTCAAAGACCTAAATTTAAGAGCTAAAATTATCAAACTCTTATAAGAAAACATATGGTAGAAACCTCACAAAATGGGATTTGGCAATCATTTCTTGGATATGACACCAAAGGCACAAACAACAAAAGAAAAATTAGACAAATTAGACTCATCAAAATGAATAACTTTGGGGGCACCTGGGTGGCTCAGTCAGTTATGAATCTGACTCTTAACTGCAGCTTAGGAAGTGATCTCAGGGTTGTGAGACTGAGCCACAAGTCAGGCTCTGGACTAGGCCTGGAACGTGCTTAAGATTCTCTCTTTTCCTCTCCCTTGACCCCTATCCCATGCCCGTCTCCCCCTCTAAAAAAAGAAAGAAAAAAAGAAAAACTTCTGTGCATCACAGGACACTATCAAGAGAGTAAAAAGACAACACAGAATAGAAGGAAATATCTGTACATCACATATCTGATAAGGGATTAAGATCCAGAATATATAAAGAACTCTTAAAACTCAACAATAATACAACCCATTTCAAAAAATGGGCAAAGGACTTGAACACAAATGACCAATGAGCACATTAAAATTACTCAATATTGCAATTCACTGAGGAAATACAGACTGAAACCATAATGAGATACTATTTCATACCCACTATGATGGCTACTATCACAGAACCAGAAATAACAAATATTGGTGAGGATATGGAGAAATCGAAACCCTTAGGCACTGCTGGTGGGAATGTAAAATGGTACAGTGACTATGGAAAACAGGTCTCACAAAATTAAAAATGGAATTACCATATGATCCAGCAATTCCACTTCCAGGCATATGTCCAAAAAGAACAGAAAGCAAAGTCTTGAAGAGATATCTGAACACCCATATTCCTAGAAGAATTATTCACAATAGGCCAAAAGTGAAGTAACCTACGTGTTCACTGAAAGATGAATGGTTAAATGAAATGCAGTATATACACACAATGGAGTATTATTCAGTCTTAAAAGGAAGGAAATTCCACATGCTACAACATGGATGAACCCTCAAGACCTCACCTGATTTCAAAACACCATGACATGACATCCAATGTAATATGTATCAGAAATGTATCAGAACAACAGACAAATGAACGGAACACAGAGTCGAAAATTATACCAACCCATGTAAAGTCAGTTGATTTTTTACAGCGATATCAAGGCAGTTTAATGAAGAAAGAAAAGTCTATGCAACAGTGGTGCTAGAACAAGTGGATATCATTATGAAAAAATGAAAAGAACCCTGACCCATAATTCACTCCAGATCAAAATTTAATTTCAGATAGATCACAGATATAATGTAAAAACTAAAACTAAAGTCTCTTACAGAAAATGTGGAAGAATTTCTTCATGACCTTGGGGTTAAGCAACAGTTTCTCAGATTGAAGATGCAAGGTGGTATCCATAATAGAAAAAAAGTAATAAATACGGTTTTATAAAAACTTCTATACACATATATCAAGTCATTATATTGTATACCTAAAACTAATACTATGTTGTATGTTAATTGAAAAAAAATATCTAACTTTTGCTTTCACAGAAATAACATTTAAGCAAATTAAAAGCCAAACCACAGACTGGGAGGGAAGATTGATAACAGAACTGTATTACTTGTTGGTGGGAGTATAAAATGGTGCAACTACCTTAGAAAATTCTTGGTGATTACTTAAATCGCTAAATATCCACCTATTTGTTGACATAGCAATTCCATCTCTAGATATCTATCCAAGATACTTACGCTAATATTATAACTGTTGATTTGCTATTTCAAAAAAAGGTGAGATTTTTCTAGAATATTATCTTTATCCCATTTCATATAAAATGTAAAGGAGCCAAAATTTATGAAATTTCAAAACGTGACTGGCCATGTTTTAAGAGAGAAAAAAGTTGCTTTAAAGTATAGATGTGGAAAGAATCAGAAAGCAGGCTGCTTAAATGTGTTTGGGTCAGTTTATCTCTGGTAGCATTTACAGGCTACTTTGATGCTTTGTTTAAGATTTTTATTTATTTCATAATATATAAAAGAATCATTTTTACTGTGAGTTATTTTTACTGTTCCTTTGGGGACATACTTATCACTGGTTTCTACAACGAAAATGCATAAATGTTCAGGGATGCCTGAGTGGATCGGTCAGTTAAGTGTCTGCCTTTGGCTCAGGTCATGATCCTCGGGTCCTGGGATTGAGCCCTGGGTAAGTCTGCTTCTCCTTCCACCTTTTCCCCTGCTCGTGCTCTCTTCTTTCTCTCTCAGATAAATAAAATCTTTGTTTAAAATGCATACATGTTCAAAGAAAATTTGTGAAATATATTTAATTAAATAATATTTATGTATATCTGGCCTTTAAAATTATGTACCAGATCTGTGGGATATAAGGTAGTCTAATGAGCGATATTTCTTCTCTTCCTGATGAGGAAAAAAAGGCATCAGTGACATCTACTGTGCCAGGCTATAAAAGAATCCATAACTTTAAATAATATTGAAAACTTTAAGAAAACTATGCATAGGTCACAAGTTCTTTTGAGTTTCTTTGAACTACTTATCCCTAAGTAGGAAATATTTTTAAAGGCATCTCAACCAATGTTAACTTTTCTCAGAATAAAGTATAGGAAACCTACCAACAATATCAAGTTGAGTTTCTTCATCTTCTTCTCTTTTTCTCTTCTTCTCTTTACTCTTTTTCTTCTTGCTGCAGGAGATAATTTATATAGATGAGTTTAGAAACATTGATCTGATGTTAAGTATCTCAAGATGCAATCTTAGAAGAATCTTTTAAGCTGTACATAGATATAAGAATTATTGATTTTGTTATGTACATTGATATGCTTTCTTATTTCTAATATTAAGAAGTCACTTCTGATCCTGTATGCATTGTGTTATAGTTAAGACAACAGATTCTGAAGTCAGACTGCCTTTTTAATCTTGATATTGTCATTTCTTAGCTCTGTGACTTTTGGAAAATTTAATCTCTGTCAGTTTCTCACCTATAAAAGGAGGATAATAATTTGACTAAGCTCTTAAGGTTGTTTTGAGGATTAAGAGATGACCTGTACCTTCATGTGTTGCTGGTGAAAATGTAAAATGGTATAGCCACTTTATAAAATAGTTTGGGTTCTTCGAAAAGTTAAACACAGAGATACCATAAATGAAAACACATGTCCTAACAATAGAAATGAAAACACATGTCCACATAAAAAGTTTATTAGAATATTCAAAGCAGCATTATTCATAATAACCAAAAAGTGGCAACAACCCAAATGTCCATCAACTGATGAATGGAAAAACAAAACATGTTATATCTACACTACACAATAGAATATTATTCAGCCATAAATATAAGAGTACGGATGCATGCTAAACATGGATGAGGCTAGATACAGAAGACTGCATACTGTATGACTCCATTTATATGAAATATGCAAAATAAACTGATGTGGATGGAAATCTACAGATTAGTGGTGGCCAGGACTAGGGAAACAGTGGAAGGGAGAGTGATGAAAATGGTTGGCAACTTGATAGTGCTGAATTTTGTCAACACATTAAAACCCACAAAATTGTACTTTATAGGGTGAATTTCTGACATATGTACTGTATCTCAGTACTAAAAAAACCATCATGGTTCAAAAAAATTATATTGAAGTGCTTAGAATAGTTCTTGGCACACAGAAAGTGGCTGTGTGTGTGTTGATAGTGATTGATAGTTGTGAGAATTAGAAGGCGGCACACTTGTTTGTATTTTCATCAAATGTAAGCTTTCAGAAGACGACTCTCCCCTCTCTCTTGTAAATTCAGACAGTACAAGTTTCAGATTTTTTCAGGGTAAGTTCTTTGTGATTCCAGAACCGTAGGCAGAATTGCTCCTTAACACTTCCTTTCATCTTCCCTAAAAGTACCGAAAACCATCACTGAGACACGCTGAAATGCTTAATAAGGGTATGAACAACCAACTCCAAGCAGATCTACCAGTTAAGAGAGGTGGAGACAGGAGTGAGCAGATAGCTCTTCCTAACACTCTAATCATCATGGATCACCCCTACAAGCTGCTTGCTACCGGCCCCACTTGCTTCTGTACGCGTTCTCCCATTCACTCCTCATCCTCATTCTTTCAGTTACCATCAACCTTTCCTAATGAACGCGCCAGTGGAAGCGCAAGGATATTAACGAACTCGCACAAATCGCAAAACTAGCCACTGGTGGGGATCCAGATTTGAACCCACATCTGCATACTGTATTTTACAATTAAGGATTTTTTTTTTTTTTTTTTTTTTTAGGGGGGAGGGAAACAAGGGCGAAAAGAAGTATCTCTAATAAAGGAAGTCATTGTGATGATCTACAGCCTCAGACGAAGGCTGCGGAGGTCCGGAGGGTCTTGGTTCCCTTATCAAGCGACCCAAACTTTGGGGTTCCTGGGCTACCGGTTCCGCTGTCCTGGCTCCCCCCTTCCGAAGGCGCGAACAGTCCGGGCGCGTCTCCCGCGGCCCCGGCTCTCCAGCTCCGTACGGGTACCCGGAGCCGCGCCGCAGGGTCGGTCCGTCCGGGACCAGAGGCCAGGCCTAAAGGCTGGGAGCCCGAACGACAGCTCTCTCGGGCTTCCGTGAGCTTCTCCACGGCGGGGAGGACGCGAGGGCGGAGTGCTGCCCGAGAAGAGCCGGCCTCCCGCACACTTCGGCCTTACCTCTTAGCCTTGGTTCCCTTGAGCACGAGTTTGGTGGACTTCACATACGAGTATTCGGCCATAGTTCTGGGGACACTGTATAAAGGCGTGAGAGCTGTCGAAGGGCCAGATACCGCCACTGGAGAACGAACTGGCGCGGGAGGCCCCAAAACAATACAGCAGATTCCCCGAAACCGTACGCAACTGCAGGAGAGGACCGGTCGCTCGGAGTCCCCAGTATTTTTTTCCACCCAACTCTCGAATTCGACTTCCTGTGTGCTGTCTGGGGCTACGGCAACCGCAGAGGGCCGCAATACGTCAGGGTTCATTTGCTCTTGAGAACCGAATGTTCCACCGTCCCTAAGTGAGGAAACCTGGGGAGACGCGCCCTCTGGTGGACGCAGAGGGCCTAATAGCTCTGGAACCTTTTTTTTCTTCTTGTCTTTGTTTTTTTTTTTTCTTTTTTTTTTTTTTTTGTGTTTTTTTTGGTTTTTTTTTAATGGAGCCATTCTTGGGGTATCTTGCTCGGTCTCAGGAGAAGGGCGATCACGTTCTTTGATCAGCAAGAAGGTGATATGACGCAATCAGCCCTCCGGTTCCAGTAGCTTTGAGCTTTGAGCCTTACTACCCTGCGCAACTGAGTGCATTATCGGGCCTCGGACGATTTACAAGCCCTTCCAGTTCCATAAACGCCGGTTGTATTATCCAGAGACTTGAGTCACGTACAAGAAACAAGGAGGGAGTAAAAGAAAATATAATTAAATGCATAAATTTGGGCCACAGATTTCACAAGTGCTCTAGGAATTTGGGTGGAGGTGGGGCGGGAGGTTGACGTTGGAAACTAATGTAATCAGAGAAGTCTGTGTAGGATGGGTCTCTACAGAGGCTTTCCGTCTCAGTCACTGAGTATTTCTCCTGCCTGCTCCAATCTCTTTAACAGATTCATAGTTCACTTGCCCGATTCCATTTTCCCCCGCTTCCAAACCATCTCTGATAAAGCTACCCGACTGATCTTTCTAGACAAATAGCTGATTATTCCCCTATCTAAAATCTATTATAGGCTACCTATTACTTTCGGGAGGGAAAATCCTGGCATCACTTAATGAAAGAGGACAGTCTGGCCTCTTTTCCCACCACTTAACCCTGCCACCTTCCTCCCAGTCACACGAAGCAGCTGGAAATGTTTGAATGCTTTCTCTTTGCTCCTGCTGCCTGGAATGCTGCCCTATCCTCTTTCCCACGCTCTTCCCTTGGCGCAGTTTTTCAACCTTTAAGACAAACTGGGGCATCATTTGCTTCTGTGAATATTAATAAAGGGAAACCTCACTAAAATGAAGAAAGGAGGAGGGAAAAGGAAGTTAGGTGAAGCCTTTCCTCTCAACTTGAATTACAGGAAGAACTGTCAATTACAGACCCCCCCCCCCAAAGAAGAATCATCAGCGTGAAAGAATTATTAATTACCAGCCCCTGCAAGGGAAAGATGTACATTGTGTCTCCTACCAGGTACTTCTACAAGATCTTCTACGGCTGTAGTTCAGCCCATTAGAAACCTTCATCACCTGGATTCCCCGCCCCCACCCCATGGACTTTTGTTCAGAATAACCCCTCCCAGCCTCCTCCTTCTTCCATGCAAAGTAATGTTCCTCTTCTTTGTTTGTTAAACTTGCCCATGGTTTTGCCATAGCTTGCATGTCCCAAATTGGAATCCTGTTATTCCCTACTAAACCCATTTTTGCTAGTAAAATAACTGACAGTTTCATTTTTCAGGCTAACCCTCCAACAAAACACCATCCTCCAATATCCTGCCTTTCTCATTCTGTAGCTCATGGTGTGCTTTTTCAGGGCAGAAACACAAGTAGCTTATTTATTTTTGTTTCACGCACAGCCCATGCAGTACTTGCCTCAAAGTAGACCCTGCATAGATGTCTGTTAACATGTTAAGATTCTAAAGCTTGAGGTGTATCTGTGGGATAATAGAGTGGAGCATTTAGGAGTGTGGCTTGATTAAATAGGAGGGGTTGTGGTAGAAAAACCAGAGAAAGAAAATTGGAGGGGTGTAGCATATCCTGGAGACCACTGGAGATCTATTCCTTATTTATTGATCAATCATCTCTGCAAAGACACTGTATGCTTGGTGCTAAGATGGTGGCAACAGTATGGACAAAGGCAAGGAGCTAGATGAGGGCTGGGCTTTTCACAGCAGTGAATGGCCCAGTTGTTTGGAGAAAGAGCATGTACAGTACAGTGGTGGGAACCAGGATTGAGAAGGCACAGTGGGGTCATTTTCTAGCTGAAAAATTTGCATGAAATCAGGAACCAGTTATGAGAGATTAAATTTCAGGGGATGAGATGAATAGAACTGTATTCTAGGATGGTTTTTCAGCAGCACTTGGCCAACATTGTGTAAGCCCTGAGCCTTGGCTTTTCTTTTTGTAATACAAGCAACTGACAAAAGATGGTTATCTCCAAAACAAAAACTTTGCCAACCACAAGACTAGATAAAGACTCTGGTCACCGCGTGCCCCACTGAGGTTCCTTTGTGATCTTGGTTGATTTCAATAGTTGACCATTTAGATCACTTGTCTTTTCTCTTCCTGAGCTTTAAATTTTCACTCGTATGTTTTAAATTCCCTAAGAGTGAGGCTAAAAAACCTTAGACCCTCACCCCCCGCTCCAATAAAAGCAGAACCCTTAGCCTGTGCACACTTCTGTGCTTTCCATGCCCTGTCCCGCTGCCCTGTGCAAACTTGCTGTGTGGCCTCAGCTGTGCTGTGTAATTTCCAGGTCTTATACTTCTGTTTTTTTCAAAGTTTCCCATTGTTGTTGAAGGACATCTTGCAATCATAATAAGGAGCACAGGGGCTGGTCCAAACACAACACTGGGTATCAATATACTACGACTGGCACAAAACAATGTGATGGGTTGTGTAAGTGATACCAAAACTCTCTTACTCAAGCCGCAACTCTTTACATAATGTAGAAAACTTAGAGACCAGTTGGCTTCAAGACTCTTAGGAGACATTATTAAACTCATGATTCCTGGTGGCACCATAGAATCAGGATGGGCCCATCTCAAAACTAACTCAGAAAACAAAACCATAGCAAAAAAATCTGATAGGTCAGTATCCTTGCATACTATTATCACATCTTTTCCAATATTTTCACACTACTTCCCTTTTTCTTTTAACAATCTGGGCCACATTGAAAAAAATTCCCAGAGCCATGAACGAAAGAGATAGGATGAGAGGGTGCTGGCTTTTATAAGTGACATTTGGCAAAAACTCAATTTCTTCATCTCTTCAAATGGGGTTAGTAATAGTCCCTCTGAGAGGTATGAGGATTTAATGGTGTAATTCATGTAGAGTGGTAACGACCCACAAGTAAGTGCTCAGTAGATGTCGGTTGTGACTATCACCAACCTCATTATTATTATAGGTTGTCATCACATTGGCAGGAATGTTGAAAGCAAGAGAATGGATGCATGCTCTGAAGGAATGAATGCGGAGAGACCAGAAGAGCAGGCACTAAATCATACAAACATACCATAGGGGGGTAGAAGGAAAAAGGGAAGACAGGAAGATAAAAAAACGATGGCAGAAACAGGGTTACAGTAGAATTATAGAAATCAAGATGGAGTAGAAGCTCCATAAAGATCAACATCATTTAATATCTCAGGTGTGAAGAAGGACAGAATCGAAGGAAAGCCATTGAGTTAACCCACAGGTGACATGTGGGTAAGAGTTTTCACCAGAGCAGTGTGGAAGGAAGTTGGCTTGACCTAGAGAGTAGCTGGAGAAGAGGTAAGAGCAGCTTGCTACTGACTGGCTGCCTGGGAAGCAAATAGGGTTAGTACATTCTGCATTTCTGGATTTCATTTTTTCTTGCTCAGCCACTGTATTCACATAAGAGCTATAGCACAGAGTTACAGAAAATAACAATGAGGCCAATTCCATGTGTAGAACCCAATCAATACCTTATGCTTAAATTAGGATAAATTCATGACTCTCCCTTCTATTCCCACCCTCGGTTTTTAAGTTAAACAGCTGCTTTTCCTCTTCATGAATTTTATTTCCAGATCCTCCAGGATGTCAGTGGCTTTCAGGGGTTCCAGAAGTCCTCTAGGTTCTTGATGAGTTAAGGAGGGTGAGGAGGTGTGAACAAACACTATTCAGCGAAAGGGAGGATTTTTGAAATTCTGTTCATGTGTTTTCAGTAATTGTTCCAAGTTTTCAAGGTTATTCAATGACTGGGATCCTTGTGTGATTTTCCAAGCTTTACTGATAAGAACGATTGCAGGTATTTGTTAAGATACTGATTCCCAGGCCCTTCACATAAGGATTCTTCTTCAGAAGATCATTGAAGAGACCCAGGAATGGGTATTTTTGACAACTATCAAAACCGATTCTTACAGCTCAACAAATTTGGGAAACATTGACCTAGCTTTTGTATTTTCATTGCTGGCAGCTGAAGAAGGCTTTTCCCCAAATTTCTAAAAATAAAATATCTTTTAAAGAAAAGTTGTCTGATTAGATAAAATATTTCTACACATACTAGATGTACTGTACTGTATTATATACTTCTGTCATATTTAAAGTTAAAGATGGGTAAGAATACTCAGAAAAATTGTATATTAAATGAAATGAGGAGTAAGGGTAGAAAGAAAGGCAGTTTATTGCTGCAAAAAAAAAAAAAGATAGTTAAAATGTTAGAAATCTAATGTTGCAAAGAGAAGTTTGTAAAGTGCAAGAGCTTCAAAATCATGCCTGAAATTTCCTTTGATGTTCAGTTGTAAACGGTGACTTTGGACTAGATTTAGGGGAGAAACCAATTACGCTTTAAAGTGTTCTTGTGAAAGGCTTTAAATGAAAGAAAATCCTTATGTGTGGTTGCAGCAATTTAAATGGAAGGCTTTTAACAAATTACTAACCCTTCCCCTCTTAAAAACGGTCTTTCATTTGAAATGAAAATTTAAGTTCTTGTTTATGCTCTGTTAGCATCCTTATGTAGAGACTCAACAGCATGTTTTACATTTCCAAATTTTTATTTCTTGATTTTGCTGGAAGGAATATGCTAATCCATTGATTTTTTAAGAGTGAGGTAAAACAATTTATTTTGACAAGGGCAGACGTTACTTTCTTCCTCCGTATTCTGGTAGCAAAAGATTACATTTAATAGTGATTTCGGCATGAGAGTGACAAAGTCTAGGTTGGGTTCAGACCAAGTGTGCTAACTTGACTGAAATCCTGTTCTGTTGTTTGGTTTAAAAGAAACACAGGAGAAACATTTAGATCTGATACAAAAAATAAAATCAGTAAGTATTTATGATGAAGAAGAAAGAATGGAGAAAATAGAGCTTTGATTATGAACATTGATAAACATTAGTAGGCAACTATGTCAAAAGCCATTAATCTGCTAAAAATATTATGCTTTTAGAGGTGTCTGGTCTGGGTGGCAGCTCTTGATTTCAGCTCAGGTCATGATCTCAGGGTCCTGATATTGAGCTCTGAGTCAGGTCTGCTCTCAGTGGGAGTCTATTAGAGATTTTCTCTCTCTCCCTCTCGTCTGGCTCTCCCCCTGCTAGCTCTCTCTCTCTGTCAAATAAATAGATAAATAAAATCTTAAAAAATATTATATTTTAAAAACTGGATTGGCTAAATTTATTATTGAAGAGGAAAAAGAAAAAGGAAAACAGAATGCATGAAGGTAACCCATAAGGCTACAAAGCTACAGTGAATTTTCAACTCTATTCAACGAAATTGAACTCATTGTTGTTATACAACCTCCTGATACCAGGAAATAGTGTCCATTCAGTTTACATTAATAGATACATTGAATTTATTCTGACATCCCAATTTTTATAATTCTTTGTTTTTTTAAAGATTTTATTTATTTATTTGACAGAGAGAGATCACAAATAGACGGAGAGGCAGGCAGAGAGAGAGAGGGAAGCAGGCTCCCCGCTGAGCAGAGAGCCCAATGTGGGACTCGATCCCAGGACCCTGAGACCATGACCTGAGCCGAAGGCAGTGGCTTTAACCCACTGAGCCACCCAGGAGCCCAATTTTTATAATTCTTTAAGGAATATTGATTGTTCACTTTTGTCTCACCGGAGCCAGAAACAACAATTTTTATTCCCGTAATTGTTTTCCCTTCGCAGCACCATTCCTTCTATTAAGGAGTGTGTAGAGTGACTGGTAACAGAATTGTTCACAGAATTAAGTCAAAAGTTGAGAATATTTCAGGATGATATTGAGAATATGGTCAGTGAGCTAAAATAAAATAAAATAAAATATGGTCAGTGTTACCGTAATCCATGTTATCCTGTTGGATCTGTCACCCTAAAGTTGACAAACTGATTAATAAAATACACGGCCATTGATTAATTTACAATTTTTGGCTATGCCTATCCCTCTTCCCTCCCTCTTTCTTTCTTTCTTTTTTTTTTTTTGTTGTTGTTCATTCATTTCTTTACATGGAGCAGTGGTTTCCAATCTAAGATCCTGAGGCTCCTAAATATTTTTTTGTTGGGGTTAATCTGCTCTCGAAGTTATTTTAATGCATCAGAGCAGCCTTGATATTTATTTGTGTGTTTTGTTTATCTATCCACCCAGCTTTATTGAGATGTCATTGGCAGACAACAGAGGATAGGTTCGAGGTCTTAGTCTGACATAGTTCCATGTTGAGAAATTATTACCACTATATCATTAGAGAAAGCCTCCAACCTCTCACACCTAATTTACTTTTTTTTCACAGTGAGATAATTTAAGATATACTCTCTTAGAGTAAGATATTATCTCTGCAAGGAGATAATACTGTATTGTTAACCATAATCACTATGTTGTACATTGGCTCCCCTGAACTTACTTATCGTATAATTGGAAGCTTTTACCAGCATCCCCCCATTTTCCTCACCTTTCCCCCCTCTGATAACCATCATTTGCTGGTACTATGAGTTTGCTTTTTAAAGAATTCCACAAACAAGTGAGATCATACAGTATTTATTTTTTCTCTGACTTTTTTCGTATAGCATAATGGCCTCAGACCCATCCATGTTACTGCAAATGGAAGATCTCTTTTTTTCTAATGGCTTGAATAGTATTCCGTTGTGGTTTATAAATATTCCATTTTGTGTGTGTGTGTGTGACACTTAGGTTAATTCCGTATCTTAGCTGTTGTAAATAAGGCTGCAATGAACATAGGGATGCAGATATCTCTGAAAGATACGAATTTCCTGGGGTGCCTGGCTGGCTCAGTGGGTTAAAGCCTCTGCCTTCAGCTCAGGTCATGACCCCAGAGTCCTCGGATCAAGCCCCGTATCGGGCTCTCTGCTTAGCAGGGAGTCTACTTCTTCCCCCTAATCACTCTCTCTCTCTGCCTGCCTCTCTGCATACTTGTGACCTCTGTCTGTCAAATAAATAAATAAATAAAATATTTAGAAAAGAAAAAGATACTAATTTCCTTTTCTTTATATACCCAGAAGCAGGATTGCTGGATCATATGGTTGTTCTAGTGTTAATTTTTTCAAGAGCAGCCATACTGTTTTCTATTGTGGAAAATATTCCCACCAACAAGGCATAGGATTTCCTTTTCTTCACTTCCTTGCCAACACTTGTTATTTTTTGTCTTTTTGGTAATAGCCATTTTAACAGGAGTGAAATGATATCTCATTGTGGCTTCAATTTACATTTCTCTGATGACTGGTGGTGTTGGGTATCTTTTAATGTACCTGTTGGCCATTTGTCTGTCTTTTTTGGAAAAATGCCTATTCAGTTTCTCTGCCTATTTTAATAGGATTTTATTTATTTTTTATTTGCTATTGAGATTTTGAGTTCCTTATATATTTAGATATTACTCCTAATGAGATATATGATTTACAAATAATTTTCTTCCACTCTGTAGGTTGCTTTTTCATTTTGTCAATCAGTTCTTTTGCTGTGCAGAAGTTTTTTAGTTTGATGTAGTCTCACCTGTTTATTTTGCTCTTGTTACTTGTGCTTTTGGTCTTACATCCAAAAAGTCATTGTGGAGCTCAATGTGGAGGAGCTTTCCCCCATGTTTTCCCTAAGTTTTATGGTTTCAGGTCTTAAGTTTTTCAATTTCTTCCAATTTTAATTTTTGTGAATGACATAAGATAGGGTCTGATTTAATTTCTCTGCATGTGATTATCCAGTTTACTCAGCATCGTTTCTCAAAGAGAGTATCTTTTTATATCCTTAAGTATTTTTGGCTCACTTGTGAAATATTGGCTTACCATTTATACAAAGGTTTATTTCTGAGCTCTCAATTACATACCAGTGGTCTACATATCTATTTTTATGCCAGTACCATATTGTTTTGATTACTGTAGCTTTTAATAGCTTGAAATGAGGAGGTATGAAGCTTTATCTCTTTCTCAGGAATGCTTTTACTATTCAGGATATTTTATTGTTCCATATGAATTTTTAGGATTTTTTAAAAAAATTTCTGTGAAAAATGCCACTGGAATTTTAACAGGGACTACATTGAATCTGTAGATGGCTTTGGAGTAGTTTAGACATTTAAAAGTATTCTTCTGATCCATGAACACAAGATATCTTTCCATTTGTGTCTTCTTAAATGTCTTTCATCAAAGTCTTGTCATGTTTATTTCACAGCTCTTTCACCTTTCTGGTTAAATTTATTCCTAAGTAGTTTATTGTTTTTGATACTATTGTGAATGGGATTTTTACAATTTTCTTTTTCAGATTTTTGTTTTTAGAATATAGAAATGCAACTGATTTCTGTATGTTGATTTTATATTCTACAATCTTACTGAATTCATTGGTTAATTAGAACTTGTTTTTTCCTGGAGTCTAGGATTTTTTATATATGAGATCATATCATCTGTAAACAAAGATGGTTTTGCTTCTTCCTTTCTGATTTGGATGTCTTCTATTTCTTTTTCTTGTCTGATTGCTCTTGTGAAGATTTCAAGTACTATGCTTAATAGCAGTGGTAAGAGTGGGAGCCCTTGTGTTCTTCCTGATCTGAGAGGAAAAGCTTTCAACCTTCACCATTGTGCAGGAGGTTAATTTTGGGCTTGTCATATCTGTATTCATTATCTGAGGTACATTCCTTCTATACCCAATTTGTTCAGTTTTTTTGTGATGAAAGGTTGTTATATTTTGTCAACTCCTTTTTCTTCATCTTATTGACAGGATTATATGATTTTTGTTTTTCATTCTATTAAAATGGTATATCACATTTATTGATTTGTATATGTTGACACTTTCTTGGATCCCAGAGATAAATTCTACTTGATCATGGTATATGATTTTTTAATGTGCTGTTGAATTCACTTTGCTAATATTTTTTGAGAATTTTGCATTTGAATTCATCAGAGATATTGGTCTGTAGTTTTCTTTTCTTGTAGTGTCCTTACCTGGCTTTGTTATCAGGGTAGTGGTGGCCTCACAAAATGAGTGTGGGAGTCAGTTTTTTTTAAGGGTTTGACAAATATTGGTGTTAATTATTTAAATTCCTGGTAGAATTCACCAGGAAAACCATTTGGCCTTGGGCTTTTCTTTGTTGGGAGATTTTTGATTACTCATTATTGGACTATTCAGGTTATCTATTTTCTTTTTTTCATGATTTAGTCTTAGTTAGTTGTATGCTTCTGAGAATTTGGCCATTTCTTCCAGGTCATCCAATTTATTGGCATGTAAGAATTTAAAGTAATTCTTAGGATCCTTTTTATTTCTGTGGTGTCAGACATAATGTCTCCTCTTTCATTTATATGATTTTATTTATTTGAATCTTTCTTTTTTTAAATAATTTTAGCTAAATCTTTGTCAATATTATTTATCTTTTCAAGAAACCAGATATTAATTTCATCGATCTTTTCTAATGTTTCTCTGCTTTCTTATTTCATTTATTTCTGGTCTGATCTTTGTGATTTTCTTCTTTCAGAAAACTTTGGGTTGAATTTATTCTTTTCCTAGTCCCTTAAAGGGTAATATTAGGATCTTTACTTGAGATCTTTGTTTTTTTAAATGTAGACATTTATCACTATAAACTTTCTTTTTAGAACTGCTTTTGCTGCCTCCCATAGGTTGTAGTATGCTGTTTCCATTTTTGTTTGCTTCAAGATATTTTTAATTTCTCTTTTTTATTTCTTATTTAAGTCAGTTGTTATTAAAGAGTTTGTTATTTAAGTTCCATAAATTAGTGAATTTTGCAGATTTCCTCCTATATTTATTTCTAGTTTCATACCATTTTGGTCAGAAAAGGTGGTTGATTTTAATCTTTTTAAATTTGCTAAGACTTGTTTTGTGAACTCTCTTTTACTCCAGAGAATATTCTGTGTGCTTGAGAAAAGTACATGTTCTGCTGTTGTAATGAATGTTCTTTATATGTCTATTAGGTCTAAAGTATGTATGGAATATCTGTTGGTCTAAAGTGTAGTTCAAGTCCATTCTGTCCATTTTTATTATTTTTCTGGATGATCTCCCAAGCTCCTAAGGAATCCTTGAATGTAAGAATGGGAAGTCAGGTGTGGTGATATCCAAAAATTGTATTAATATTTTAAAAAATGTCAACAAATTATATGTTCATACTCGATAAAGCTACACACATTAAAAAAAACTGGCTGAATTTCTTTATTTCTATTCAGTATTAAGTCAACAGAGTATAATAATGTTGGTTATCTCATATTGATTAGAATCTCTAATGCATAGCCTTATATGTATGTCTTTGATTAATTAAAAATAAAGTAGGAAACAAAGTAAATATACTTTCTTTAAAAAAGGGTTTTTAAATATGGAATGGAGAAGAGGTGAATTAAAAATGATTCTTGGTGACAAAAGGTTAGGAGTTACTGATTTAGAAAATTGTACCAAAAAAGCAAAATCTATACATGGCCACCAGGCAATGTTCCCATTTCTTTAAATGAAGTTTTATTGGAATATAGCCATGTGTTAAGGCTGCTTTCCTACGTAATACAATGACAGAGTTCCATAATTGCTATAGTGACTTTGTGACTGGCAAAGCCTAAAATATTTATCACCTTTCCCTTTTCAGAGATCTTCCTTATCCTGGAGTATTTCCTGCACAAAGTAAGACATAGTAGGAGGAATTAAGACATTTAGGTGCCCCCTTAGTTGATCTCCACTAACTGCTTTGCCCAATAAACCAACGTTCTGTGGTATTCCTGTTAAACCTACTAACTAAACCTACTAACTAGCGTTTCCACTAAATGCTGAAAACTGTTGAGCTACTCTTTTTCTAAAAGTCTACTCTTTTTTTTTTTAATTTTAAGATTTTTAAAATAAACATATAATGTATTTTTATCCCCAGAGGTACAGGTCTGTGCGTTGCCAGGTTTACACACTTCACAGCACTCACCATAGCACATACCCTCCCCAATGTCCATAACCCCACCCCCTTCTCCCCACCCCCTCCCCCCAGCAACCCTCAGCCTGTTTTGTGAGCAATTTGAGTCTTTTATGGTTTGTCTTCCTCCCGATCCCATCTTCTTTCATTTTTTTTCCTACCCCCTCATTTTATTGCATAAAAATATGGAACGCTTCACGAATTTGTGTGTCATCCTTGCGCAGGGGCCATGCTAATCTTCTCTGCACCGTTCCAATTTTAGTATATGTGCTGCTGAAGCGAGCACTAAAAATCTACTCTTAATGCCCATATATTTCTGCTCCCATCGTATACCTTGTACATTTTCTAAGACACATTTGTGTTTGTCCCCAAATGTGTTTAATGTCATTTGTTCCTGCTGTCATAATTATATCATTTAATTAAATATTGTGTAAGTTGAGAAAATGAATAAAATAGGAGTATTGGTTCTCTGAAAAATAAGCTGGATGCATTGGAAAGATAAAACAATAAAACAGTTGCTGCTAGATTAAATTGTAGGCAAGACAACTGGAAACAAATGGGAAAAACTGCAAAATCTGTGACTCAGTTTGTGGACTGCTTTGCCCCAGTTTTCACGATATAGAATGTGAAGCTCAAAATCTGGGACAATGCATCACTGGTGTGGTTTCTGCAAGAAATGCCAGTGAATCCACCTAAGGCCTTGACCCTGTAACAAAATATTGGCAAATTTATTTACACTTGTAGCTTTTAAGTTAAACAGTTTTATAGGTATATGTGTAATACTTTCTAGGATTCCTCCTCTTAACTGAAATGTTTAATTAATCTACCCATTACTGGTCCCACTCTTATTGAATAAAAGTGTTTCTTCCATTTTTGTTAACCAAATATTTACCTTGATGAGGATGGAATTATAAATACAATAATTTATTGGAGCCCAAGTGTTTATAGTAATAGACCTCAGCAGTTAACGAACTTTAATATGCCTAAAAATCACTTGAAAAGCTTACTAATAATCCAGATTTTTTTTTGAGAGAAAGAGAGATCGAGCACAAATGGTGTGATGTAGAGGGAAAGAGAGAAGGAGAATCAAGCTTAGTGTGGAGCTTGTCATGACCCAGAGATCATGACCTGAGCTGAAATCAAGTCAGATGCTTCACTGACTGAGCCATCCAGGCACCCAGAGAATGCAGATTCTTGGGCTTTAATGAATTGATTTCAGTTCATTCAGTAGGTTTGGTGGGGAACAGGAATTACATTTTTCATAATATCAAAGGAAAATTGTTTAAGAGGGTAATCATGATTTACTTACAAATATATAAGAACACTTGTCAAAAAATTTTATTTAACTGATTAATTAATGAACAATCTCGTAAAGTGCTACAATGGGTTCTATGGAGAATTCGAAGGTCTGCACATGTCTAGGCAGTAAGGAACACTGAAATAGATTTGCTTCCATAGATTCAAAACTGACTTCTCGGTGTAAGACGGAAGGAGGAAGAATATTAATTCGACTTCCATCAGAAATCAGTCATTTTCAAGTCTATAGACAAGAATCATTTGTACTGCTATCAGTGATTTGCAATTTATAGAATTTAGAAATAGCTCAAAGACAAGAAAGGCCCAGGGACCCTATAGAATCAGATAACCCAAAGGTTGTGCTAGACAAGGTAGAATTTTCCATTGAAGGGGCGCCTGGGAGGCTCAGTGGGTTAAGCCGCTGCCTTCGGCTCAGGTCATGATCTCGGGGTCCTGGGATCGAGTCCCACATCGGGCTCTCTGCTCAGCAGGGAGCCTGCTTCCCTCTCTCTCTCTCTCTGCCTGCCTCTCCATCTACTTGTGATTTCTCTCTGTCAAATAAATAAATAAAATCTTTAAAAAAAAAAAAGAATTTTCCATTGAAGACAGCTGGTCATCTCTTTGGTCCATCTGAAATTCTTTCACAATTTTTCCCTACAATACTTTGCTCTGGCAATTCTAATACTTTGTGGTTACGGTTAGGGTTAGATGGGTCATGATCTGAGGTATCCTTTTAACAGCCTGTAATCAAGGCTGTTGAATTATTTCCCCCAATAGAGAGCATACTAACATGGCCACATAGTTAAATATGATGAAAACAGCTTACCATCTGTAAGTAGCCTTGGAGTTCCTGATTTTCTTAAGGTTATTAATATTTCTGGGGAATCTACCATATGTCAAGCAATGTATTACGTGTTATAATTTAATACTCCATTGACTTTTACTTCCACTTCAATTGAGCTACACACTCCCATGGCTATAAACTTAACTCTTCAATAATTGAGACCTACTCTCAGTGTGGTGGTATCTAATGTCCTTGTTCTTTCTGATTCTCCCTTTTCTTACTGCCAATTCACCTTCTCTTCTATCTTACTGAGTCCCCAATGTCCTGACCATTCCTTCTTCTAACAAGAATTTGGATCCTCTTAGATTTTTTTCCCCTTCCCTAATTAACCTAAATACATCCCTCGAACCCTACTCCTTCCTTCACTTCTTAATGCATTGTTTCTTTGTATTTCTGCTATATCTACCGTGCTATGTGACTTAACCTTGCTATTTACAAACTATAAATCTTAATTTCCCAGAAAATGGGGCTAATAATAATAATTACCTCATAGGAAGGTTAAGTTCAGCTACCCATATTAAATGAAGGTAACTTTTTGAAATACATTGGTGAGATTTTTCTTTGCTCTGTTTGGACATTTCTTTTGCTCAGCCAGAAGTATCCATGGTCATGGAAAACTTTAGGATTGTGACAGTAGAAATTAAAAGTAGGTAGGAACTTACTAAAATTAAGCATTCTCCTTGTCAAATCCAAAATAAGAACTTGAAACCTGTAACAAGACAATAATTCTGAGAAACAATTTATTGAGGTTGATATGGGTTTTAAAATCCCATAGGGTTCTGTTTGCATATTCAAGAGTCAAGTTTGGCCATACACCATTCTGTTAGGATTTCACAGTAGATTTTACTTAGTTAGAAAGGGTGGAAGTGTCGAAGAAAACAAAATTGCACAACACAAAGTTAAACCGGTAAGGAAGACTTTATGCAAGGCTGTTGCAGTAGAGGAGAGAGCTGAGAATCCAGTCTGCATTCAAGTTCACTGAAACAAAGGGTCATGAGGATTTTAAGAGGTAGGGTGAAAGGGAGATCATGGGCCATCTGTGTTTGCTATTTGGGTTGAACCAAAGGAAAAATAAACTTTCTTGTATCTCCATAACAGGAGGTAGTTTTATAACTTGGAGCAAGGCACCCATCAAATTTAGGCCCCCACCCTCCCATAGAGACTGGGAGATAGGAATGCTGTCTCTCCTGAGGATTGCATTTCAAAGGCATGGCTCCCAGATCCTTGAGAAAGACATTCCTGAGTTGTAAAAGTGGTAGGAGGCTTTAAAAATGATTTATTTCTCGAAAGGATAGAAATAATTTTTAGTTATAAGTTTTCTAAAGTAAATATTCTAAGAAAAAGGAGGTCCAGGACCTGGTGTCAGGAAGAAGTCTGTCTTAAGTGCAGTCAGGGTGAGGGGAATGTCTTGGTTAAAGGTATGATATACGGGGTAATTCCCATGGAACAAGAGGAGGAGCAAAGCCTTCCACTGTGGACGTGGGAAGTTAAAAGGGCATGTGACCATAAGGGTGTACTGCCTGGATCTTGGATGAGGTACCCAGCCCCTCTGGGACTTAGTCAAACAGATAGGAAATGGCGGACAGATAAAAGGTCAGGGTATACATTTTGGTGTTTTGCTTTTCTGCTACATGCAGGGGGCATAGGAGGGGTTGAGCGACAAGGACAGAGAAATGGAAGCTTTGAGCCCCGGGCTGGAGAACCAGCATTCCTTTATGCCTTGGTTGGAAAGTGACTTCCCAATGTTCTGAGGAGTCAGTCAGTGGCCCCTGGAAGCAGGTGCACTGAGGGGAGGAGAGTTGAGAGGATAAGGCAGAGGTTGGGGACTTTGTTGACTGGTAGACAGGAGGAGGAGTTCAGGAGCGTGGAGGTGGAGTCTGAGCTCTCATTTCCTTCCCTTTCCTTTTGTGCTGTTGTTGCTGGAATTCGCTTTTTAGATTATGATATTGCCATAAATTAGGAATCGTGTGAATCGACATCACTGATACCTATCTGATTAAAGCCTTTTTTTGTCGGTCTTCTAAGTTTGGGTACATCCAAAGAAATCTGTATCATTTTTTCCCCACTCAAATTTGGAATTCAGAGTCCATGTAGCTATGCTTATGTGATGTGTCCCCCCTAAAAACATTTTGGGGATCATTTATAAGGCTCTAGAAGCAAGGCTATGCTGTCCTTGAAATATAAATGTGACACTATTTGTTTTGGAGAAAGGGCTCTACATACCTAAAAAACAGTATTTTTAATACAACTGGATACTACTTGAGGAAAATGTATCCACTTTCTTATTTGTCCACAAGGTGCTGCTGTTTCCTTTCTAGTAACACAAGGCAGCAGATCCCAGGAACAAAAGGTACTTGAAAAAATTACCATATTTCCTCTTCTATAATTATTTAGTTTTTAGGATGCTATTAGGTTTGTCCCATAGAAGGAATGTGTAGAGTTTTTCTTATAGAAACATGATTTTTAGCAATAAGGTCAAAATTGAACATTGTCAGAGTGAAGATTTCCCCTTTTCCCTTGTAATTTCATTTATAATAATTATATTTTTAGTGATACTAACAGCCTTATAAAAACATCATTATATTATATACCCAACGACTGTGAAATCATCTGCCTTGAAGCACAGCGAAATCATCAATCAGCAAACTGGGTCTAAAATGGGGCCATTTTAAGAAAGCTATTTGCACTGTAATTTGCAAGTTGATTTTTTTTTTTGAAATTAAAACATTTCTAAAATACACTAACTATGATTGTTTAAAAAAAGTAATGGCTCTTTTTATGGTAAGGAAATAAATTGAACCTCTGTGCTAGAAAGTGCAGAAAACAAATCAGCTTTCTTTATAAATAGATTTTACTGCTGGTTTAGAAATTACCTTATGTGCTTTTTAGATGATGGAAAAAGGAAATCAGCTTCTGTTTGCACTGTGCATGCAGCCTATTTGCTGTGTCACTTTCCAGAGGATTATGGAATGTTGGGGAGGTCAGGATGCTCAAAATGTAGAATTCTAAGGAGTATCAAAGTGAGAAAATGGAAATGAAGCAAGCCTAGTTGTTGAATGTATGTACTGATGGAGTTGAGGGGAAACCCTGGACTTGGAGCCAGCAGATCATGTTCTGACTCTGACAGAGTCACTGGTGGCTACAGCGGGCCTGGCACTCCGTGAAGGCCAAGGCTGACTGGGACTTAGGCTGGCTAGCATTGGAACAGAGAGACAGGTCACCTGCCAGAGGTTATAGCCAAATGTTCACTGCTCAGAGCTAAACATGGTGTTCATGTGCATCCCACGGGCAACACTGACACCAAAATCTGGGCTTTCTGGCTGAATCTCTGACCTCATTCTGAGGTGTTTTAACTTCATTACAAATGTTCTTTGAGGGACGCCTGGGTGGCTCAGTTGGTTAAGCAGCTGCCTTCGGCTCAGGTCATGATCCCAGCGTCCTGGGATCGAGTCCCACATCGGGCTCCTTGCTCGGCAGGGAGCCTGCTTCTCCCTCTGTCTCTGCCTGCCATTCTGTCTGCCTGTGCTCCCTCTCTCTCTCTGAAAAATAAATAAAATCTTAAAAAAAAAATGTTCTTTGATTGTCTGAGTCAGACAGAAGACTCCCCACGGTAGCTGAGACAGACTCTTCAAATGTGAGCTACAGCGTCGGCTCCACGGAGCAAGAGCTTGGGAGGAGGGAAGAAACGGCATTTCAGGATGAGAGGGGACTCTAACTGAACCGGATTTCTACAAGAGGAGAATCCTTAGATCTTGGTCTGCTTGGGCTGCGATCACACGTTCTCATAGATGGAGAGTCTTAAACAATTAATGTTTATTTCTCTCATTTCTAGAGGCTGGGAAGTCTAAGATCAAGGTAGATCCAGTGCCTGGCGAGACCTGCTTCTCTGTTTGCCTGTGGCCGTCTTGTGTCCTCGCATGGCCGAGAGGGCTCGAGTCTCTTTCTCTTCTTCTTCTTTTTTTTAATTTTTTTTAAAAAATTAAGATATAATGTATAATTAGCCCCAGGGGTACGAGTCTGTGAATTGCCAGGTTTACACACTTCATAGCACATACCTTTCCCAATGTCCATAACCCCACCACCCTCTCCCTACCCCCGCCCCCGCAACCCTGTTTGGTTTGTGAGATGAAGAGTCTCTCATGGTTTGTCTCCCTTCCGATCCCATCTTGTTTCATTTATTCTTTTCTGACCCTCAAGCTCCCCACGTTGCCTCTCAACTTCCTCATATCAGGGAGATCATATGATAGTTGTCTTTCTCCGATTGACTTCTCTTCTTTTAAGAACATTAATCCCATTGTGCATTCCCTATCTCAGGACCTCATCTAAATCTAAGAATCTCCCTGAAGCCCAACCTCCTAAAATACCATCCATTGTAGGTTAGGGCTTCACACTTTGAATTTTGGGAGGACACAAGCATGGAGTTCATAGCATATCTGATAACAACTAGTGTCCCCTAGATAAAATTCTAGCTCCTAGACAAAGACTTAAAATTATGCCTTGATTCTTGTCCAGGCTCTCTGTTTGGACTTGTTCAAATCAAAGCACAGGACTATTTCCTCTAAAGATTTGTTTATTCTTACCCTATTATATTCATAGGATTTTTTCCGAATGACATCCACAAGACTCCTAATAGCTTAATCTATTATAGGAGCCTTTATAACACTGTTGGTAAAAGCATGTGCTTTGAAATGATACAGTAGAATTTATGAATAAAGTTAATGCTAAGTGCTTTATATACATTATTTAATTTAATCCGCATGAAACCCTGTTGTTGGCCACTCTTGCTGGTCTAGTTTTGCAGAGAAACTAAATTTGAGAGAGTTGCCTGAGGTTGCACAGTTAATAAGTGGTGTAGCTCGGATTTGAATCAAGTCTATCTGATTCCAGGACCTATTTACCATTCTCCTACAATACTTTTTAAGTCCCTGGCAGGGCTAACATCTTTTCATTGCAAATCTCACTCCTTTTCGGGTAGCAGCTTTATTAATCTGTGAAAAGGCACCACAGCACAGATGAGAAATTCTTTGAAATCTTTAACATTCATGGTGAGATAAGAACCAGTTCTGTGGTATTGTCATTGCATCAGCATCATTCGAAGGCTTCCTCTTTCACCAAACATACAATCAAAAATAGGACAACAAAACAAAACAAAACAAAAAAACACTTCAAAGCCTGGGCAAGTTCCCCTGGCATCATTGAGACCAGTCTCTGGCTGGCTGTCTTCCTTGTCCTCCCCTCTGATAGGTGTTTCAGTCCTCTCACACTGGCGTGGCCAGATCTAAGACAGCGTTTGAGTTTGGGGAGAAGTAGAGAGAGGTGGTCTCTGGCCTGCTTTGGCAATAGACCACGTTGGTAACAAAATCCTTCCAACCTTAAGCTTAGCTCATTAGACCTCTTTCCGTATTTGCAGATAATCTCTGGGTAGTAATAAAGTGTTATTTATACATCTTTGTTAGGGACGTCATGGGGAAATGTGTTCCCTGCCGGATTCCGTCTTAATCACTTGGATTATAACAAATTTTATTTCCTTTGTGGAACTGAAATCTAAATGGAGTTTTGAGAATCAATTATGGTGAAAGAATTATGTTATGTAAATCCTTAATCAGCTTCTTGTAAGGACATGTTGTCCCCCCCCCCCACCCCTTTGTTCTTCAAGTTCTAGACTTTCATAAAGGTGACATTTTGGTCGTAGGCAGACTTCCTGATTGATTTGCAGTAAATTAGACCCCCACCTATAGGACCGCTGGGAACCCTCTCCTGTCTGTCAGAAATCCCACTATTTGGACATGAGAGCTTGAAAGGCTAGTAATATATATATTTTTTCAATGTTAAGTACTTGCCACATTAGGTAATTTTGAGTATCTTCACATTCGACCCCCCACAATAATACTCTTGAGGTATAGGTTACTAGTTCCATTTACAAAATGTCTAATTCTGGATCACCACCTTTTGGCCATCTCTTCACCAGAGAGCTCTTTCTTTGATTCTTCAGAGTGCTTAGTTTTCAGGAATTAATCTTCAACTGTAAATTTCACAAGGGGGCAAACTACCACTTTAAACTTTGCCGCTGAAAGTGGAGGTTTGGAGCTTGAGAGATGCACGGTGGTGGGCGGGGGGGCTGTTCATTGATAAACGTCCCGTAATTTGTGGGGTTCTGAAAGACTGTCTCCAAATTCTTGGTCTTGTTGACTTGCCATGTTCGCTCAAATGTCATGCTAGCTTCCCTTTTGGGATTAAATAAAATAATTTCTATGAAAACTTTAAAAAAAGACAGAGAAAGGACTAAGAGAGATGAAAAAAGCCACCTCAGATTTTACGTTTAGGTCTCAGAGGTTTGCTCAACCTAAATGGACCTTGGTTCAATTTGAAGTAAGCAGAGCTGAGTTGGGTAATTGTTAGCAAATCTGTCAGTGTGCAGTGTTCATGAAACCATGAGTAGAAGTGTAACCAAACTCAAGGGGCTCACTGCTTGGAGTGCATCAAAGTGAACACAACCCAAGAAGTGCTGGAAACAAAGGAATTTGTATTACTTGTGATAAGTTAGAAGACAGAGAGATAGCTCTTAAAGCACTCTCTGCCCCTAGGGTTAATAAAGGAAGCTTCATTCAGTGTTTTAGCGGGTAGAGGCAGGGAGCTTGCATACACATTAAGGAACTTACTTAGGCATTTCTGGTTCAGTTGTGCGCGCTTAGTGTGTCAACAGGCTAGTGCATTCATCGTAGGCTCAAAAAATGGCAGAAAACCCCACCCACAGGAGGAGATCTTTGTATTATAATGAGCTAAAGGTAACTTCGGGACAATTCAGGGGGGCTTGTGTGCAGTTAGTCAGCTCCAATCCAGCTCAAACTGGCTCATAGAGGGACTATCAGGGGAGACACACCTAGCTAGGGGCTATTAGGTAAAACACCCAGCTGGGCCTTTTCTTGGCTGCAACTGTTGGTTCTGCTAAACAAAACACGTTCATTCCCAGCTTTTGTCCTTTCCGTTTCTCCCTTCTGCTGATAGCTTTCGGTCCTCTTAATTTGAGTAACTTCCTGTTGCATCCTAGCTAACAAAAGTTCACGTCACAGATTTATGGAATCGGTTAGTTAGTTGTATAGTCCAAAGGGAAACAGACACAGCACTGCTCAATTTTGACAGGGACAGAAGACAAGTCTGGTGATAGTGAGCCTGGGCAGGCCATCATAAAGCAGGCAGGCGCTGGGGGAAGATGCTGCCAGGAGTCTAGGGAACTGTCCACATTTGGGTTAGCTGAAGATCACAAAAATCGACCCTGCTTTCTTCAAATGCTTTTCACGCCTGCTGGAGTTAAACAGAGCTCTGACAAGGACCGTACTGCAGCCCGAGCATTGGTCACCAGCTGCCTTCCCTCATCAATATCTTGGCTAGTGGCTATGCACTTGGGGACAATTTGCCTAGCTTTCTTGATCCATCCCAGAAAACTTGCTTTTGAAGTGGTTTGGAAAGCTTCAAAAGAAACGTGCTTCGTGGAATTGGTATTGCTGCCAAACAGAAAAGATTCTGCTTTTCATCAGCGGTTTGCTTCAGCAATCTGTGTCTCTCCAGCACCTACTGTCCATGGCCCTGGTTTGCTGGCATGTAGACAGCACAGCTGAAGCTGAAGAACAGCAAAGGGTCTCCTGACCCCGTCCCTTCCAGGCTGGGCTAGGACTAGGCTTATAGATGTTTAGATGCTCGAACGCAGGTAAGTTGGAGATCTGCGGCAATTCTTTTAGCGTGAGGCTGGATATTCTTTATAGTTTCCCCAGACGTGGGAATTGGCAGGGCTTGAAAAAAAAAATCACTGGCAGGAAGTTCACTTTCTTTATTGCTACCTCCCCAGCCATAAAACTAAAAGCTTTTTACCTAAATCATGTTTGCTATCTCTTGGGAGTAGGAGATCATTTTCTTCAGAGTTTTTCCCAGTTGGAGTTTTTACTCTTAGGATTCCATATATTTAATAGTCCACTTGAATTTGAAGAGCTTTTCTAACTGATGGTTCTTCTAGTCTCTGCCCCCCCCCTTCTGATTTTGTGTCATGTCCATTCCTTTCCCCCGCCCCTAGTCTCAGATTCATGAAAGTGAAATCCTTTCATTTTGAACTCATCATTTTTCACTTAATTAGAACTTCATTCACCTATTGTGCTAGCTTTAATTTCATCACTCCAAAAATAATTTTCCTCTATTTGAATTTCCTGTTTGACCTAGACCTTATTTTACTCATGCAAATAAGCAGAAAAGGGAGCCTCTCCTTGTGTTTTGTGATTTGGGTAACAAAACACTTTGAGGGGGCTGACCCTCTGATGTATACTTTGTTATTAAGTAAAAATCTTACAAAGAATTTTCTAATTTTTAAGATTTAAAAATATAATAACTGACACTGTATCTAATTTGGTCTACATTTCTGGTGTGAAATAATGTCAGGAGCCCTGTGATCTAAAGCTAACAGGGTGACTGACCCACTGTATGACCTCAAGCAAACTATTTCATCTTTCTAGACCTTATTCCTTCATATGCAAAATATAGATACCTTCGTCTGCCGCACTTAATTCACAGAGTGAACATCTTAGATAATGTACAACCAAATTTATTAAAAAGTGTAAGGCTCTGTAATTAAGTGTAATATTACCTGTCATTTGTAAGCTTCTACAATCCTAGGGCCATGGAAGAAGTATCCTTCTGGTAAAAGATCCCTCTACAGGATTTCTACAGGATCTCTGGGTTCGTTCTTTTCCTGGCTTTTCAGAGATTCTGTTCATTATTTTTCCATTTCTCATCCACAGTTCAATCTCTTGCCTTCTTGATGTATTCTGTCAGCCTGGAAATATAAATCTTTCTTTCTTTCCTTTTTTTTTTTTTTTTTAAAGATTTTATTTATTTATTTGACAGGCAGAGATCACAAGTAGGGAGAGAGGCAGGCAGAGAGAGAGGAGGAAGCAGGCTCCCTGCTGAGCAGAGAGCCCGATTCGGGGCTCGATCCCAGGACCCTGAAATCATGACCTGAGCCGAAGGCAGAGACTTAACCTACTGAGCCACCCAGGCGCCCCCAAATATAAATCTCTCATTTAAAAAATGTTATCTTCCATCTTGGAGAGATCTTCCTTTGACTCTGCATGCTTTCTAGCTACCAAGCCATCTATCTTCTTCCTTCATGCCAAATGTTCCTGAAGAATATTCCACTTTTACTACCTCCCCATCCCGTTCACTCTTTTATCCACGCCAACTTGACTTTCACTTTCACCGAGTCCACAGCATTACTTTTGCTAAGGTCACTATGTTAGTTTGCTAGGGTTGCCATAACAAAATACCAAGGATAGGGTTGCTTAAATAACAGAAATTAATATTCTCACAGTTCTAGAGGCTGGAAGTTCAAGATCAAGGTATCCTCAGGTTTAGTTTCCTTTGAGGCGCTCTTCTTGACACAGTGTGTTCTTTTCTCACTGTGTCCTCACATTGTCCTCCCTCTGTCTGTGTCCTAATCTTCTCTTCTTATAGGACACCAGTCATTGATTAGGGTCTACCTACAAGACCTCACTTAACCTTAGTTACCTCTGTGAAGACCCTATCTCCAAATATAGTCACATTCTTTGGTACTGGGGTTAGGACTTCAATATGTGAACTTTGGAGGAATACAAGTGAGTCCATAAAGTCCCTAGTAGCTTTTCTGTTTTTAAGTCCAGTGGGATCTTAGGAACACTCAGTGGAGTGGACCTCTTCCTCTAGCTAAAACCCTCTTTTTCAGGAGGCTTGTTTGGTACTCTATGCTTGGCTCCTTTTCTTAGGCTAACTCAGACTTTCCCCCCGTTTCCTCCTTCTGTGTCTCCAATCTCAATCTACTCAGGCTCAAAATAAGATTTTATTAATTCCTATGTTTTTAAATGTAATTTAAATTATCACGACTCCCAAATATAAAATTGTCCTATAGACCTCTCCTGCTAAGTGCTGAAACATTATGTCCAAATCCTTTCTGAAAACTCCCCCTTGGATTTTTGGAGGCATTCCTAAACCAGAACTCAGAACTCTTGAGTTCTGCCCTCAAGCTTATGCCTCTTCCTATATCTATTCCTTCCTATTTATTTCTTCTCCAGTTTTATTGTTTTTCATAGAAATTACTTTCTTTTACTTACTTGCTTCTGCCAGAAATAGTGAATAATAAACCTCGATGCTTCTTTGTTCCTGCCACACTTCTACCATAACTGTTTGCAATCCAGCTCTGCTATTCTACCTCAAAAACATACGCTACAATAATCTTCTCCTGCCCCCCCCTTGACCTCTCCCACTTGGTCTGCAAACATAAACTCCTCTTTCTAGCTTTGTACGCTTCCACTACCTTCTCTACAGACCATTCAGAGAGATCCTTTAAAGATTTCAGTTAGCTCGTGTCTCTTCTCTGTTTAAATATCATTAACGGTTTCCCACTCACAAGGTAATTCTGCTACATTGCAGGCTCTAAGGATAGAGGGACTAGGTTTGCCTTCTTTATTACTATTTACTCAGAGCCTACCCTGGTGCCTACTATCTAGTAGGCACTTAACACATTCTATCTACCTTTTCAGCCTCATCTCTCACACCAGCACTCATCTGTCTCAATCACATTGTTCTTTACTCAGATTTGTGAGCTCAGTCGGGGTCGCCTGAGCTGTGATGCACTCACTCTCCCTTGTTGTCTAGCATTCACTTGTATCCTTGCTACTCTATGTGGTGTCCCAACCCAGCAACATGGGCATCTGGGGATGCTTGTTAGGACTCAGGTTCTACTCTAGCCCTCATGAATCAGAGTCTGCACTAAAACAAAGTCTTCAGGTGAATCATGTACATAGAAAAATTTGAGAAGCTCTGCTTTAGATCTCAGCCTAAGTGTTAGTTCTTTAGAGAGAACTTCCTCAACTGGCCAGTATACATTAAGTCACCTAATGGATTCACTTAACAGCATCTGTGGCCCCACAAGGAAAAGCAAGTGAAGTATAAGGGAGGAAGCCTGGAAAAGTGAAGCCTGCCAATCAGAAGCTGTTTATTTTGAATTTTACCTAGGGTTGACCTTTCAAAATTTGGGTTTATATAGAAGGACATGTGAAATCTGTGAATCGTTTAATCTGAACAAACCGAAAATTGCTAGAAGTTTTCTTTGTTTTAACAAATTTTTGACTTCGCTCTAGAAAACCACTTTATACAGTTGTTTTGTTTTGATTGGCCACATTGTGACACTGTAGGATAAACACGTATCAGCGAGCTGCAATTTGTTTGGGTTTTCCAATATTTCATTGATCCATGGTTGTGGAGCATATTTTAGAAAGTCCAACTTGAACACCTATTCTTTAATGTAGTTTGATTTTTAGCTTTGTTGCAAGTCAATTGTTCAGTGTTTTGTTGCAGACTCCTTGGATATTAAATAGTCGACCGATTGGTTTGTGGTTCTTGGAGCTTCGCGTTGGATGCCCAGTAATACGATTATTGCAGATCTTCAGCATTTCACAAAGGATGTGTAATGAGTGTTCAACCAATGAAGTAATCCATGGTTGTGACTGAGAGATGAAAGAAAACACACTAATTAAAAATAAGCACCTTCATTGCTTATCTCCGGAAGCATTTCTAAGGTGTCATACAAGTACACTTTACTCGCAAAATATTTTGTTACCGCTATTTGCCAAGTATTTCAGGATTTTATGGTACCAGAGCAGTCTATTAATTTAACTGGACAACTTGTTGGAGTTATTCAATAAACTAAAACTCTTGGCAGAGCAATAATTTTAAAGTGTAATCCCACTGGTTCCATGAGTGTTACAGCTGCTCCTTGTTTTTTTTAATAATAGAACTGATGAGAACTTCATTTGAAAGGAAAGCTGGGTGCAGGTGCAGTGCTATTTAGATGTAATCGAGGACACATTTGACATCTGTTGCAAGATCTATAGGTAAAGCAAAACTGAAGTTGACATCAGCCCTTTGTCAAAGCTACATAGTTTAAAAACTTCATAGATCTTTCCTGGACATTGAGGGAGGAAGTTTAGTAGAAATCTAAGGGGATGAGAGAGGGACCAACATTTGTTGATTGCTTTTTATTGGGCACTCATTTAATCATCACATCAACCCTTAAAGTTAGATTTTATTTTTCATTTTACCCAGACGAAAAATTGAGCCTCGGACACGTGCCCCATGCTTTTTTTTTTTTTTTTTTGTTCCCCCTGTTTACACATTAGAATCACAGGAGGGGCATTAAAAAAACATTTTTAAAAAGATTTTTATTTATTTATTTGATAGAGATCACAAGTAGGGAGAAGGCAGGCAGAGAGAGAGGGGGAAGCAGGCTCCCCGCTGGGCAGAGAGCCTGATGTGGGGCTCGATCCCAGAACCCTGAGATCACGACCTGAGCCAAAGGCAGAGGCTTAAACAAGTGAGCCACCCAGGCGCCCCCCAAAAAACACATTTTTATACTCATTAGGATGGCTATTATTAAAAAAAAAAACTAGAAAACAACAAGTATAAGCAATGGTATGGAGAAATTGGAACACTTGTGCTTGGCTGGTGAGAATGTAAAATGGTAGAGCTGCTGTGGAAAATAGTATGCTGGTTCCTGAAAAAGTAAAACATAGCATTACCATATGATTCACCAGTCCCACTCATCGATGGATGTATATGTAAAGGAGTTGAAAGCAGGGATTCAAACAGGTATAGCACCCCCATTTCCATAGCAACAATATTCATGATAGGCAAAAGGTAGAAATAACCCAAATGTTCACTGATGGATAAATGAATAAACAAAAGGTGGTATATATACACAATGGAATATTACTCAGCCATAAAAAGGGATGAAAAAAAATTTTAAGTTTTTATTTAAATTCCAATTGGTTAACATGCAAGGTTATATTATTTCCAGGTATACAATTAGTACAATTAGTTCCATACAACACTTGATGCTCATTACAGGTGCTCTCCTTAATCCCCATCACCTGTTTCACCCATTGCCCTACCCACCTCCTTACTGGTAACCATCAGTTTGTTCTCTACAGCAGAGTCTGTTTCTTGGTTTGCCTCTCTCTCTTCTTTTCTCTCTCTCTTTTTTTCCTTTTGCTCACTTGTTTTGTTTCTTAAATTCCACATATGAGTGAAATCATATGGTATTTGTCTTTCTCTGACTTATTTCATTTAGAATAATACTCTCTAGCTCCATCTATGTTGTTGAAAATGGCAAGATTTCATTCTTTTTTATGGCTAAGTAATATTCCATCACATATCATCTCTCTCTTTTTTAAAAATCTATTCATTTGTTGATGGATACTTAGGCTATTTCCATAGTTTGGCTATTGTAGATAATGCTGCTATAGACACTGAGGTGCATGTATCCCTTTGAATTAGTATTTTTGCATTCTTTGGGTAAATACCTAGTAGTGCAATTGCTGGATTGTGGCATAGTTTTATTTGTAACTTTTTGAGGATACTCTATACGGTTCTCCAGTGTGGCTGCACTAGCTTGCATTCCCACCAACAGTGCAGGAGGGTTCCTCTTTCTCCACAACCTTGCCAACATCTGTTGTTTCTTGTACTGTGGATTGTAGCCATTCTGACAGGTGTAAGGGGATATGTCATTGTAGTTTTAATTTTCAGTCTCCTGATGATGAGATCCCAGCATCTTTTCATGTGTCTGTCAGTTATCTGTATGTCTTCTTTGGAAAAATGTCTATTCATGTCTTCTGCCCATTTCTTTTTTTTTTTAAATTTTTTTAATTAATTTTTTATTTTTTATAAACATATATTTTTATCCCCAGGGTACAGGTCTGTGAATCACCATGTTTACACACTTCACAGCACTCACCCAAGCACATACCCTCCCCAATGTCCATAATCCCACCCCCTTCTCCCAAACCCCCTCCCCCCAGCAACCCTCAGTTTGTTTTGTGAGATTAAGAGTCACTTATGGTTTGTCTCCCTCCCATTCCCATCTTGTTTCATTTATTCTGCCCATTTCTTAACTGTATTATTTGTTTTTTGGGTGTTGAATTTTATAAGTTCTTTATATATTTTGGATACTAACCCTTCATTGGATATGCCATTTGCAATTATCTTCTCTCATTCAGGAGGTTGCCTTTTAGTTTTGTTGTTTCCTTTGCCATGCAAAAGGTTTTCATTTTAATGAAATCTCAGTAGTTTATTTTTGCTTTTGTTTCCCTGCCCTCAGCAGACATATCTAGAAAGAGGTTGCTATGGCCAATGTCAAAGAGGTTACTAACTGTTCTTCTCTAGTATTTTTATGGTTTCATGTCTCACAATTCATTCTTTAGTCTATTTTGAATTTATTTTTGTGTATAGTTTAAGAAAGTGGTCCAGTTTCCTTCTTTCTTTCTTTCTTTTTTTATTTTGGCGTGTAGCTAACACGTTTTTCCAACATCATTTGTTGAGGAGACTGGTTTTTTCCCACTGAATATTATTTCCTGCTTTATTGAAGATTAATTAACCATAAAGTTCCAGGTTCATTTCTGGGTTTTCTGTTCTGTTCTATTGATCTCTGTGTCCATTTTTATGCCATACTGTTTTGATCACTACAGCTTTGTATATAATTTGAAGTCCAGAACTGTGATGCCTCCAGCTTTGCTTTTCATTTTCAAGACTGTTTTGGCTATTTAGGGTGTTCTATGGCTCCATACAAATTTTTAGATTATTTGTTCTAGTTCTGTGAAAAATGCTGTTGGTATTTTAATGGAAATTGGACTGAATATGTGAATTGCTTTGGGTAGCGTATCTACTCCTTGAATGAAGAAATAAGTTTTAACGGAGAGTGCTGAGCTATATTAATTTACATTAATTCAGGAATTGTGATTAGCTCCATATTGGCTTCCAATGTTAGAAAAAGAATGGTGATGACTGTCCCTGTAAAAGAAATGTCACTATGAGCCATCTTGATCATGTTTTCCTAGGACATAATCTACATAAGATGTCTGCATTTGATGTACATTTCAGTGTATATAAAATATAGTGTAAAATATATTGATAGACTAGGTACTATCTTGAAACTCTAAGATTGTATACTTTTATGTCAGAGCCATTTTTATCCCCAGGGCCTCTTAAATTTAGCTTCTTCATTGGTTTTGCCAAGCGTGCCTTCTTTCCTATCCATCTACTTTTTCCCCTTCGATTCATCCAATATACATTAACTTTTTTTTACCCAATATCTCCTTTCATGAAGCTAGCCTCTGATAATGTTTCTGTTGAACATAATGAAAAATAGACAAGACTGAATACAGTTAAAGTTTGTCTTCTATTTATTTGGTGGCAACATGCTCATATGGAGGAGAAGTCCTTCTTTTTAAATCAACATTTAATCACCAGGCAGAGAAGATTAGGAGAAATTAGATTCTAGAATCAGGCATCTATCAAACGCAAGTATCTTCTCATTGATTTTTATTGAGTCCTTTCTTATATATTTTGCCACTAGTTAGCTGACTCCTAAATTGCTTAGCCCAGATGGAATATAGTTTGCAATTGGCAAGTGGGGATCATATGAGGAATGCCATATTGAATCTGATAATTAAATATTTAGGAATTTTGTGAGTTGGTTGTTAAAAAATTGGTAGCTTGAAGTCAAGCATGGTGAGAGTATTTACATCAGAGAAATCAGCAACTGCTACAAATCCATCTCCCCTCCCTCATTGGTTTATCAGCGCATCACTTTTATTCTTCTTGTAAGCATTCAAGATTCCTATAAATATTCATAATCCCTCTTAAATTCTCTGTCTCACTCAGAATAAGACAAAGTGCTTACAGTGGCCAATAAGACCCCAAATGAGCTGACCCAGCCTACTCTGTCTGCTTCTTCCTGTTCAGCCCACTCCTGTTGTTCCTGTGTTTCATGCATATGGCTAGGGATGTTTCTGTGGAGGACATTCTGCTGTTTGTACCCTTGTCCCAGATATCTACAGAGACTTTCCCTTACCACCTTTAAATCTGCGTAAATGTCATCTTCTCAGTGACATGATCTGTTTTAGTTTCTTATTACTGCTGTAGCCAATTAGCAAAAATTCAGTGACTTAAAAGAACACACGTTTTCTCTTTATAAGAATTCATTTCCTTACCTTTTCCAGCTTCTAGAGGATGCTCACATTCCAGGGCTCATAGCCCTTCCAGCCAGCAATTGTCACTCCAACCTCTACTGTCATATCTCCTGTCTCTGAATCTGCCATCTACCCCTTTCCTGTAAAAGGACCCTTGTGATTACGCTGAACCCATCCAGAAACCCTGATACTCTCTCTATCTCATGATCCTTAACCACATTTGCAACATCACTTTTGTCTCATCAGGATGTAAACACATTTGAGAGCCTTTATTCTGCCTACTATACCTTCCTTAATCATCCCATTTGTTTTTGTACCTATTCACTCCTAGCATTCCTTATCCCTTTTCCTTGCTTAATTTTTCTTTGTACCCCTTATCACTTTCTAGAATATTATATATTTTACATGTTTATTTTATTGATGGTCTGTCTTCACCCACTAAAATGTAATCTGAATGAGGGTAAATATTTTTGTTTTATATATTTTTAAGTATTTTGTTTTATATCATTGTTGCCTTTTCATTGCTTAAAACAATTCTCCTACTAAGCATTCTATATATTCTGTTTGAATGAGTTAGGTGGAAGGGTTTGTGAAAAGAAACTGACATGGCATGGAGGGTTCTCCAGTGAGGGGAGGAGGCCATGGAGTAGAGCCTGTAGAGGACACTGAAAAGCTCCAGAGATCTCTCCCAGTAGAACTGCTTTGTCCACTCTGAAATACTTGTTCAAGTTCTGGCTTCTCATCTCTTCCCTCATGTTTGTTTTTTCCCTTTATTTGGAATATATTCAAAATTTTTATAATAGTTTCTGACTCTAGTTTTTAAACTCCTGAGGCAAAGGAAACATTTTACCCTTCATAGTTCTGTAATTCTTCTCCCTTCTTTGTATAGTGCCAAGAATTTCCTTTTCTGGTTTCTTATTTTTCATTTTTTCAAAAATCAGCCTAAAAGAAGGAAGGGAACAATGATCTCAATTTTCTATGGGTTTTTGTTTTCATTTTTGTTTGTTTGTTTATTTTGTTTTGTTTTTGGAGGGTAGCAATGAGGTCTTTTTTCAGGAGAAAACGTCTTCATGTGGAAAGTATAGCTTTCCTAGCTTGGGCACCGTGATAAGAAAGTTGAAATTCGCAATCCAGAAGAAGACCAGATGTCTTCAGAAATGGTCTTCCCATTTGAGATTTCTATGGCTGGTATTCTGATTAGCATGGGTTTAGATGTCTGTATCTAAACCTGTCAAAGCCACGAATCTTCATGAACCATTCTGTCAGCTCTGGATAAAGGTAGGGTAATGGTTCCAGGGACGAATTTTACTTCAAAATGCTTAGTTTATTTATGGGAAGAGTACAAGGATTTAATTTCCAAAGATCTATATTTTAAGAGGTCAAAACATTTTTCTTGGTACTTGTCTTAATTTGTTTGAGTTGCTGTAATAATACCATAAACTGGGTGGCTTATAAACAGTAAACATTTATTTCTCACAGTTCTGGAAACTGGAAACTCTGAATCTGGTGCCAGCAGAGTCAGAGTCTGGTGAAGGCCTGCCTTCTTACTGTGTCTTCACATAGTGAAAGGGGTGACTGAGCTCTCTGGGGTCTCTTTCATAAGGACATGAATCCCATTCATGAAGTCTCCACCTTCATGCTCTAATCACCTCCAAAAGACCCCACCTCAAAGTACCATTGCATTAGGGATTAGGTTTTCAACTTATAAATTTGGGGGAGGCCTGTAAAACTCAGACCATGATAATACTATTTCGTGATTATGGAGTAAATAGAATTCTTGTTAGAATTCTCAGCTGCAGGATGCCTGGGTGGCTCAGTTGGTTAAGCAGCTGCCTTCGGCTCAGGTCATGATCCCAGCGTCCTGGGATCGAGTCCCACATCGGGCTCCTTGCTTGGCAGGGAGTCTGCTTCTCCCTCTGCCTCTGCCTGCCATTCTGTCTGCCTGTGTTCACGCTCTCTCTCTCTCTGACAAATTAAAAAAAAAAATTCTCAGCTGCAAGTAGAGAATCAGTATTTTGATATATGTCCTGCTGTGGCCTGAGACTTAGAATCATGGTTTAAAGGAGATCTTCCTTCAGTCTACTTATAGGTTAAAGAACATGCATAAGCACCAATGTGGAATCTTCATTGGTCATTTTTGGTAATTATATTTACTTATTCCAGAGAAAAATTAAAATATGATAAGGAGTGGAATATTATCTGTTGCTATCTCAGGTATTATGATCGGAACCTTCCTTAGATAAGCAATAGTGAGTCACAAGGACACTGTATGCTGTAACAGCCTTTGCCTTCAAGGTGTTGCAAACAACTTGAATCAATCCACTAACCTTATCAAACACAAGCAAACAGAAAAATGAAAACCATTTATCTGAAACAGCAGGTTGGAAAATTCATTGTTATACTTTGAAGGCATCTCACTAACCCTGCCAAAGCTTTGCTCCACCAGAGCAGGGCATGAATTTTTCATTGCCCCAATAATCAAGGTCTTTAGAGTTTCACTGTGTTTTCTCTCTAATGTAGCTAATATGTTGAACACTGTTGACATTCTGCTTATAGTTGCTGAGGATAAAATAAGAAGAAAACTTGCTTTGAATGATATTATAAAAACATTGAAAGAAATAACTTTGCTGTCAGAACTAAAGTTGAATTATGTTCTCTATTCAAAGTCACTTAAGGTGGAAGGGGGCAAGTCTTTCAAGTTGATTTTAGATAACAGATACAGACATCTTTATTGGATTTGTCTGGAAAAAGAGAGAGAAAATTCTAACATTATCTTCTCTGGTCAACACGTGTAAGGTTCAGCCCTGTTAGAGCCCCCTACCCCCATCCATTTAGATCCTTTTTTCCCTTACTCAAATTCCATATATGGAGAAAAAACTCAAACGACTTTCAAATAGTTACCCTGGAAATTTATTAACTTATTCTCATGACACTATAATTGCTCATGAAGCATTTTGAAGATTCTTCTACTGAACTGGTCTTCAAAGCTAGTGGTAATTCCTATGATGAAGTTGATCTTACTTCATTTGCATTTTAGGGTCACATATAGTGGGACTAACATGGACTTCAGGGTCTCATAACTGTCTAGAATCCAGGCTCTGCTCTCAGTGCAGATATAAGGTTTTAGACAAGTTATTTAAGCTCCTTGAGCCTCAGTTTTCTGATACAACAACACATACTTTATAGGGTTGTTGTGTGGATGAAATGTGGTCATGTGTTTTAGTCCTGTATAGGGTATTCTTTTCCTCCTTCCCTCTTCCCTGTCCCTGATTTCTCATCAAGGCTTACTATGAGGTCTGACCTCTCAGAGGTTAGACACACAACCAAGCTTGATGTTTACTAGAAAACGAGGAGCCATACTTGGGTATTGGGGAACCAGGGAATGGTAACTGTGATGCTGGAGACCCCTGTAGGAGGAAAGGGAGGAAAGGGAGGCAGATCAGAAGAGTGGAAGTGATGCTTTTGAAAGCCACTTAGGCATGAGACTGGGGCCTCTGGTCAAGGTTATTTGTAGTGCTGAGTTATTTGGAGTCGAGGTAGTAGCAGATATAGAAGTTGGATGGCAGTTATTGCCCTGTCAAGAGTCCAATAACTTGTTTCCTGTTAAGCCTAGATTAATTTCTTCTGTCCCAGTCAAATTCATGGGCAATTCAAATTCTATACCTTTTTCTTTTTAAATATTTATTTATTTTAGAGAGGGTGTGGGGGGGTAGGCAAAGGGAGAGAATCCAAGCAGACTCATCAATCAGCACAGAGCCTGATGTGGGGCTCCATCCCATGACCCATGAGATCAAGGCCTGAACTGAAACCAAGAGTTGGGTGCTCAAGCAACTGAACCACCCAGGCATCCCATCTTCTCATATTTCTGATCTGGTCTCTGTACCGTCATTTCTCATCTGCAAGAGCATCTTCTTTGGGCAAATAGGAAAGTTTTAGAGTACCAGGGGCAGGTAGGGACTTGGTCCCTTTTCCTCTTCATTGTTAAAGCCATGGGTTGCCAAGGTTAGGGTAGAGCCTGATTATAGCAGTTTGATAATTACATCTCTTATTTTGGATAAATGTACCCCTATATACTTTGACCTCCCACTTACTTCACTTACTCACTTTTTCATTTTTTCAACACATGTATTTGTGGAATGGTTGCCCTGGGAAGGAGAAGGGACCATTCTTTAGCAAGGAAGAAGAATGTGCAGAACTATAGGCTTGATTTTTCATGACTTTCAACAGTTTCTAAAATACAATTGGCTCTAACTTGAAGGGTAGGATCTGTTATCCATGAAAATATTTTAAAAATTTTAAAAATCCGTTCCAAAAGAACTTCTAAAATGTTTTGAAAAATCATTAACCATGTTGGAGTGACTACTTAGCTTTCCAAGATTTCAAAGTGTCCCAACAACATTTATGAGCCTCTCCTGTGTGCCTGGTGCAGGAAAATTATAGCTGGAGTCACAAAATGAGTTGGAAAGTCCCTGACCATAGGCATTCAATTACTGTCTAAGTGTAGATACCATGTAGAAAGTACCATGTGTTCTGGAGAGGGGATGTGGTCAGCAAGTATACCTGGTGGGAAGAGCAGGGAAGATGTCAGGTGCTGTTTGAGTTTCCGTGAAGAATAAGTTTGATTTTATGAGGCCAAGAGAAGGAGCATTTTGTGTGTTACACATTTTTCCAAGGCACTAGTGAGGAATTTCTATTTTATTTGCTCTTCAGAGATCAGCCTTGGGAAACTCACATCTTCTATCTCAGAATAAAAAGAGGGGTGTGATCCTTTTTTGCACAGTATTTTTCACAGAATTTCTTTGTGTTGCCAAGTTTACTTGTAGAGCTGAAGCTTGTCAGAGTTCTCATAACAAATGCATGATTGAACTAAATTACAGCCCTTCGCCTGTGGCACTGGAGCCTTTTGCTCCCCCAATGCTTCCAGGGTGATGGTTTGCCTTCTGTGATTTATTTACAGACTGAATGATACCAAATAGCAATTCCCAGGCTTACACCTATAACAGGGGTCAGAAATAGTTTAAACTTTGTGATTTACACTAACAAATGCAGTCTTAAAAAGCTGTTGTTTTTTAACATGTATGGATATACTGACTATACAGACTTCTCTTAAATGTGGTGCAGTAATGAAAGTGGGTTTTTTTTTTTTTAAGATTTTATTTATTTATTTGACAGAGAGAAACTCAGCAAGAGAGGGAACACAAGCAGGGGCAGTGGGAGAGGGAGAAGCAGGCCTCCTGCTGAGCAGGAAGCCCAATGCATGGCTCCATCCAAGGACCCTGGGGTCAAGACCTGAGCCCAAGGCAGACGCTTAACGACTGAGCCACCCAGGCGTCCCATGAAAGTGTTTTATAAACTGTTATAAACCTTATAAAGTGTAAGGTAATTGTTAGTGTTATAGATATGCTTTATTAAGTATCAGAGGATGATTTTAGAAAGTACGGGGATTTTAATTGTGAAATTTTTCTAAAGCATGCAGAAGAATTTTGGAATAATCTTTCCCATTAGAATGGCATGACTAGTGGGGCACCTGGGTGGCTCAGTGGGTTAAGCCGCTGCCTTCGGCTCAGGTCATGATCTCAGGGTCCTAGGATTGAGTCCTGCATTGGGCTTTCCCCTCGGCGGGGAGCCTGCTTCCCCCCCCCTCTCTCTGCCTGCCTCTCTGCCTACTTGTGATCTTTCTCTGTCAAATAAATAAATAAAATATTTTAAAAAAATTTTAAAAAAAATAATGGCATGACTCGTTTTAAAAATCCCTTGCTTTGTACATTTTGTGTGCTGCAGATTAGCAATTGAGTGTATTAGTGTCTTTGCATTGTAAGAGTTTGTGTAAATTTTTACTATGTCGAGGAAAAGGCCACATAAATAAATAGGATTGCATTTGTCTCAGAGCCCATCATTTTGAAGGATGATTTAAGACCATAGGAAATACTCTCTTTTCCAAAGGCAACTAATTTTATTTGTATTTTAAAGCCCATACTTATCCTGCCTATCTTTATTAACTGAAACAACAGGTTATCACAAACTTTAACAGAAAGTAAAATTTCTTTTTTGTTAACCAGAAGAGAAACGTGAAATGTTTTACTTTCTTGGACCTGTTTTTTATACATCAACATAGTAAAATACTCTTATCCCTTCTATAATGTTCAGCTTCATTTTTTCCTTTCCTTTCTTTTCTTGCTTAAATAATCAGAATGAATTACCAGAAGTTTCTCCCTGTCCTTCTGTACAAAATAGAACTCAGTTCATCCTACTTCTTGTAGAAAGAGAAACTACTTGTTTCTCTTATTCTTGTAGCCTCTGTTATTTTCACCTTGATGTTCAGGTCAGAAAGCTAGGAGTCTCTTACCCTTGATCTCCATCCTTTCTCTCTCTCTTCAAGTTTCTGTTTGAAACTCCTAAGTCTACTCTCTTTCCATATCCATGGCCACTTCATAATTCAGAGCCTTGTTATTTCTTGTAAGGAATTCCTTCTGGTCTCCATGCCTCTGTCTCCCACCAATTTATATTTATTTTTTCTCAAATGTGACGTGACCTGACGATACCACTCACTTGTTAAGAAACTTGCACAGGTTCTTAGTACCTGCAGAATCAGGTGCTAACTCTTTAATACGCTGTAGAGAGCCCTCCATTTCCTGGCTCCTAATTATTTTCTTAGCCTCAGAAAAGCACCATACTCTCCAAGCTAATCAAATAATGTGCAGCAGCCTGTTTCCTGTTGCAGACCTCCACCGCTGCCTTTCTCTCCACTGCTTGGAAAACTTCCCATTGTTTAAACTTCAGTTGATTGACTGGTGCCTGGCTGTTTTATTGAAATTTTGACTTTTGGGACACCCCCCTTGGCCCCGCCCCCACACACACACCCTATTGTGTTTTCTGATATTTGCACACTCCTGATTTTTGCTTGGCTTACCTGCCTTGATCTGCCATTGGAACTGCCTCAGCCTTATCTGCAAGGTTCTGATTGACTGTGTTACTTGTAAGCTTCATATCTACTTATCCTCTCAATTATTGTTAGCCTTCCCCCATTGTATTTCTAATCAAACTGTTTTGTTGCTATAGGTCCATGACGGTTGTCCAGTAGACAAAATGGCTCTACCTTTGAGTGTGTTGCAATATTACTTAGTAATCCATAAATATTTTTGTTATAATTTTTATTGTTGTTATTTTTGTTATAATTTTTATTGTTATTTTTGTTGTTATTGTTGTTTCCTAATTGGGAGGGTCGTGTAAGGAAGTTTTGGTCAGCAATCTGAGCTTAGGTTTTAACCTTTCTTAGGATATATGTGATCCCTGCTAAAATCCTGAACTTTAAGTGCCATTCAATGACCTGATAAAATAGAAATTTTGTTTTACTGTGAACTGAGCAGAGTTTCAGTGTTTGACTATTTTATTGTTTTCCTTGCTCAGCAGGGAGTCTGTTTCTCCATCTGCCTCTCTACCTCCCACCCTAGCTTGTGGTTTCTCTCTTCTCTAGCTCTCTCTCTCTTTCAAATAAATAAATAAAATCTTAAAAAAAAAAAAAAGAGTGTGTGAATAGAGGTTTAAATATTTTCCATGTATTCTCAATACAGGCTAGGTAACACAGGGGTTTAGTACAAGAAGAAAAGGTGGGGAAATGTACACTTAGTTATTTATGAAAGGGAAGAATCCTTAATTTTCTTTTGTATCACAAAAGACCCCTAACTCTTATGTAATACAAGACTTTAGAGTTAGTCCATAGTAGCGTTTGCTACATGTCTGGGTAAAGACTATTACCAAATCCAAATAAAGACATTATAAATGTTTTCCTTCAATTTCTTTCTATTTCTTTATTTTCATATGTTTTCTATAGAATTCTAAATAATTTTTATGTTTTCTTAAATATGTACACTCTGTAGACATCTGGATATTGTTCTATATCTCCAAAGACATTATTTAGGAAAACCACATGGATCTGATTTTTCAAATCTTTTCATATAAATTTTCCTTGAGGTTTTTTATCATTATTTTCTGCCTCTTAAATTTACTTTATTTGTCTTTTTCTCACCAGGAGTCCTGAGAACTAAGCGTAACCCAGTGATGCTGATTCATTGGGTCCTTTCTGAGATGACCATGTCCCTTCTAAGTGGGACTAACTGCTGGTGTTTGTGCCATCCATACCTCAGTCATTGGTTGGTGTGTGTGTGTGTTTAAGCTGTCATCACTCATTGTAAATCTTGTTTTAGTTTCTTATAACAGTTCTATGTCTCTTTTACTATTCTACCTTTACAAGGACCTTCCTTCCATTACAGAAAAGTGTTTTATAACATTCCCTACAGAGATATTAGCTTACTTATTTTTATTGCCCTCCTCCATTTCTAATCTGACTGTATTACTTGGTTTCATTTCTCAGCTCTGAATGTTAACAACACTGCACAGATGGATGTTGTCATTTGCCTGCAGAGGTTATTAAGATGCTATTTGTTTCTCTTCCCCAAAGTCATTAATAAGGGTGGGAAAAGCCAGTTCAAAAGTAATCCCTATATTATAGCATTAGAAACTCTTCCCACCCCCAAACAAATTAAATACACCATTACTTAAACTTTACTTTTGTTTTCCTTCATTCAGCCAGTTGAATCCCTTTCATTATGCTCATGGCAAAAGAGATAGTGTCCAGTTTTGTGACTTGAATTAGACACATCCCTGATCTTCCGTCATTGTTAAAGTCAAGATTTAGGACATTTTCTTTTATGAATTGGTATTAACTGCATCAAAAGAGCTTAATGAAATTCTCCTGGTATGATTTATAAGTTGATTATTTTTTAGAATTTACTGAAAAAGAGTGGTCCTGTGATTTGTTATGCTTTCAAGAAGCAGAAAACAACAGCTGAGAAAGGATATTGAAAGGGGTCAAATAGTGGTAAGGCATGGTTGAGCTTCTCTGCAACAGAGTGGTGTGGGATAATTTTGTATACTGGTGTCAGCAGTTTGAATCAGAGGACATACATACAAAACAAAGAGGGCCTGTGATCACTCATTGAACAACAGAGCATTTACCCCAGGTAGTGGGATGGCGATGATGAATAAAATAGACACATTTCTTACTCTGCAAACATGTTATACTGGGGTTAGCTGACAAGTGAAGAGACAATTTCAGTACAGGATGATCACTGCTATTATTTGGGAGGCTCAAGGAGGTGTGATAGGAACCCACTGGGGGACTGTCTTCTTTGGAACTGATAATGAACACATCTTGTTTGCAACAGGTAGCAGTTCCTACAGGACTGGAATGGAATAAAAAAGTTGGGTGAATCAACATCAAATACTAATTTACTTGGATTAGTTAGCATAGACTAATACTTTAGTTGTACTTGTTAGCTTAAAAAGCAATTTGTAAGGCAAAGGAGGAAGAAGTAAGGGGAATTTTTAACATGGGTGTTGAAAACACATGCTAGTATAATTCTCATGAAAATGTAGTAAGAATATATATAAATGCAACACAACATGAAGCTGTAGAAAGAATGCTTTTGAACATTATTCACTGATTTCTCTTCATTGCACAACTGTAGGTACTTGGTAGAAATTTATCTAGTTGGTGAACAGAATTAAGGAGGTGCAGAAGGGTATCAACAGTGGAAATTGCAACTGAGCAATGTATATTTCAGAAGGTAATCTCCATTTGGTTTATTTCTAATGATTGAGAGAGTGGAGATATAGGAGTTTAGGATAACTATATCCTAAAAGTTAGGATATAAGAATATAGTTGCAAAGGAAAAACATCTCTGGAAATTTTAGCTGACTAATTTGCTTGTAAGGAGAATGATATCTGGATTGCATCCCTTGTGAGATCTAAGTCGCAATGTATGGTGAGACTTTCCAGCCCCTTCCCTTACTGGGAAGTGGGTCTCTCTCTCTAGTGAACCTCAGAATGTGCCTTTTAGGTTGGTGCTTTTGGTAAATCCCTGGAACGAAGTGTGTTATGCAATACTAAAAGTTTTAAAGATGGCTTTGCCTCCCAAGGACACTGGCTTAGATAAACCATGTGGTGCAGCTCTCCAAATCGGGCTGTCCTGATCTTGAACTTGTAGGAATCCCCTTTGTGCAGCGATAGTACAGCTCTCTCGGGATAAGCTGTACCTGTGACAGTGGAGTGGTCTGTGATGTGTTAGCTTGAGAAGCTCAGATGTAGGCTCATTGTTTAACTCCAATACACAAACGTCTTTGGTCCTGTTCTTAATTTACATACATGCTGAGTTCTGATCTGTTTTCCTGTTTAACTCCAATACACAAACATCTTTGTTCCTGTTCTTAATTTACTTACATACATACATACATATCCATAATTTTCCCCATGTTCTCTCTTTTAAAAATTGCTGCTGGGGGTGCCTGGGTGGCTCAGTGGATTAAGCCTCTGCCTTCGGCCCAGGTCATGATCTCAGGGTCCTGGGATCGAGCCCCGCATCGGGCTCTCTGCTTTGCGGGGAGCCTGCTTAAAAATAAAATCTTAAAAAAAAAAATTGCTGCTGTACCAGACTCTCCCTTGTTTCACGACGGCGGAATTCCTTGGATGGTTGCTGGTAACATTCCCCTTCCTCCATATTTCTTTCCTTCTACTCTTTTTGATTACCTGTATCCTCTACCCTGTATCAATTCCTGGCCTTGGCTTCAAATTTTTCTGACATTAAGAGTTCAAAATAAACAGTTTTAACTTCTTTTACTTGTCAATATCTCCTTAAAGCTAAGTAAGGATGCAGATTGGATAACACAGACTTTAGAAGTAGAGAGGAGACATGGCAGCCAGGCCAAAACCAAAGCAATATATTGGTTGTGGTTATTCACTTTGCTGGGGACTCTAACATTTGTCATCCTTGGGACTTTGTTGGTTATGCCATCTTAAAAGTGCTTCTATTCTCTTTTCTAACAATAATGTGCAACAAGTATGGTCTGCTGAAAATAAGACTTGATTAAAAAAACTATAGTTGTAATCTGGATCCTTCCAAGATGGCTGATTATGAAAAATGGATTGAAAAATGGACACTTATTGTGAAAAATCCCATGTGGGTAATAACTGAATAAATAAAAAGCAGGCAACACTTTGGTGTCTCCCATTTACCATAGTGTAGCTGACAGCTAAATGAAAAATAATAAATTATAAGGGATTTTCATATTGGCAGAACTAACTATTCAGTTTCTAGACTGTGCTGGTGGGTACTTAAACTTATGCAGGTGATAAAATTGTATTGAACAATAAACACACACACACACACAAATGAGTGCATGCGTAACTAGAAAAATTTGGATGAAATGACTGGATTATATAATGTCAATTTACTGATTAGGATATTCTGTTATGGTTTTGCAAAATGTTATTTTGTTATTCAAATATACAGGGAAAAATATATGAGGAATTTCTATTATTTCTTACAACTGCATGTGAATCTATAATTATCTCAATAAAAATTTCAATTAAAAAAAGATTTAAAATCTCTGGTATCAATATTATATCATTCTGACCTTTGTTTCTGAAAAAATAAATTAGGACAAATTACTTTAAAAGTTAGAATATAAGAATATAGTTGCAAAGGAAAAATATCTCTGGAAATTTCAGCTGACTAATTTGCTTATAAGGGAAATGATACCTTAATTTAAAGAGTTTCTTGGAACGAAGTTTAGTTTAAAAGATTCAGAGTTATATAAGCCATTTACAAATAATGCATAAAGATGTACTTTGAGTAAATGTTTAAAGGATATGTATACTCATATGTGGAACTTTAAATCAAAACTGCAGGGCTGCCTGGGTGGCTCAATGGGTTAAAGCCTCTGCCTTCAGCTCGGGTCATGATCTCAGGGTCCTGGGATCGAGTTCCGCATCAGGCCTCTGTGTTAGGCAGGGAGCCTGCTTCCTCCTCTCTCTCTCTCTCTCTCTCTCTCTCTGCCTACTTGTGTTTTCTCTCTGTCAAATAAATAAAATCTTTAAAAAATAAAAAACCCTGCAAAATAGTAGGCACTGTTGACAAAGTTACGTGATTATTTAGAAAGCAGTCTCTGTATTCATTCTTTTCCTACACATCCTTCTGGATGTGTAGCCTAAATACATAAAATCAAATAACGAGTCAAGTAGTAAAAACACTAAGCTTAGCACTCTCTGTCATGGTTTGCCATTTGAGTGTCTGTGTGTGTGTGTGTGTGGCCTTGGAGAGCCACATACTTTTCCAACTGTTTCTTAGCTCAAAGCATTCTCTGAATTTTCCTTTTGAAAATGCCTTTGGACTCTATGGCACATTATTTTGGATATCATCAAGGGAGGGCAGTGTTTGTGTTTTGTGAAATAGTCGAAATCCATCAATTTAAGTCTGGTAAATAAAATGGTAGATGAGATTGACTCATATTCTGTTGGGTCCAAAACAAAGGGTTACTGTAAAGTGATGCATTTACTTTTCTTGTGTGGTTTTTATAGGTTCTGAAAAAAGCAAGAAATGTTTAGAACTCAAAGTGGTAAGCATATTTGGCACCCATTTACTTGGTTATGCTTGTCATAAAGCCAGTTGTGTATAACATGATCTGATACACTGGGTATCCACCAATTAACAAAATATATTTGTTAATTATCTACTGTATTCCAAATAATGAAAGGGTTGAAAAAAGGGATTAAAAAATGACTATTATATGTATTTTCAACATAATGAGACAATCCCATTCCATATATTTGATTTCATTCTTATACTTAATTTTTGGGCAGATATAATTAATTGATGGGCAGATCTGCTACTCTTGATCCATTGTATTCAAAAACTGATGTGGCTGCATATTGGACTGTGCATCCAGAATGGGGTGTCTTGCAGGTGTATGTGATACTGGATCCTTGTGGCCAGAGCCACCATGTGTGAGGAGGCCTTAATGACACTGAGCCGAAGGCATCCAGTGAACTTTTAGGATGAGTTGATAAAGAATTTGGGAGAACTCTTGCTCTGCACGTTCTGTGGGAGATTTCCTTCCTCACAGTAAGAGTTGAGAAGTGCTTCTTGAGGAAGGCTATGCTCTCCTATGTTTCCTTTTAGGATGCTCAAGCAAATGCTGCCCTTCTTTATAACTCAGTTTCAGTTCAATGCCAAGGTCAAGAAATCAGGGAATTCTTTAGGGTGTTATGTATTGTTCTTAAGAATAAACCTATAGGCTCTGAACAAATAGCAATTAAATCCTAGTTACATAGGGCCCTATGAATTACCCAAAGGCTCTGCTCTGGGCCCACAAATTGTGGGTTGTGGTCAAGTTAGTAAATATCCCTGTTGCTTTCCCAATTAGCCTTGTTTCTGAATGTTTCTGAATGTTGATATATTTGATTGAGATTGTAAAGTGATCTTCTGTGTTGGAGGATGACTTCTTTTCTATCTCAGATGAGACATCCAAAAAATTTTTTTTAAAGATTTTATTCATCTATTTGACAGAGGAAGAGAGACAGCGAGAGAGGGAACACAAACCAAGTGAGTGGGATTCAGGCTTCCCACTGAGCAGGGAGCCCAAAGTGGGGCTCCATCCCAGGATCCTGGGATCATGACTTGAGTCAAAGGTAGAAGCTTAACGACTGAGCCACCCAGCTGCCCCTGAGTCATCTAAAAATTTAATTTAATGACCTATGGAGGTCTAGGAACTACTAAAATAAGCACTACATCTATAAAACACATTGCATGTGTAGAAAAAAATAACAAATATTTGAGCTACAGATATCAAAAGGAAGTCTCATATATGTAAGAGACTTCCTTTTGATAGAATATATAATATAGATAGCTAGATGTGTTTAAAAAGAGAAGGGTATTAAAAAAGGAATTGGAGTAAATTGTAATTCTTAGTTTTCATATTTATCTCTAGGTTGTGTGAGATCCAGTTCCAAGACAAAATTTCCCCTATTATTATTCTGCTGGGCCTTAAAAATAGGAAAAAACTCAAAACTGATCCTCCCCTTGCTATGTTTTGGTTGAATAATCTTATTCTTGGATTTAGTCAGCATGAATATAAGGCTTAGATTCAAATAAACCTTATAAAATAAAATATTCTTTCTTTCAAATTTGTCTCTGTAGCTTCCATTCCCTCATCAGATGTCAGGATTAATTCACTTACAGTGTTTACAAGGCTTATTCTTTACATAAGAAAGAAAGCATCATTTTCTTACAAATGAGTAGAAACTGCAAGAAGATGGAGCCCCAGCACTGAGCTTTTATCTTGAGTTTCTGGGAGAGTCAAGGTGCTAAGAGATATTATCCATCCTTCTCTCAGATACTTTTAAAGATCTGTAGGCCTCCCATGTGCTGGCAGGTGAGAGAGGATTTAAAGTCTTTCTGAGAATGATTCTTCACATTACTGTGGTTTTCTATTACTAATACAATACTTACTTTCCCAACATCTGTGACACAGCATGTTTTTTTTCTTTCTTTCTTTCTTTCTTTTTTTCTCTTCCAAAGTAATGAGCACAGGTAACTCCTCTTAAGAAACAGAAGAGTTAAGTGTAAGCACCAGACTGTTTACACTTTGCTCCAAGTGGTTCAAATTATTCATCCTCTGATATACTTTTTGTTTTCCCATGAAAAATGCAGCTGTATGTGTACTAAAACTAAAGAAATCTAGCTTTGGAGAAGGAATATAATTTTTCAGCTATTTTAGCTTTTGTTATTCGTTATTGTTTATGACCAGGAGCTCTGATTTTCCTTTTCTGGGTCTACCTCTTATAAAAGGTACATGTGTGTCTCTGGATGCTGCAGCAGAAGAAATGACTCCTTTCTGGCAATAGAGGTCTTCCAAAATGTGGAATGCAGGTCTCCATGAAAAAAGAGATCTTGGCTTCTTTTGTTTGCTTTTTTATCCTGATACCTAGAATCATTCTTGTTAGATAGAGGAACTTCAGTAAATATTTATAGAATTAAAAAAATAAAAAAGCTTTAGGATATGGGTTTATTGGAGCTTGATCTCCAATGACCTTTCCACAGGGAGAAAAGTTTATCGATGCGTTGCATGGAGGCCTTTCTAGTCCCTCATTTGAAGAATAGCTTGCCTCACCTTTTTCCAAGCTCAGTACCTGAGGGAGCAGAACTCTGTGGCCTAGATTGCCAAACTCTGCAATTCTTCAAGGAGCAAAAGTTGGGAATCCAGAAGTTTTTGGAGTGTCTGCAGCATCCCTGCAGAGAAATGCCAGCCAGCAGAGTGCCATGGGGTACTGCCCGGCGTGTGAAGTCTTTTCCCAGACTCATCCCATGCAGGCCTACCTACTTTAATTTTTGAAATTTTAATTTTGAATGCCATAGGCTCAGTTAATAAAGTATCTAAAAGCAACCAATGGTTACATTTTAGAGTTCTTCTATCATTACAAAAAACTCAATCTGTGTGAAGATACGTTGGAATGTGTATAGAAAAGCAAAGAGCAGATTTTTGCTAGGACCAGCATGTGACTTGTATAACAGCTCTGAATTACAGTCTGAAGCAGGGAATGCGGACAGTGCCTTCTTTCTTCCTTGTGATCACTAGGATTTTATCCCCCTCTGTAACAGGTCATTTTGGAGCCTATTTTAAGATGAGAAAAATACGTCAAAGAATTCTGCATGATACAGAGTACCTCTCCCTTGTTATCAGTGGGGGTTCCGCTGCTTACAGAGTGGATGGAGATGACGCTCATGTCTTTGAACATAATAGCTTTTGACAGATAGACTGAAACAATCCCTTTTCAGCCATGCAGTTGTCTATAAATCTTTGTAGTCAGTCATCCAAAGTGATGACATTTACGATATAGTTGATATGCTGTTTATCTTAAAGAAATATTTTAAAATTAATTCTTCAGACCTGTGCGATATTTTATCTTTTCAGTTTAATAATATCCAAATGTGCTTCGGTTGCTTTTGTGAAGCAAAAAAACACATGTGTGTTTCTTCATAAATCAGTCAGTTAGCTTTGAAAATAAGGTACGCTTCAAGTATGTAGCAAAGGCCTTCAAAACACAATTATTAGAGCAGCACGAGGAGATGAGTTTGCTTTAGTTTTAGGTTTTTAATAGACTTCACTGTTACGTAGTAAAGACAGAAATATGCTGTAGAAGTCTCTGGGTAAGAGCCAAAACTTTTCCTCTTGTATTATTTTGATCCTATTGTTTCTATTGATGCTCAGAATGGAATATAGACTTTGGAATATTGGGTAAAATTATTAGAAAATATACTTCCTATAAACCTGCTCTTTTGACTTGTTAGGTAAATATGCTGGCACATGATCTCAACATTTCAAATATTGACTTTGTAAGGAATTTTCATATACTTCCGATGAAGTTATTATTCCTGTATTCTTTGCCTGATTTATCATAAAATTATGCAAGATGTTGATGTAGGTGGAACTAAAACATAGTTTGAAAGTTATTTCAAAACACACATCAGGGGCGCCTGGGTGGCTCAGTGGGTTAAAGCCTCTGCTTTCGGCTCAGGTCATGATCCCAGGGCCCTGGGATCGAGCCCCGCATCGGGCTCTCTGCTCAGCAGGAAGCCTGTTTCCTCCTCTCTCTCTGCCTGCCTCTCTGCCCACTTGTGATCTCTGTCTGTCAAATAAATAAATAAAATATTAAAAAAAAAAAAACCACACATCAAATCCATCACTTTGTTCTGTCGGTTTTAATCTCTAAATAATTCTTGGATTTCTTCATTTATTTGCCTTCCAATTCATCATCTGAGACCAGATCACAATCATCTCTGTATTATCTGAACTACTAGAGTAGAATCCCCTCTCCAGTACCCCAAAATAGTTAATTACACAGGGAAACACTTTATGTGAAAAAAAAGCAGAAGTCCAATTTGAATATTCAAATCAGTCATGATGGAATCACGCCAAATGTTAACAAATAGAATTGGGAGTGCTACTTCTTTTTCTTATTCATACTTTTTAATATTTTCCAAATGTCCTACAATAACTGTGATTTACTTTTAAAAGATTTTAGCAAGGTTCCTTCTCAATTTAAAAATTTCAGGTAATACAGAAAGTTTAAGAAGAGAACAAATTTCACTTAAAATCCTACTACTTCCAAATAATAATCATAAGGTGAACATCATGGCAAATTCCTGTCTTTCTCTGTCCATATACATACAACAGACACACACACTCCCATACATACACATATGCACACACACAGGACAAAGGACAACTAGCCAACTATTTAGACAAAAGATAAAATTTTATAAATTCAGCAGTAAGCAATAAATGGTTTTTTATGAAGTATTACATTTTATATTCTTTTAATAATTTATATCCCCCCAAATTAAACCTTGTTAAAAATGCAAGGTATCAACAATGAAACAGAAAAGTCACATGAATGTAGCTTTTTACATTATGGAATTAGAATACCAACCATGCAACCATGCAGGGCCTCTTCGTGGAGCCCCTGGGTGGCTCAGTCAGTTAGGCATCTGCCTTCTGCTCAAGTCATGATCCTAGGGTTCTCAGATCCAACCCTGCATTGAGCTCTCTGCTCAGCAGGGAGTCTGCTTCTTCCTCTGCTCCTCCCCCTATGCTCTCTCTCTTTCCCTCTCTCAAATAAACAAATAAAATCTTAAAAAAAAAAATAGAATGGCAGCGGCATCAAGCTATGTTCTCGTTCCTTCCTCTCCTGCTTTGTTCCTACTGCTCCATCATGTGTGTGAATTTTTGAAGAAGCATAGCTAACACACAAGTCCATTAAAGACAATATGGCTTATTGGGAGGAGGAGATGTAAAGTGTCCTTTCCTTCTTAGTGATAAGTTCTCTGTAGTAGCATCAGTTGCTTTCTTCTTAATTTTCCTAGACAATTTTTTTTTAAAGATTTTATTTATTTATTTGACAGAGAGAGATCACAAGTAGGCAGAGAGGCAGGCAGAGAGAGAGAGAGGAGGAAGCAGGCTCCCTGCTGAGCAGAGAGCCCGATGTGGGACTCGATCCCAGGACCCTGAGATCATGACCTGAGCCGAAGGCAGTGGCTTAACCCACTGAGCCACCCAGGCGCCCATTCCTAGACAATTTTAATCTTTAGCCACCAGCCAGTGGGCTAGACCATTTCTTACCATGTACATTGAACTCCTTATGGAAACCTTTCTAAAAAAAGGATGAAAAAAAACCCTCTGAGACTCAAATTGTAAAGTATATTAATTCATAATTAATAAATAAATAGAGAACATACAAAGGAATTTTACAGTTTAAAAATTTCTGTATTCAGTATCATATGGATTTATGACTCCAAAGAAATCAAACCAGATACACTGAGAATCAGTTAATGGGACAATCAGTAGAGATTTGCTTTCTTTTCTTTCTTCTTATTACTTGATTGTCATGGGGACTTGCCCAATACCCCTTCCCCACCTGGAAGTTGGAAAACTTTGTCTCATATGGCAGTGTGCTGAGGTTAGCTAAAGTCAAGTCTTTGGTAATAGACAGAACTGGGTTTGAAAGTTCTTTTTCCACAAGTATCAAGTGTGACCCAGAGTATGTCACTTAACTTCACTATGTCCTAGTTCCCCACTCTGTAATACGGCAATAATAAATTCTCACTCTGATACAAAATTATATGAGGGTCTATTATAGTAGTTACTTGATGAAGGCTTACTCCCTTTCTTGCTTTTTACCATCTAATTTAGTGTTTTTGGTGGCGGAAGGGACTTATATGTTTTAAATATTTCTCTTACAAGTAATTTAGAGCTGAATTAAAAATTGAATTAAATTTTTGTTTTTAAGTTGGTGACTTTATTTATATTTTATATGATTTCTTTTATTGTTGGATTTATTTTTATCATCTATTTTGTACTTAATTTTTTCCTACTTTGTTTTCCTATTTTCTTTCTTTCCTTCCTTTTTAAAAAGATATTATTTGTTTATTTGACAGAGAGAGAGAGAGACAGTGGGAGAGGGAGAAGCTGAGCAGGGAGGAGGATCCTAGAGCCCTGAGATCCTGACCTGAGCCAAAGGCAGATGCTTAATCACTGAGCCACCCAAGTGCTCCATTCTCTCCTTCCTTTTTTTTTTGACTGAACTTTGATTTAAAACATTTTCTTTCCCTTTAAATTGATTTGGAAGTTATAAACTCCTTCAATTCATTGCCTGGTTGTTCTTAGTCTTAACAAAACCCAAATTAATCTCTGTTCTCCTCCCTCGTAATGCAATATCCTAATCGTGATCATTCTCTTTCTGCCTTATGTTGTACTTTTGTGCATTATTTAGATTCCATCTTTTTTCATTTATTTACATAGTTATTATTTTATACATTCAACATTTGCTTATATTTACCAGTATCTTGTTTACCATCACTTATTTCATCCCAGACCTTTTCTCTAGAATTATTTTACTTCCTACAGATGTATTTTCTTTAACAATTCCTTTAGTGAGGGTTTGATTATGTTAAATACAGGTTTTTGTTTGCCCAAAGTGCTTATGTTTTGATCTGATTATTTTTTGATAATTTGGCTGAGTAAGCATCTTCAGATGGCCATTATTTGCCTTTGGCAATTTGAGGATAATATTCCATTGTGTTCTAGATTCACTACTGCTCTTGAAAAATCTATTCTCTATATAACTGTTATTCCGTTATAGATAAACTTTTTTCTCTGGCTATTTTTAAGACTTTTCCTTTTCTTCAGTATTTTGCAATTTCACTACATGACGAGATATGCTCGCTTCCTTCCTTCCTTCCTTATTCTATGCTACTTGGAATGTTTGGCTTCCCTTATTATCTCTACTCCCTGCTTTGGATCATAAATCACACATTGTTAAACCTGAGCGTGTTGCTCATTTGTAATTTAATTTCCCTTTTTTTTTTTTTTTTCTTTTTTAGAGAGAGAGAGAATGAGCGAGTGTGCACATGCATGTCCCTACACAGGGGTGGGGAGGAGGGGAAAGGGGCAGAGAGAACAGAAGAGAGGATCTTAAACAGGCTCCAAGCTCAGCAGGAGTGGGACCCACACAGGGCTCAGTCTCAGGACCCCGAGGGGAAATCAAGAGTCTGATGTTTTACCCATTGAGCCACCCAGGCACTCCTAACTTCCCTTTCATGTTTTGCATTTCATTATGTCTTTGAGCTTTATTCTGAATAATTTCCTTATAAGTCATTATGTCCTGGGGCACCTGGGCACCTCAGTGGGTTGGTTAGCATCTGCCTTCTCCTCAGGTCAATGATCCCAAAATCCCCATGTCATGCTCCCTGCTCCGCTGAGGAGCCTGTTTCTCTTTCTTGTCCCCATGTATGTGGTCTGTTGCTGTCTCTGTCTCTCTCTCAAATAAATAAATAAAAACTTTTTTTTTAGAAAAGTCATTATGTCCTCGGTTCCCTATGATTGTTTATTTGACTGATCTACAGAACTTTTAACTTTAGTGATCACATTTTTCATTTGAGAGGTTTTGATTCTTTTCCAAATTATCCTGATTTATAAAAATGGTACTTTGTTCCTAGTTTATGATTTCAGTTTCTTTTTTCAATAATTGAAAATTTTTATTTTATATCCTGTATTTCTAATGTCTGAAGTCCTTGGTGGTTTAATTCTGCTTTTGTTTGTTCTGTTAACTTTTAATTTTTTTTTTTTTTTTATGTTTAAACCGAGCTCATGTTTAAATGACTGGGCTATATGTGCATGAGTTAATGTTGCATCTTTCTGTAGAGAATTTGTGTTGGTGTCTCTTGCACATTCCGAAGTATAACCAACCCAGAGTTACTTACAATAGTTTCTTTGAGGTTTTTTGTACCTACTGGGTAGTATCATTTTAAACCCAAACTTTGGAGTATGTCGTCAACCTTATGGTTATTGTCATAGAAAACTTCTGTTCATTCATTCATTCATTCATTCCCTGGGTCCAGACCAGGAGTGACATTTTTCTTTGCCATCTCTTTTTGTCAGTGGATGGATATGTTTTCCAGCCCTCCCCAAGGTGTTATTTTATTTATTTATTAAAGATTTTATTTGTTTATTTGAGAGATAGAGAGAGAGGAAGAGCAGCAGGGCTGAGGGAGAAGTAGACTCTCCTCTGAGTGGGGAGCCTGATGTGGGGCTCCATCCCAGAGCCTTGAGATCATGACTTGAGCTGAAGTCAAAGATTTAACTGACTGAGCCACCCAGGTGCTCCCTCCTCCCCTAGATTTTATTTAAATTCAAATTAGTTAAACCTAGTGTAGTCTTGTTTTCAGGAGTAGAATTTAGGGATTCATGACTTTTTTTTTTTCATTTTTTAAATTCAACTAATTAGCATATAATATATTATTAATTTCGGAGGTAGAGGTCAGGGATTCATCAGTCTTATATAACAACCCAGTGCTCATTACATCACATACCTTCCCCAGTTCCCATTAACCAGTTATCCCTTCCGCCACTCCTTTTCCTCCAGGAGCCCTTAGTTTGTTTCCTATGATTTTTTTTTTAAAGCCTCCTTTTATTATTTTTTTAAGATTTTATTTATTTATTTGACAGAGAGAGATCACAAGTAGGCAGAGAGGCAGGCAGAGAGAGAGAGAGAGGGAAGCAGGCTCCCTGCCAAGCAGAGAGCCCGATGCGGGACTCGATCCCAGGACCCTGAGATCATGACCTGAGCCGAAGGCAGCAGCTTAACGCACTGAGCCACCCAGGCGCCCTAAAGCCTCCTTTTTAAAAAAAAGATTCTATTTCTTTATTTGACAGAGAGAGAGAGAGAGAGAGAGATCACAAGTAGGCAGAGAGAAGTAGCTCCCTGCTGAGCAGAAAACCTGATGTGAGGCTCAATCCCAGGACCTTGAGATCATGACCTGAACCAAAGGCAGAGGCCTAACCCACTGAGCCACCCAGGCGCCCCTGTTTCCTATAATTCAGAATCTCTTATGGTTTGTCTCCCTCTATGATTTTGTCTTGTTAGGGAATCATTCCTTAACATGTAACACCTAGTGCTCATCACAAGATGTGTCCCCCTTAACACGAAGAACATGTTTTTAAAATTAACTCTGTGGACCCTGGATTTACTTACAGATCTTAATTTCTCCCTCTTTGGGTTGACATAATGCCTTGCCTACTGTCCACTATATGGCATATAAAGTTCAAGGCTTCACACCCAGAGGTTGGCCTAAATGTCTGATCACAGCACTGCTTCATTGACAGCTAACCATTCTGGATTTCAATCCTCGCTTCAATATTTTTGGCTCCTAAACGTTCCTACCACCTTTAAAGTTAATTATATTATTATGTCTATCTCAGTTATAAGTTTAAAATACTTTTAAAATATTTCTTTGGTATCTCTATATGTTTATATAAGAAAAAATTTCAGAATATTCATTCTACTCTATTATAAAAAAAAGAACACATAATACCCTCTTAACTGGTCTCTTAATTGGTCTCTCCATCAACTTCCAATCCATTCTCCCCCTAATGGGGAAGGTGATGGTAAAATGCCAAATATGATCATGTCACTTCCCCAGTAAAAATCTTTCAATAGCTTCTTATTGTGGGTCAAATCATATTCCCTGGTACTTGTGACTATGCAGATGTAATCAAAGTAAAATGAGATTATACTGGATGAGGGTGGCCTCCAATTCAAGGATTGGTGTCTTCATAAGAAGGAAACTTGATTCTTTCCACACTTTGGTGACTGTGGCCATTTCTGCTATAAACATTGTGGTACAGATGGCCCTTCTTTTCACTACATCTGTATCTTTGGGATAAATACCCAGTAATGCAATTGCAGGGTCATAGGGAAGCTGTATTTTTAATTTCTTGAGGAATCCCCACACTGTTTTCCAAAGTGGCTGCACCAACTTGCATTCCCACCAACAACGTAAGAGGATTCCCCTTTCTCCACATTCTCTCCAACACATGTTGTTTCCTGTCTTGCTAATTTTGGCCATTCTAACTGGTGTAAGGTGGTATCTCAATGTGGTTTTAATTTGAATCTCCCTGATAGCTAGTGATGATGAACATTTTTTCGTGTGTCTGATAGCCATTTGTATGTCTTCATTGGAGAAGTGTCTTGTTCATATCTTCTGCCCATTTTTTAATATGATTGTCTGTTTTGTGTGTGTTGAATTTGAGAACCAAGATGCCCTTCAACGGACGAATGGATAAGGAAGATGTGGTCCATATACACTATGGAGTATTATGCCTCCATCAGAAAGGACAAATACCCAACTTTTGTAGCAACATGGATGCGACTGGAAGAGATTATGCTGAGTGAAATAAGTCGAGCAGAGAGAGTAAATTGTCATGGTTTCACTTATTTGTGGAGCATAACAAATAGCATGGAGGACAAGGGGAGATGGAGAGGAGAAGGGAGTTGAGGGAAATTGGAAGGGAAGGTGAACCATGAGAGACTATGGACTCTGTAAAACAATCTGAGGGTTTTGAAGGGGCAGAGGGTGGGAGGTTGGGGGAACCAGGTGGTGGGTATTATAGAGGGCACGGATTGCTTGGAGCACTGGGCGTGGTGCAAAAACAATAAATACTGTTACGCTGAAAAAAATTAAAAAAAATAAAAAATAAAGAAGGAAACTTGAACATGGAGACAGGGCTACACAGGGAGAAGCCATATGATGAAGGAAATTACATTGCCCCAAGCTGGGGAATGACAAGAATTGCTGGGGGAGCACCAGAAAGTAGAAGAAGACATAGGATGGTTTCTCTCTAGAAGCCCCCAAATGGGGAGGGGACATGCCATAAACTTGATTTCAGACTTCTGGCCTCCAGAACTATGAAAGAATAAATCTCAGTTGTGTTAAGTAAGGCACCCAATTTATGGTAATTTGTTATGGTCACCCTGGGAAACTAATACACTGGTAAACAGATGGACCAGTTAAAACTAGTACCACAGGCCAGAGAAAACTGAGAACAAGTATTTTCAGAGGTAGGGCTTAGATGCAAGCTGAATGACACTACAGAATGAACACTTCCCTTTATAATAAGTATAAAATAAAAGGTCCTTGATATGGTCTGTTACACCCTTTTGAGATTTCCAGCTTTAGTCTCCCAGCTTCACGTTGCTCTTTACTTTCACTGGCCTTGTTAGGGTTCCTTGAACAAGCCAAGCTCTTGGCTGACTCAGAGATTTTGTATATGCTGATCTCTCTGCCTCAGAAAAGATTTTGCCTTTGTTTTGCTTGGGTTACTATTACTCATCCTTCATGTCTAAAAATCACTCCTTGAAGACCCCTTCCCTAATATTTTCACCCATCAGCCATCTGCTTAGGTCCCTTTGTTATATATTCTCGTGCACTTTTCCCTCTTCCTAACATTTATCAGACTGTGCCTGGAATGTGTGTGTTACTTGTAGGACTTTTTTTTTTTTTAAATGTTGGTCTTCCTCATTAGACTATATGCTTCATTAGGTGGCAACCATGTTTGTTTTTCTCTTCTCTATTTCCCTAGCTACCTGCACTGGGTATGAAATAAACATTTTCGAATGAATAAAAGCACATTTTAAGATTTCTAATTAGACAGACGGACACAAAGATAAAAATATCCATTTTTCTTTTTTTTTTTTTTTTACTGGAGCCAGAGTATTGGGCAAATTGTTTTCAACTACTTCTACTTATATAGATATTCTGACAGGTTAATTGTAAATGTCATAGTATTCAAAGAGCAACCACTCTTCTATCACTCAAAGTCACAGTTTGAAATATATTTGAAGTGCCATATATGAGTACAATTGGTATGTTTCACTGGTTGCTTATAATAATATTATATCATATGTTCAATGTTCAAAGTCTGTACTCTGTTAATAGCAGGAACAGTCACTGAAGATGTTATAAAACACGTACTTTCTTTAAAGATGTAATATAAACTTGCCAATTTGTGCTTAATTACAGGAACTATTTAAGATCATTCAGGATTTTCTGGATAACAAGTCTCAAAATTCTTTCTAGAATATGGCTTACATCATGGAATTCTCCACCTGCTTTGCTCTGGCAGAAGGCCAGCTTACTGACCCTTAGAGCAGGCTGGGAATTCACCTTTTAAATGATGTCTACTTCCTGAGTATTTTCTCTGTACTTGAGCCCTGAGACCATTAAATTATGGAGGGTACAATTCTATATAAATCAAAATATGTCACAAATAAGTGCGGCCCTAGCAGCAGAGGAATTCTTAGGGAATACAATTGAAGTAACAACTACTACATTCGGCTCCTACTCTACTCCATTAAAGAAACACTCAGTCTAGCTAACCTCATTTCATAAGGAAACTCTGTAACTTGAAGAAAAAAAGCAAACACAGAGGAGGACCACATATAGAAATGTCACTTTGTTAAACTCACGCCTTGATGGATTCCCCCCCGCCCCCGCCTTGTAGTCCTGTAACATGTTTTCCAAATTCTGCAGATGTTAGGGACGCCTAAATTTACAGCAAAACTGATAATTGCTTTTAATGTGGAAATGATGATAATGGTTTAGGTTGTACCACGAAAATGTGCTGTAGAAAAACAGTAGACATTTATTTCTCTATGCTTTAGCTGGTTTATGTCAAACATTTACTCATGGATATGGTCTATGATTGAAGGAGGTACCCATTCGGAAGCTCCCCTTCCAGATAGGCAGCTGTGATATGTGTTAATTTTCTCTAGAGGTGTCCTGCTTAATGCAGAGGTTGGCTGAGGATTGTTGTGAGTCCGTATGTGACCTGAACAGGCTGGGATCCTTTTTGTAACTGTAGAAACTTCAGGAGGCCAGCCTATGTCTGGGATCTTCTGGTAGCTTTGTATATGGAATCACAGACTTTTAGAGCTAGAATAGATCTTTTTAAAAAATATTTTATGTATTCCTTTTCCTCATCTAAAAGCTGAGGCCTCTTGAGGTTCCTTGATTAGCTGGAAGAAATGTCTCCAGTTAAGGGGTACCAGCATTAGAACCCAAGGCTTTGGATGATCAGTCAGCTTGATGTTTCTGCACTGAACTGTGCTACATCTGAAAGATCACTTGTACCCCAAGTCCTTAGCTTGAATTAAATTGACATATTTAAAAGAAAAAGACAACCACAAACAAAACCTTTTTCTACTTAGAGACAAGTGGGTCCCGTTCATGCAGTTTGGCTCAGGATGCTTTGGGCTTTGTCCCGCAAATCAAGTACATCATCCCCCAACAGGGGCAAGACCTCTCAAGATATCAGGAGTACTGCTTGTCAGATCTACCCAGTTTGGCTGTCAGGGTATTAAGCCATTGCCAGTTGAGTTCATCTAGTCTAGACATCCAAGCTAAGTGCTTACTCCGTATTTTAAAAGGCAGTAGAAGGACTAGTTGAAACAGAATGAATGAACCAAAAATATATAAGGAAAACTATATATACTTTTTTTCAATACAGGAAACATAGCATAAATCCATCATAAATCAACTAAATAAGTATGCTCTATATTATGGACGTGGCGTTTGAATTCCTCTGTCTTTGAAATTCATGAAAATCAAGTCCAGGAATGGCAAAGGCAGTTGGTCGTCTAGATCATGTGTTACAGCATGACCTCTGTTTGCACAGTGTTGAGCTAGGTAGCATTGTTCGCCTATGTGTACCCAGCATTGGATACTGATCATAGAGATTTTATGGTTTTCCAAAAACTCTCAAAGTTCATATTTAAGTAAAGGCAGCTGCTTTTTATCAAGTTAATGAAGATATAACTTAACAGTGAAAAACATACTTTTTAAAAAAGATTTATCTATTATTTGAGGGGAAGAGAGAGAGCGAGAGAAAGAATGGGGAGAGGGGCAGAGGGAGAGGAAGAGAGAGAATCTCAAGCAGAGTCTGTGCTGAGCACAGAGCCCAATGTGGGACTCGATCCCATGACCCTGAGATCATGACCTGAGTCGAAATCGAGTCAGATGCTTAACTGACTGAGCCACCCAGGTGTCCTGAAAAGGATACATTTTGGGGGTAGAGGTCGATGGGTTTTGATAAATGCATGCAGCATAACCAAAACCTAGGACATTTATGTTTCCCCAGGAAGTTCCCTCTCGCCCCTTGTCAGTGTCTCCCTTTCCCAATCATCTCCCGGTCCCTGCTGTCACTTCTGTCACTATACATTAGCTTTGCTTGTTCTCAAATTTCATTCGAATGGAATCATGCCCTATGTGCTCATCTGGGTTCTTTTGCTCAGCATAAAAAGCAGCATATTTAATCAAATATTTCTGAGGAGGATGATTTCACTTAGTGTATCATACAAAATAGAGTTGGCCACTTTATCTTGAAAATACCTTGAGGAAGCCTATCTGCTTTGTTCTCTCTAGTCTGACAGAGTCTGCTGAGCTCTATGGGTTGTTGATGGGGCAGTAAGTTTGGAGGTCAAGGTCAATGCTGAACTAGAAAAGGTTGCCCAGCCAGAAAATGTTCCAGCATTTCCCATTTTCCATATATGATGGTTAAATACCCCAATGGCTACAAATGTTTAAGCTTTCAATGCTCCACCATTTCATAGCTACTGGTTACACTGGAAACAACTCTTTTTCCAACTTGACTACTTTGTTCACTGTACCTTACTTACATTATGGGATGTAGCCTGTGCTCATTCCTTCTAAGGGTTAAGGGTGACTAAGATGTGGCCCTATTCACAGTGAGTCCAGAGTAGGGGTGGGAGATGTTCATCTAGCAACTCTAATTCCCCAAACTATCTTTTCTCTTCCCTTGTATATTTGGAAAAGTGAGGAGATTAGTTCCTTACTTGGTCACTGTTCCTCCAGGTCACATGTTCCCTACTGCCCAGCTCTGGGTTGCCATTCATTTGTTGTTAGTTGTGGCCTGGAAATCAAGGATACAAATCATCTCACAGCCAATGTGATACCACTGCATGAAAGAGAGCAACAGATATTATGTTGAATATGGGCAGGGCTCAGTTCTCCTAATGGACCCCAGAGTCCTGTCTCTATCACTACCATTCAAAATTATGTGGAAGAAAGAAAGGACATTGTAGTGGAAGATTTTGAAACCATGTCCCAATTATTACTTCTCTAACGTTACACTGGAAACAACTCTTTTTCCAACTTGACTACTTTGTTCACTGTACCTTACTTACATTATGGGATGTAGCTGGTGCTCATTCCTTCTAAGGGTTAAGGGTGACTAAGATGTGGCCCTATTCACAGTGAGTCCAGAGTAGGGGTGGGAGATGGGGTGGGGAGGCAATAGCATCCAAGAAGTTAAACGTGTGTGTGTGTGTGTGTGTGTGTGTCTTCCTCCTATTATTAATCAAAATAGACTATTGAAAAAAGTAGCTTGCTAAAAGGATTTTCCCAAACCATGGGTCATTACGTTTCTATACTAATTGTATTAAAAGTTTGTTTTAAAATAAAAATTTTTAATAATTTTTTTTCAAAGTGTAGTTTTTGGGAAACTCTAAAAGACATATTTAAAAAATTTTAAGTATGCCACTTTTATTTCTGGGAACTGAAAATTAATATAACACCATCATTTCAACCAAAATAGGCCAGAGCTAAGGCACATGGCACAAAGTCAGTTCCAGTGATCTAAAATTACCTTGATATGATTTTAAGCTCATGAAATAGGAAGAGATTTGGAATTAAAGAATATATAAGGATATATTAACCTTTTCTCAGAGGTTATGTAGCAGATAAGAAGAGCTCTAAAAAAGTTTCTGGCTGTAGTGTATTCAGACAAATACCATCTTTAAAAAAGGCATCAGAATGAATAGGGTTGGCCAGGAAATTGAGGTTGAAATGAACACTGCTAGAAACGATGAGTTTGGAAAATGAATCTTTTTTCCCTAAGATGTGAAGGGGAAGAAAAAAGGAGAGGAATATTATTTATGATAATTTTATAATCTGGTAGTAAACAAAGTGGACTAGTTAGGATGAATCAGCCTCCAGATAGATACTGTCATATCTTGATTCACAGCCAGGGATCTCAAAGTGCATAAAAGATGCTGTCTACATTGATCTTATAGTCTTATTTCAATGGAATTTAGATTTTTAAAATAAATAGAAGGAACTTGATACCATTTGTATATAGTAAATTGTGGAGAATTGATTACAAGTGATAAAAAGATGTTGGAAATGAACTGGTGAAAAAGATTAAAAAACCATAATTGCAAGTGAAGGTAAAACTGGTTTATTCAGCTCTGGATCTGGGCTCTATTTTCCTATGGTTTGACAGGCAATTTAAACCACAAAATTAAACAGTAAAAGATATGGCTTTAGAAAGAAATGAATTTAGAGAGCTGCAGTTTTTTAAACTCTCAGAAGAAATACTTTGTTGTTCTAGTGTTCCTTTTATTTAGCAAAAGCTTTTTTTGCAGCAGTTTACAGTGAGTGACCCACATGGATTTATGGTAAGATTTTACCATTGAAGAACAGCTTTCATGAAATATCAGAAAAAATTATCTTTGTCCCAGATCTTTTATCATGAAGTTGTTCAAGTGATTGCCAATTGCAAAACCTACTTGGATATTTTTTCCCCTTTTAACATTAGGTTATTTTATTTGTATTTTTGGTAAGTGCTAGTTATTTTTCCCTCCAGCATCCCCTCTCCCAAGGGCAAAGAAATCTGGGTTTCTAGGCTTTTTCTAAACGATCACTGACAAAAGTTCCTAGGTCCAAGGGTTAGCAATATGGTTTTGCCCTAGACCTGACAGTTTGGGCTGACTTAGTGGTTGTGTGCCCTATACACTTGCACAGGGTTCTATGCTTAAAAGATCTTGCACTTGATTTATAGCTTTGCTGTCGATGTCTTGAAATTCTTAATTTTTGAACAAGGGCCCTGCATTTTCATTTTGCCCTGGTGCCACAGATTATATAGTGCATTCTGCAAATCGTAACATAATGGCTGGCATTTATTGCATTGTTACTATGTACCATGCATTCTTTTCAGTGTCTTGTATGAACCCACTCACATTTATTTATATAGGTAATCATTTATATTTGAATATAGTTGACACACCCACCTCTATGTGTTATGCTATGCTCCACACAAGTGTGGCTACCATCTGCCACCATGGAATGCTGTTACAATACCAGTGACTATATTCCCTAGGCTCTACATTTGATCTCTGTGACTTACTCATTTCCTAACTGGAGGCCTGTATCTCACACTCCCCTTCACTCATTTTGCCCATTCTTCCACTGCTCTTCCCTCAATCATCAGCTTGCTTTCGGGATTTATAGGTTGAGTCCGCTTTCTGTTTGTTCATTTGTTTGTTTTGCTTTTTAGAATCCACATATAAGTAAAATCATATGGTGTTTGTCTTTGACTTACTAAATATTTGTAAGAACCGTCTGAGTTAGGTGTTGTGGTTCCCACTTCACAGAGGAGAAACTAAGCACAGAGAAGTTAAACAGGAAAAATGAATGAGCACTGGAGGAGGGATTCTGTCCCCAGCTGGCTGCTTCTAGAATGCGTCCCTCTAACTGCTAACCCAACTCTCTCTGTTCCAACTTACTTTCTCTTCTATTCCTCAAAGGGCACTCTTTTTTTTTTTTTTTTTTTTTTAAATATTTTATTTATTTATTTATTTTAGAGCAAGAGAGCACATGTGCCTGAGCGGGAGGGGAGGAGTAGAGAGGGAGGAAGAGGGAGAGAGAATCTCATGCAGACTCCACGTTGAGCATGGGGCCCAAAGTGGGGCTCGATGGATCTCATGACCCTGAGATCATGACCAGAGCCAGAACCAAAAAGTTGGATGCTCAATCGAGGCACCCTGGAAAGGAAACTCTTGCTTCTGTGGTGTGCTAAAACAGGCAACACCTGTGGAGCCCTGGAGAGGCTTTGCTTGCTGAAAATGCATTCGACAGATGCAAATATATGACCTAGAGAACTCAAGCGTAATTCTTTAATTTCATGTAAATTAACTAGCTATTACCTTAGGCAGGTTTCTGAGGGAATGAAAGGAGGAAAGGAAATGACAGGAAGAGGTTAACAAAAACAGATGAGTACAGGGAATGTAGACATGCCGCCGGGCCTGGGCAGGCCGCCTGGGAGTAGGCTAGTGGGGCAGAGTTTGGACAGGCTAGCAGATATAGGAAAAATATGAGAAAGTGCAATCCATGTTCCCTATTTAGCAATTTGACTGAGGCTGATGCTGGAGACAAATGTATAAGGTTTTCAATTGGTTTAGGGGGACTGAGTGAGAACAATGGTTTCCTGATTTGCAGGTGGCTGGGTATGTGAGCACTGGTGTGTGTGGCTGGAGGTGGCTAATGGAGGCCAAATGTTGGGAAATAGAGCCAGACACCTTCATGCACTGGGGTTAGGCCTGGGATTTATAAGCTAACTGGCTTCAGGCCACCGCTTGGATCATACCTTCTAGGGTGTGGTACCTAGTAGGCTTTCAGTAATATGTGAGCAAGAAATAGATGAATCTAGCAATTGCCCTCTCTGCTGGTGTTTAAGGCAGGCTCCAAACTGAAGAGCTGTTTTTCTGACTAACTGACTGGATCTATCAAGTTACCATTTTTCATACTTCTCTGTCCCAGCCTTCACCATAACTGTTGGTGAAGTGCAGGGCAGGGATCGTGAGCACATTGTCTTGTTAGGGATTGCATTTCCAGTGCCCAGCACTGTGCATGGCCCATCCTAAGGGCTTAAACATTTTCTAAATAAATGACTGAATGTGGTTAATGTGGAATAAAAATCAAAAGTCTATCTCTGAGGTCCCAGACTCCCTATTTTCTCTCCTAGGCTAACTATGGTGACCCAGAGGACTGCATTTTGATATCCTGACACTGCGCGCTCATTACTGATAAACTCAGGTGAAGGCTTGTTGCTTTGAGTTAGCTCTAGTGCTAAAAGCTGGTAAACTGGGTAGACAGATTTGCTTTGAAGAGTCAGCTATGAGGAGCTTCTGAAGCATCTTACCTTCCAGAAAATGTCCTTTTTGCAGTGGTCTTTGGAAAGCTATACATTTTACTCTTTGAATACCATCAAATGTAGAACCCAAAGACCTGGAAGCTAGGTGATTATAGTTAGCTATGTTATATATCTGTGGCATGCCTAAAATTTCTATTTTGGGGCTGGCCTCCTGAAGTATATCATGTACTTCTAAGTCTGTATTTTTAACAAGGCTGTCCTAGATGTGTACGTTCTTTCTGGAGAGTATACCATCTCTCACTTCTTTTTACCAGATCTGTATTTCTGATGAGAGAGGTCAAGGACAGTGGCTTGTGTCACCTCTGCTTATTTTCAGGGATATTCTGTCACATATAGTGTGGTTCACTATACATCTCTGGTGAAGAAGTACTCTTCTATATTCTAGGTATTGATCTATAAGGCACAGTACACTAAATATGAGGGAGAAATAAGAACACATTCTCAAATATTAAGCAATTTTGAATCTCAATTACATGAAAATAAAAGAAACTGCATGTGGTCTAATTTTTTTATACATTTAAAAAATCTGGAAATTCGACAGGTAGACCATATACTTTATGTGAACAAGAATTCTGATCATCTTGTTTATAGTTTACACGTATTGCCTAGGACTGTGCCTGGCAAAAATTAGGAACTTAGCATTTGTTGACTGACTTCTCAGCATTCTGAGATTATTTTTATTATTTGTACGAGAAAGTATTTTGAGTTTTGAAGATAATCAAAACTTATTAAATAATAATAGTTAAAAACTGGATATATGTATTATTATCTACTTCCCACTCTGTGTACTAAAAGGAGTGATGGCTTGGCTCCTCTAAATGTTATGTGCAGGGATGCTGAGTAAAGGCAGGAGTTTATCACTGAAAGGATCAAGAATTACTGTCTCCATTGTTTCTCTATTAAATGTGGGGCTAGTGGGAGTTAGAGGGAGGGGGCATTTTCAAGAGGAATGTGTAGGTTGATGGGGCACATACCACTTAGTTGCGTATGTGACTTGTCTACCATCTAGTTATTTATTGCCTTCTCTGCCCAAGTATCAGGGGAAAGCATGTTGTCTGAAAGAACATCTTACGAATGTAATGCAAACAAAGGATGTGCATCTGGTCCACATGGGGGTGTTCTCTGCTAATTAGTTTGGCAGATGAGAGTGCTTTTGAAAAAGAGAATCCTGAGTCCTAGGAAATGATTTTCTCTTTCTGTAAGAAAACTCAAGAGATTGTACCCTTTTCTACTTGTTATTCATTGGTATAATTCTAGGTATCTATTAAAGGTTTAAAAGTGATCAGGTGCAAAATATCCATGTGGTGTGAGGGCAACAGGGAGCAAAGCATCCGCAGCATGTATCAATTCTAACAGTGCTGACATCTGCTGTCCCTGTAGGTAGCAAAGACTTTTACAAGTAGTCCTTCACTTCCTCAAGCATGCTAGAAAGGTAGAAATCCTTAAGAGAAACTCCAGATTCAGAGTGAGTTTGAAATTGCATTATAAGTTGCTTCTGCTAACTCCTTCTTGCCCATAAGTCACAGACTTCGAAATGAAACACATTTTATAAATTGGGTTTTCCCATCATTTCTTTCAGGGAAGCAGCTGTACTATTGGTTCTAATAAGGTATTCAGCCTGAAAATGCAGTGTTAGCCTTGAGGGTATAGGATCAGAGAGGCTCGCCAATGCCTTGGAGCAACGGAACAACTTCTCCTCAGTTATGTAGCACCTTAGCTGTGGTCCGGAGGGTGCTTTGGCCAATTCTATTGTCATGTGGAGAAAAAGAGGTAGATCAGGTGTGAGGAATGTTGACGTCCAAGAGCAGAACCTGACTACAGGGAGTCATTCTAGAATCTGCAGGAATATTACACTGAAATACTTATTTCTGACCACACAGAGAAAACTCTAGAATGGAATTTTAGAGGGAGCTCTGTATGTGGAAGCCTGATGGACTCATTGCTTCTGCCCATTAGAATGGGAAGGGAATTCAGCCTATAGTTCTCAAAGGAGTCAGCACAAGAAAGGCTAAATGGCTTAAAGAGGACCGTGACTTTTCCTGGACTCCTGAACTTTTTCATATTCGTTGCTTATGCAGAGCCCGATACTCTTCAGATTAAAAGTGACTGTTGGCTCTTCTCATGTGTAACAGAACAAAACTCTGTTCGCAGATAACACCCTATCGAAGATCTTTTGTGACTGTTATTGCCAGGAAGCTTTATCTTTGGTTAATGGGTATGGCAAAAACAATTTGTACAATATGATAAGAGTAACATTCAATTAAGAAGGGCTTATTGCGTGTCAGGTAATGTTCTAAGTGCTTTCAAAAGAAGCCATACTTCTTCGAGGGCTTGCCCTTGCCTTATGGGGTGGACATTGTCGCTTTCATTTTAAATACGAAAATGGGGAGGCTTAGGGAGGTTAAGAATCTGGGCTAAAATCAAACATCTAGGAAGTGGCATAGCTGAAGTTCAAACTTAGGTCACTTTCACGCCACTGTACTATGCGAAGTACTTATAACAAAGCGCTGTGCAATATTGGTACAGTGTTGTGGTTTCAATCTGAGCAAAAGTATTCTTTAATGATTCTAATCCGTCCTTCCCTCTTCCTTGCCATGATCCATTCAGAACCACCAGTGTTACACTTCATAAAATCACATATGACTTTCACATACATTTTCTCATTCACAAATTGGGACTTTTCCAGGTTTCTATCCTTATTTTCTTTAATGATGGTGAATGCTCTAAATGTATGTTCAATGTATGCAATAAATGTTCAATGTATGCAATAACATACAATTATAAGAGAGTACGGAATAAGTTTGCCAGATATAATATTCACCCAGTTACATTTCACTATCATGTAAACAATGAATAATGTTTAAAATTATAAGTATGTACCAATGTTGCATGGGATATACTTACACTAAAACGTATTTGTTATTTTTCGAAGTTCAGATTTATCTAGGCATGCTGTATTTTTATTTGCTAAATCTGACAGCTCTAAATTAAATCAGAGAGGCTTGTGTACAAAGAATGAATTCCTTGTGTACAAAGAATTGGGTTTGTTTCAAGCAAGTTCCTCAATGGCCAAAGGGAAACTCAAATGAAATGGGTAAAGGAGAAACCTTGGGGCAACTTGTACTGAGTGCTTAGATCTACTTGCCTTGTATAATTAGACTTTTCATCACATCTCGCTAATTTCAAACAGTGTTTTCAGTCCTTGATATTTTGTGGAGCATGGAAATGGTTAGAAGCTTTACAAGGGTTATGTTAATCTTTATTAATAGTTCAGCTAAAGCTCTACCAAGGCAAAATCCTCAATGTAAACTTTGTTTTAATATGTTTATGTTTTCACTTTTTATCTGAAAGTACTACAGGGCCCTTGAGGTCTTCCAGGAAAAAAAGTTCTCCCATAAGCAGGAACATGAATTTGTTTAGTTGAGATCAGTATTTCTGCTTGTGAAAGTTGGACTTGGAGAGCTAAGGTTGCTCTTTTTTCCACTGATCCCCAGTACCTGACCGGACACAGTAAACTCTAGTTACTCTCCTAATCCCTTGACTTTGATTCAGAAAAGCTGCCTTTTTTTTTTTTTTTTTTAATGAAAGGAAACCATTACATGCTTCAGTGATGGCTCCATTTTCTGAGCAAAGGAAGCTTCTTTGGTAATATCTTAGGAATTGTGGTGGTATGTGTATCTTGAGAGGTGGAGGAAATGCAGAGTGCATTTCCTTGGTAGAATGACTTTGAAAAATTTGAAGAATACTTTAGTAATATATCTGTTCAATGAGTCCAGCATATTTTAAACAACAAATCAACTCGTAAAACTGCACTGCAGCATTTATTAAAAAAAAAGGTGCACGTGGTATAGTAACAAAACATTAGTAGGGCTTAGCGAAATGAAAGAAATAAAGTAAAACTTTATTTTCTGACAATATTTATAGGTTTTTAAGGCCCTAATTGCCTTCGCTTTCTATATTGCCTTCTTTCTGATTGATTATGTGTCCCAGATTTGGTTACTTTTGCCCACATGTTAATTTCAGGTGTTTTTCAGTAGGTGAGTATGAATTGATAATATACAGGAAAGTAAAAACACACAGGAGAATTTTAATATGTAATGAAAAGGAATTCCATTGTAAGCGATCTGAGAGCTCTGTTCTTTTACCCACTTTCTGTTTTATTTAACAACTCCCAGTCTATTAAGACTTTGCTTCACTCAACGATTTCATGTTAATCATCTTTTGTTTTATAGCCCTTTATTTTCCTGCTGGAATCAATATCCCATCAACTTCACCGACCATCTACTCTGTGATCTATGAGATGGCACTAGTACAGGGCTGAATTTATACCAGAGCAATTTGCTTTAAATGTTACCAGCATTTTATCCAAAACATTTCTTCCAGTTTACTCTCATAATTTTACTACTTCTCACAAAGTTGTTTCCCTGATTTTGGAGAATAGGGAGTGACAAGTAAAATGTAAAATGCCTATATACAGGATATAGAACTTGAACTTGAAAACCCTCAAGTCCATGAAATGATGTCGGTTAACGGGAGAAGGCTGGCTCTGTTTTCATACTGTGTGCCTGCTGCAACACAAACCTGATTAATTCATTTCTCGCTTACTGGTAAACCTGGATCATTTTGGGGAAACCATATTTTTAAAGTAGTTTTGGATCCTGCTGGCATGTTCAGGTTGTCTCAATTCAAGCAAAATCAATCAATTTTGGTACTCTGTAGAAGCATTATGCTGAGAAACTTGGACCCCCTTTCTTTGTGCTTACCGTCAAGCTGGTGGCAGCCATCCTTTAGTATAAGTTTAAGTTGCTCACCACAGGGGCTCTGGGTTCTTTGTAAAGATTAATTTAGAAATTAAAAGTGCATTATCCCCTTCTAAATACATTATCCAGATTGTGATGCTAACATTTTTAATAAAATAAATTATTGTCACCTCACTTAATCTTATCAACAAATGTAATTGTTTATTACTGAGAAGTAGACAATGAATTATTTCTTTTTTTAAAATTTTAATTCCAGTATGGGTTTAACATACAGTTTTATATTAGTTTCAGGTGTACCATATAGTGGTTCAGCAACTCTATACCTTACCTGGTGCCCATCAGGACAAGTGCACTCCTCAATCCCCATGACTTATTTCACCCATACCCCACCTGACCTCCCCTCTGGTAACTATTGGTTTGTTCTCTATAGTTAAGAGTCTGTTTCTTGGTTTGTCTCTCTCTCAGCAGTGAATTATTTATTGATATCTGTTAGGACATTTTATCTCATGATAGGATTTTACTGATGATGATATCTCATACTGTTCAATTACTATTATATTAATTTTAAAGGATACTACAATTGACCCTTGAACAACATGGGTTTGAACTATACTTATATGTTGACTTCTTTTTCAATAAATATAGTATAATATAAGTGTAAAGGTATTTTCTCTTCTTTAGGATTTTCTTAATAATATTTTCTTTTCTCCATCTTTATCATAAGAGTAGCATACAAAATATATATGACATGTAAGATATGTGTTAATTGACTGTTGATGTTATCAGTAAGCTTCTGGTCATAGTAGGCTATTAGTAATTAAGTTTTTGTGGAGACAAGATTTATACTCAGATTTTCTATTGCATAGGGTTTTGCACCACTGACCTCTGCGTTATTCAAGGGTCAACCTTATTAAATGGAAAATTTTTCTTTCAACATGGGAGGAGATTTACTTTCTAGTGTCCACATGAAGCAAATATGTTTTAATTTGTTCCAAAATGTCTTTTTTGCTGGGCTTTTTTTTTTTTTGGTTCACATTCTGTTTTGAGTGTATAACAAAACAGTGAGAAAACAAACTCAGTATGTGTATCATTCACTTCTTTGCTGAATTACTTAGATGTGATTCTTTAAGGGAAATTTCCAACAACAACTCATTTTAGAAGCTGATTCTAAGAATAATAATTCTTGCCCTGATATCCTCTCAGGGCTGCATGAGGAAAATGCAAACATGCTTTAAAAATAAAATTATTACACAAAGTCAGTCTTATTTGAAAGAGAGTGAAAATATGAGAATTAAACAAGACAGAGTATCTGGCAACATATCCAATGTCCATTCATGTTGTTGAAAATTATTGTAAGACTGTGTTGATCATACTTTTACTGGTGTCTTCAAACTTCAACAAATGACTTCTAATTTCTCTTTCTGTATATTATTATTGTCTGTAACTCTTTTTTTTACATTTGGTCTCTATATAGCAAAAATGCCTCTTGTGTTGCTATCATCCTCTTAAATCTGGAATTTTGAAATCATCTTTTATAGCGTATTGGTGGTCACTGGTGGTTATTGGTTGCTTTAAGTCATCGATACTGAGTTTTTCTCTGAGCATCTATCTGAGCACCCCTAGTGACTGGCATGGCTCTATTGGGGGGATAATTTCCTTCCCTAGAAAGAGTGCTTCATAAGAGGGTTTCATATTTCCTTACAGCACCATCTGGGCTGGCCTAAAAAGTCCCCCCCACACTAATTCAGTTATGACCTTGCACTGAGATGCGTCTTCACAGATTCACGCTGAGACTGGCCACCATCTACAAATGAATCTCTTTGCTGGGAGTTTTGTCCCTCACTGATAAAGAATGGAGAAAGTTAGAGCTATTTATTAGGCAGCAATTACTCAAAGGCAGTGTTATGCCTTTAGAGGAAAACTCTTGTAAATCTAAAGAAAAGTGATTTACTCACAGTGGGAATAGATTTAACACAGATTAGAAACATATTTTCCTCCTTTTCTGCCTTACCGTTTGTATTTTATAAGAGGTTAAGGCCAGCTCTGAAGTATTGCTAGTGAGTGTTTTATTTTTACCGGCATAAAGGGGTTTTAGCTGTGTAATGAAATTCCACCATTTACTAATGATGTTTGCTTTTGAAGTTAATTGTTTCACTGAAGGCACAAATCACGTTATGGATGTGATGTTGTGCCATATAAATAAATATAAGGTTTTTTTTTTTTTTTTAATATGAGTTTTTGACATGCTAATTTATAATGACTGGCTGATGAGAAGACCATAGGGGAAAGATAAGACTAGCACTTGGACCACATAACTGTAGAAGGGTGATCAATTCAAAGAGCAGTTTTCAGAAGGATTTTTTTATTTACTCATTTATCTGTGAAGTAAACTCAGTGTCCAATGTGGGGCTTGAACTCGTGACCCTAAGATCAAGAGTCACATGCTCTACCGACTGAGCCAGCCAGGCACCCCAGGAAATATTTTAAGACATGTCTTTAAATGCAAGTAGACCATGACTTCTCTTCAGGACTTTTGGATGCCGTATGCCAGGACTACCAGAGAAATGAGGTCAAGGATCAGGTGATTTGGAATCTGGACTGAACCTGATTCCACTGTGAATCCAGCAAGAAAGGTCAAAGCTTTCCAGGAAATGGATGTCTATGGGGCTGCCAGATATCAATTGTGCAGAATGATCGCTAAGCTCCTGAGATGATCCGCAACATTCCTACTTTCTTGGCATGGGTTTATTGCTCTTGACATCAAAAGGCAGAATGTATTTCCTCTCCACTTGAATCCAGTCTGGCCTTGTGATGGCTTTGACCCATAGAATGCTTGCTCTTGAAATTCTCACTCTTGGAAACCAGTCGCCATATTGTGAGAAGACAAGCTGTGTGGAAAGGCCTTGGGGAGGAGAATCAAAATGCTCTAATAGATGCCCCAGATGAGCTGAAAGCTGATAGGTAGCACCAACACCACCCATATGAAAGAGCTGTTTTGGATATACCAGCCCTGAGACCCAGATGACGGTAGTACTCGCTATTGTGACGTGGAATAGAAAAACCACCCAGTTGAAAGCAACAACCTACAGAATCATGACAGGTTCTGTAGGATTGCTTCTACCCAAAAGGGCAACTCCATTCCCAGAAGGTCCTTGTAGGTTGGGCAGGGCATAAGGATTCTGTGTATCGGCAGTTTACCTGCCTGAAGAGAGTGCTAACCCCACAGACCTCACACTACAGTAAAGTAGGTTTTTGCATTTTATTTATTTATTTATTTATTTTTAAAGATTTTATTTATTTGACAGAGAGAGATCACAAGTAGGCAGAGAGGCAGGCAGAGAGAGAGGAGGAAGCAGGCACCCTGCTGAGCAGAGAGCCCGATGTGGGACTCGATCCCAGGACCCTGAGATCATGACCTGAGCCAGAAAGGCAGCGGCTTAACCCACTGAGCCACCCAGGTGCCCCAGTTTTTGCATTTTAAATGGCTGATTAGAGTGTGCTGGGCTGATGATAATTCATGGGAGATACGGCGCCCGTAAAGCTCTCGAGTGAAGTGATAGGATTAGAAAGTTGTGCCTTAGAGAGAGGCACCTCCCCAGCTCTTGGAGGATGATTTTGGGCGTAAAAGTGACAAGGGGGAAAGCTGACTTTTATCTGAAAAAGTTTCATGGGGTTTTGTCAGAGACTTCTAAAGGAACCTTGATCATTTAAGTAGGATTATAGTACTTTTATGTTGTAATCCACACAGCAGAGAAATGTAAGCTTTGTCCAAGAGCTACTTATGCATTTACACCTTCTTTTAGTTTTACATTTTCCACCCTTATATTACATTTTAACTTTTGCCATTTTTTGTTAGCTTTTTTCCTGATCAAATCAAGACTCATGCTTTTAGATATAAATCTGTGATTTGTTTTTCAAATGTTTAATTTCTCCCTTTATTATTTTTTGTTGTTTCTTTTAAAGATTATCTAAAAACATTATCTTAAGTTTATCTTATTTATCCATGGAGCAGTCTGATTTTTTTTTCTGAAAGTGTAGGTCATGATAAATCCACCAGAGTGTATAATACTTGTAAAGCAAGGAGAGAAGTTTTAAAAACATTTAATTTGAGAAGTTTCAAGCTTGAAATGTGGCAGGAATATAGTACATAGGACTAGGACATCAGTATACCCTTTATCCAGATTAACCTGTTGTTAACATTTTGTTCCTTTTGCTTTCTCGTTTGCTTTCTCTCTTTTCCCTCCTCTCTGTGTGTATGTGTGCCTTTTATTTTTTATTGTTTTAAAGATTTTATTTATTTATTTGAGAGAGAGAGTGAGAGAGAACACAAGAGTGGGATGTCCGGGAGAGTGGGAAGCAGACTCCCCCCTGAGCGGGGAGCAGGTGAGGGCTTAATCTTGGGACTCAGAGATCATGATTTGAGCTGAAGGCAGTTATCTGACTGAGCCATCCAAGCATCTCTGTATATGTGGCTATTAAAGAGTTTTTCTTCTTTTTGTATTATACAGTTTGAGAGTAAATTGCATGCATTTTGGCCCTAAAATTATCACAGAGGATATTCTTTTAAATACAGCACAGTTATCAACTTTATTATTTAATATTGTTAGAATAATTTTAAATAATCTCCTATCCATATTCCAATTTTGTCAGTTGACCCCATAATGTCCTTCATTTCCCTTTTTCCCCTGTAGTACATGATACAGTTTAAGAACAGATTGTTGTGTCTCTTTAGCCTCCTTTAAGTTGATGGAATATTTGCACAGCCCATTATGACATTGACATTTTGAAGAAGACAAACCCTTTCTAAAAAAGAGGATGTTTCTCATTTTGGGTTTATCTGATGGGTCCTCATGGTTCCATTCAGGTTGTGAATTCTAGGCCAGAAGTGATGCGTATTTTTCTCTAGAGCACATGATATCCATCTACCCCTTGATACTGATAGTAATTTTGATAACCTGGTCAAGGCATTCTACAGCTTATACTTTTACTGTCCCCACACCTTTGCAACTAATAAACTATCTGGGGAGACCATGAAAATGCTCTACTGCTCATGAAAATTTCCACTGAGATTTGGTATCTACTAGTGATTCATGCCTGAGCTAAAAGCTTAATATGATGGCTGCAAAATTATGATTTCCTATGTTTACCACTTGCTCCACACTTACCAATGAACGCTCAGTGTTCTACCATAAGCAAGAGCCATTTTTCCTCTCCATTGATTTTTTAAAATTATTATTTGTTTGGACTCATTAACTCTGTGTTGTCAATGGTCCATAATTCATTACTTTCCTTTATTATTCTAATGTTTAAATGTTCCCAGATTAGGCCCACTGGAGGCTCTTCCAGCTGCCTCATGTGACCTTGTGATGCTTTCATCATCTTTTTAAAACACTTTCTTACTTTCCAACATAACAAGATGTTCCAGGCTCATCTTGCATCTATGCCACTCCGGCCCTGAGATCAGCCATTTCTTTAAGGAGCATTGGTTTCTTTCAGTGAGGGAATAGTAGAAGAGATAAAGACATGAGCACTAAGCATGTTAGGAGGGTAATTTTTATGGGATTGAACTGGATTTAGGCAACCTTTTTAGCTAAGAGCTATGGCCAAAATGATATTTATCTGCATTTACAAAAGACAAATGACTCATGGCCAAAATGATATTTACCTACATTTACAAAAGACAAATGACTAATTTTCTGCCTTACACCGAAAGTATGCATAAATTCAGGTGACCAAATCATAATGAGGTACATACTTGAAGACATCATCCAGGTAATTAAACCCCCAAATATGCTCTTTTTTTTAAAGATTTTATTTATTTATTTGACAGAGACATCGAGAGAGGGGGTGACTCACAACCAGGTGAAGTGGGTGAGCAGCTGAGCAGGGAGCCTGATGCAGGACTCAATCCTAGGACCGTGGGATCATGACCTGAGCTGAAGGCAGACACTTAATGGCTGAGCCACCCAGGTGCTCCCCAGATCTGCTTCTGAGATTAACTTTTATTTTTTTTCCCTCTACAGTCTTTTCTTATTAGCACTTACAGTGAAAATTATAATTAATTAGTACAAATGAGATTTTGACTGCATTATTTATTGTTATTTTAGAAATACTGAGGAATCTGGTAACATAGTATGATGGGGGTTTGAGAAACTCAATTAGTTATAGAAATGAAGATATTACATTTTCTCTGCTTGAATAGAAGTTTATATGATATTTTATTCCATTACATACTCTTTGGCAGAGGGATGGCAGATCATTCTAGAATCCTGGCAGGCAGTCTTTCTCACTGGACAACCTCCCTCACACCCCCTATCCTGTTCTTATGGCTGCTTCTGCTAATTTTGCAAGCCTGAAATTGGATTGCTATGCCTGTTGCCCACGCTGTGTGAGGAGGCTCCATAGAGAGTCCCATGTATATATTTTTGAATTTTCCTGGGTAAGTTGTCCAGAGTATTCAGTTATGTATGAAATAGATTTGGTCCCAAATCATTTGAACTCAGGAGAATTAACTATAATTGGTTCTAGGAGATAAAATATGTTTCCCCAGGAGTTGCTGACTTTGAAAGGGTAGTTTTTCTTCTGGGCCAGTTAGACATGAATCATCAAATAGGTGTACAGTATGGTACCTTTCATTCTAGCCACAAAATCCAGATGGAGATTCTAGCTAGTGGTTCCAGGTTTCTGGCCAGTCTCTCTGGATTAATAATAATTACTAACATTTGGCTGGAGCTTTAATGTTTTCACAGTATCTTCACGTGCATTTATTACATTAAATGGTGTCGCTGGTAGTGAATGATTTGTGTCTTCACTTACTGACCCCCACACCTGCCACCGGATTTTGTCTCTTTCTAAGAATTTCTTAATGAAGTTGATTTAGTTCCTCAAAGTTGTTTTAGAATAAGTCAAAAATGAATAAATAGACCCTTGGCCTTTCCAGCCGTAGAAGATCCAAGTTTCCTGTTTGTGGTTATAGAAGATTAAACTCAGTTGGTATTGGGGGGTGTCCTTCCTCTACCTTCACTGTCTAACTCGTTTCTATGGAATGAAAATGAAGGCAAATACTACCATCCTGATTAAATATATAAATACGCTCAAGCATAGAAGTGGTTAAATGACATATCTGAAGTCACTTTTCAAGAATGAGCAATGAAGACTTTGGGTTCAGCTCACATTTTAAAATTGCTGGTAAGGATTTCTTTGAAAGCCTTGTAATGCATAGATGTTCTAAAAGGGTTGAATTTAGATGCCGGCCTGTATTTCTGTAGGTGGTTAAAAATGGTCAGAATTGGAAGGAGTCACAGTAATCAAATCTATTTTTAGAAGTACATTAGCATGTGGTTTTGCAAACTCACATTTCTTTCCTATAAAAGACAGTGATTGCTGTCATAAAAATACTGTCAAGATTTACTGCTTCTTCATGAGACCCAGGACTAAGCCAAGGGACACCATATACCCTAAACCTACTCAAAGCTTTTGCCTCTGAAATTCTACTCTGTAATTTGGTAAGTGTTTTTAAAAAAATTCAACTAAATGGCTACCACATGGTGGAAAATTAGCAATCTGGGACCGAAGCTTTTGTGTGGTATTAAATCCACATATGGAAAAAATTAAATATCATCCTCAATGCCCTCCATGTGTTCAGATGTATTAAATGAAATGCTTATAAAGTGTGACATTATTTAACTTTTATAAGGTTTGTCACATCTAGTAAAACTTATTACTGTTCTTTTGAAAAGTTTCATACAGGTGCCTTCTGAGCTCATATCGGTCTGAATGTCCTACAATATACACATAATTTGTTGCTGGATATAGCACTAGACAATCAAGAGTAGAACTTTAACCAGGGCAACTTAATATAGCACAGAATGCAGTAACTTGCAGTAGGCAATGCTGTGGTAGATTGGTCCCTAATCTTCTCTATGGAAAGGATTTTATAAAACATTGGGGGTGAAGTATGTACCATAAATTGTTTTAATAAAATTTGGCTCTTTAAAATAATTGACTCTAAGTAACTTATATTTCCCCAGATTTGAAGGGTAGCTCCATGTGACCTTCACAGTCTGCATGTGCAAATGTGCCTAGGATGCTCAGGAAATGCCATAATCCTATTGATACCAATGATAATAAGGATTTTAAAGGAAATTTGTCACCTTAACTCATTTTACTCTATTGCAAAAAGATATTTCCCGAGTGTTGTTGCTCTACTTGCTAGACACTGACTAATATGTTGGCTACATAGAACCCAGGTGTGCCCAGGAATTTTTATCTCTGTTTCTTTTTCAGGTGTGGTTTACAGCCCATCAGCATCAGAATCACCCAGAGGATTTGTTAAGCCCATGAGATCTGGGTTTCATTCTAGACCTATTGCATCTGCGTGCATAGCAAACCCTCTAGTTGATTCTTATTCACTCTAAAGTTTGAGACTCTCTGACAGTACAAAGCATTTTGGTAACATAGAGAAAACCAAGGCTGAGAAGCTTATCAAATGTCCCAACTGCATACGCTATTATATGCCCTCTATAATAATGTATTATTATCCAGCAATCCCTAAGGTTTCAAATGTACAAGTAATATCTACATAGAATTGGTTCCTGTTAAGGTGTATTGACCAACTTACTATAATGGCAGCCCTGGCTAGAATTTGCCATCTTGGTGATTTCAGACTCTCAGTCTGGTGGACAGTGGAACGGAGGCAACTATTTTTGCTGAGATGGAGACTCAGAGGTCTCAGACTCCCCATACAATTTATGCAGGAAATTTACCTTTCCTACATTTAGATCCCAGTTCTGTACTAAGTGATTATTATTATTATTATTTTTTAGACTATGGGCCAAAAGAGTTTAACCTGTTCATATTTGTAATTGATCAAACTCCCAGACAATTTACAAGATCTACTTCGTTTCATACAGAACATAGCAAAATGTATCAAACCAAATTTTTTCCCAGAAAAGAACATGACTGAAGTCCATCTTAGTTGCTTCATACGGTGAAAAAATGTCTGCTTGATGAATGCTCCAGATTGTGGTTAAATGATCTTGCATCGCAAGAAATACCTGGGTCAGTGTTGCACCTCAGACAGCCAGAAAGATTCAATGACTATGTCTAAAGGAAAACAAATAAGGCCTTTTTCAAGGAGAACGTTGAGTTTCTCACATGTGATTATTCCTACCACCCCATGTTGCTGCCACTCTCAGTGATAATGTCACCGTGGCTTCTGTTACAGTACTTTGGCTCTCTGGGTCTAGATTTTCTCATGGAGCAGCAAACTGCTTGAGGCAGCTGGCACACAAAGAGCTGCTAAAAATGTAACTACCTGTAAATGTCAATGTTTTTCAAATAAGTGTTTTTTCCTTTAGTTCTAAATTTTGTGCTATATTTTAATGTCACCCAGGAACTGGTATAATAGCATCAGATGAGAGCAGTCCTGCAGTTACTTGTTCTCTGTTTCTGTAGGGCAATGGCAAGAGCCTGTGAACAGTGTAGTTTTCCTGTAAGCACCTTTTTTTGTGTTGCTATCCCAAATATTCCTTTGTCTTTGGTACCTTTGTGGAGTGACTTCTAATGTCTCATGTCTAACTGCCTTACAAGCTCCAACAGGATCACCAAAATCAGGAGGCAATTCTTTCCTTTCCAAAATGGTCCAGTCTGAGTTTTGTAGAACAAATATATTGCTCATCTTTTATTTTTTGCCACTTTTGACAAAAAATGAGCATTTACCCACCAGCAGCCTAGAGTCAACAGTTTTCAAAGAGATTAGTAAAATGCATGATTCTTTTGTTTATTTATATTTCTGGTTGAGTGTACAGATGGATAACTCTTGGATTTTGGAGCCAACTGCATTTTCTAATGAACTACATAGTTCCAACTGCCAGGGACGGGAGATTCAACCATCTAGTTTTGAATGTTACAGTTGGCCCTTGATTGCTTTGAGTCAATGAAGGGGAGATTATGGGTGTTTGGTCCAGTTGGGATGTGATGTGACTTCTTTCTCTGCAGCAGGAGTCTGGCGTGATTGGGCCTTGGCTTTCACTTGCCAGGGCAGTGTGAGGGTTGAGCAGAAGGGAGCTATTGTGTTAAATGAAGTTTCACCCCATGTTAGGGCTTCCTTCTGCCTGGCATAGGGCCTCACAGAAAGTCTCCCTGCCCTCTGGCTCCAGGGAAGAGGGGTGTGCTTCTGCCTGAAGCCCTCACTCACCAGCCCAGATGAGAGCTACCCAAGTAATTGGTGCTTTGTGACACTTGAATAGAAAGGAAGTTAGAAAGCAGATCTCTCTTCCAATCAGTTTGGAGAATATCAATCAAGAGAACAATATAATGTTTCAGAAATTATCTGATAAGATTAAGATTGATCATTTATTGATTAATCAATATAGTCAAAGCTATTTGATTTGTAAAGTGTATGTCCTATTTCCATACACGTATTTATGTGTATAAGTATTTGCTCTACATACATATTTAAACTTAAAAGGTATATACATATATTTGTCAATCTTTTGATGTAGGTCCAAGGCCTTTTCTTTTTTTTTTTTTTTTTAAAGATTTATTTATTTATTTGAGAGAGAGGAAGAGAGAGAGAGAGAACACCTGTGCATGCACACACATGTGGGGAGGGGCAGAAAGAAAGGGGAGGGTCAGAAGGAAAGGGAGAGAGAGAATCTCATGCAGCCTCCCCGCTGAGTGCAGAGCTCAGTGTGAGGTTAGATTGCAAGACCTGAGATCATGACCTGAGCCAAAATCAAGAGTTGGATGCTCAACCAACTGAGTCACCCAAGGCACCCCTGGGACTTTTCTTTAATTGTTGGTTGGATGGTTGGAATCCTGATTGTCTTTATTGCAGAAAGCCCTACCATTGAGCATTTTCTTTCTTTAAAATGGAGAACTTAAAGGTACTTACAGAACAACCTGAAGGTAGAATCCTTATGGAGTTTTATCTAATTATATAACTCTTTTTAAAAGGTAACTCATCCTTATTAAGCTCTTCCAAAACAAAATCACCTTGGTTTTTAATAGAAACAATAATTCTCTTTTTGTACTCTGTATCAATTTCAATAATAGTTCCTTAATTTAGGTGGTATAATTGCAACTAGCACAAAGGGTTTGGGTACAAACTCAACTGGCTCGTGGCCAGTTTCAACCCCACAGTACCTGTGATAGGAGAAGGGTATGGACTTTCCTAGGGACATATAGAAATGATTCTTTAATTATAACTTACTTAAGAATATAGGCCCTGAGTCTGTACAGGCTGCCACAACTTCTCTGACAGATAACAGCTTGGACAGGTCGGAGAGCACCAGAGCTGGACAGGATAAAGTTACCATTCTTGGACCTTATCTGTCTGTTCCAAATCTTATTGAGAGCACATTGCCTTTCTACATATGAAAAAAAAAAAAATTTGAGACTTGACAGCCACATTAGAAAAAGATATTACTTGAAGAAAGAACTGGAGAACAACATCTGGTTTTGGTAAAGCCCAGTCTTTGTGCCCAATTTTACAGCTAAGCTGACTGAAGTACCACAAGGTCATGACTTGTCTAGGGTCAGCTTGTCGGTCAATAGCTCAATTGCTGTATGATCCCCAAACTCTCATAAGTCTCAGCCCTATATTTTAACTATTAAGCCACGTGGCCTGCTACAGCATATGCCACAAAATGTCCCAGATGTGTACTGAGAGAGATCCTTCCATGACCCAGCTAACATCAAGTCCCCTTAGGACTTTCTGATTATTAAATGTTCTTGGAGACCTCTCCTACAGTGTAAGCGTATTAACCCAAATGTTATGAGGATTTCCCCACATGACAGTGTTATAAGATTTTCTTATGAGGTCACTTCCTACGAAGGCAGGGATTTAAAAGCTGCCACAACAGGCAATGAAGCAAGCAACATGTGGCTTTGCTTTCAGTTGGACATTTCAAGCAATGAAGAATTTATAGGGATAAGATTTCTAATACAGCTGATGTAGCTTTTTTGTTTGTTTATAGGCTTTAGTTTCACCTTGAAAACATCCTCTCTGAACATCAGAAGTGCACTTTATCCCTCAATGGTATATTAACTTCTAACATTTCTGACTTCTAGTCATGAGAATTTCAAAACCAATTGCATATAGAAGTGAGACTTTTCACTTCTAATGGTACATTCAGAAGGCCAGTTTTTCCTATTTTCTATACTATCTTCATTCATCCCATTAACTGCCATCAGCTCTGATAGAAACCATCCCTTCTTTAAAAAATGAATGCTGTACTAAGTTGCTTCTTGCCTCTTAAGGAGAGTATTCAGATCACTGAGGTAAACCATACTCAGAGTGAATATGTTGACTGCTTGTGTATTTTTCCCCTAAACCATCTATCAGTCTTATTTCCGATGAGTTTGGCTGATGGATTTTAGCTTGGGCCTCAGTAGTGAGACTCACTACAGGACATTTCTTTAGAAATGTTGTAGAACTTTTATTTTTTTTTTGTTTCTATTGTTATTTATTTGTTTGTTTGTTTATTTTTAAAGATTTTTGTTTGTTTATTTGACAGACAAAGATCACAAGTAGGCAGAGAGGCAGGCAGAGAGAGAGGGGGGGGGAAGCAGGCTCCCTGCTGAGCAGAGAACCCGATGTGGGACTCGATCCCAGGACCCTGAGATCATGACCTGAGCCAAAAGCAGAGGCTTTAACCCACTGAGCCACCCAGGCACCCCTCTATTGCTATTTAAAAACCACTTACTTTCTTAATTTTTTCAACAAAGTATATGAGTTTACTGAGACTTTAAAAAAAAGTATTCAATTTCCAAACCTTCCAATTCTGTGCATGATCATCTGAAACAAGGCTGATTGAGTTTATTTAACAAAGGGCTGCCTAAACCAAATTTTGCCCTACTTTTGTTTTCCATATATATTTGCTAAATCTGTGTAATTTGGTATTTTGTTTCTCCAGAGCACATTGCCAGTCTTGTATAAGCAATCAGCAGCAGCTGTAGGCCAACTGGTACATAGAGATGAGGAACACAGCAGGAGGAATGTGGGAAGCCAGGTTGTAGGAGGGAATGGGCTGCCTAGCACGAGACCTCAGGACTGAGGACTCAACAGCATTCTCCCTCCTGGGCTTGTCTTTTCCCAAACTGGTTCTGAGAAAAGTCAGGATGTCACAAATAGCCTCCATGTCCACATCTAGCACAGGATTTATGATGGAGGTCTAGTGGAGCCAAGGTGTGTTTGAGATAATATCTATGAACTTCCTCGGTCATTGCTTCACTCTGAGGCCTTGGGAAACCTCTCCTTTTTGGTTTCTGTCTTGTCCTATGGGTTATATTCTGAAAAAATATGACATAAGCTGACATGATAGAAGTCAAATCTAAGTTTCCACAGAATAAGTATAAGAGGGGATTATACCCATTTTTATTTATTTATTTATTTATTTTTAAGGATTTTATTTATTTATTTGACAGGTAGAGATCACAAGAAGGCCGAGAGGCAGGCAGAGAGAGAAAGAGAGGGAAGCAGGCTCCCTGCTGAGCAGAGAGCCCAATGTGGGACTCGATCCCAGGACCCTGAGATCATGACCTGAGCCGAAGGCAGAGGCTTAACCCACTGAGCCACCCAGGCACCCCTATACCCATTTTTAATAAGAAATACTATATTGACTCCTTCCTCCCTTCCTCCTTCCCACCCTTCATTCTTTCCTTAAGAAATATTGAGTATAGGGGCGCCTGGGTGGCTCAGTGGGTTAAGCCGCTGCCTTCGGCTC